>NC_060139.1:1067836604-1068144854 GCF_021461385.2 Schistocerca piceifrons
TGATGAGATAAAAGAAATTATTCAGGTAGTGAAGGGAGAAGAAAATTTAATAGTCATGGGTGACTGGAATTCGTCAGTAGGAAAAGGAAGAGAAGGAAACATAGTAGGTGAATATCGATTGGGGCTAAGAAATGAAAGAGGAAGCCGCCTGATAGAATTTTGCGCAGTGCATAACTTAATCACAGCTAATACTTGGTTTAAGAATCATGAAAGAAGGTTGTACACATGGAAGAACCCTGGCGATACTACAAGGTATCAGATAGATTATATAATGGTAAGACAGAGATTTAGGAACCAGGTTTTAAATTGTAAGACATTTCCAGGGGCAGATGTGGACTCTGACCACAATCTATTAGTTATGAACTGTAGATTAAAACTGAAGAAACTGCTAAAAGGTGGGAATTTAAGGAGATGTGACATGGATAAACTGAAAGAACCAGAGATTGTACAGAGTTTCAGGGAGAGCATAAGGGAACAATTGACAGGAATGGGGGAAAGAAATACAGTAGAAGAAGAATGGGTAGCTTTGAGGGATGAAATAGTGAAGGCAGCAGAGGATCAAATAGGTAAAAAGAAGAGGGCTAGTAGAAACCCTTGAGTAACAGGAGAAATATTGATGAAAGGAGAAAATATAAAAATGCAGTAAATGAAGCAGGCAAAAAGGAATACAAACGTCTCAAAAATATCGACAGGAAGTGTAAAATCGCTAAGCAGGGATGGCTAGAGGACAAATGTAAGGATGTAGAGCCTTATCTCACTAAGGGTAAGTTTGATACTGCCTACAGGAAAATTAAAGAGACCTTTGGAGAAAGGAGAACCACTTGCATGAATATCAAGAGCTCAGATGGAAACCCAGTTCTAAGCAAAGAAGGGAAAGCAGAAAGGTGGAAGGAGTATATAGAGGGTCTATACAAGGGCGATGTACTTGAGGACAATATTATGGAAATGGAAGAAGATGTAGATGAAGATGAAATACGAGATATGATATTTCGTGAAGAGTTTGACAGAGCACTGAAAGACCTGAGTCGAAACAAGGCCTCAGGAGTAGACAACATTCCATTAGAACTACTGACGGCCTTGGGAGAACCAGTCCTGACAAAACTCTACCATCTGGTGAGCAAGATGTATGAGACAGGCGAAATACCCTCAGACTTCAAGAAGAATATAATAATCCCAACCCCAATGAAAGCAGGTGTTGACAGATGTGAAAATTACCGAACTATCAATTTAATAAGTCAGAGCTGCAAAATACTAACGCGAATTCTTTACAGACGAATGGAAAAACTGATAGAAGCCGACCTCGGGGAAGATCAGTTTGGATTCCGTAGAAATGTTGGAACACGTGAGGCAATACTGACCCTACGACTTATCTTAGAAGAAAGATTAAGGAAAGGCAAACCTACGTTTCTAGCATTTGTAGACTTAGAGAAAGCTTTTGACAATGTTGATTGGAATACTCTCTTTCAAATTCTGAAGGTGGCAGGGGTAAAATACAGAGACCGAAAGGCTATTTACAATTTGTACAGAAAGCAGATGGCAGTTATAAGAGTCGAGGAGTATGAAAGGGTAGCAGTGGTTGGGAAGGGAGTGAGACAGGGTTGTAGCCTATCCCCGATGTTATTCAATCTGTATATTGAGCAAGCAATAAAGGAAACAAAAGAAAAGTTCTGAGTAGGTATTAAAATCCATGGAGAAGAAATAAAAACTTTGAGGTTCGCGATGACATTGTAATTCTGTCAGAGACAGCAAAGGACTTGGAAGAGCAGTTGAATGGAATGGACAGTGTCTTGGAAGGAGGGTATAAGATGAACATCAACAAAAGCAAACCGAGGATAATGGAATGTAGTCGAAGTAAGTCTGGTGATGCTGAGGGAATTAGATTAGCAAATGAGACACTTAAAGTAGTAAACGAGTTTTGCTATTTGGGGAGCAAAATAACTGATGATGGTCGAAGTAGAGAAGATATAAAATGTAGACTGGCAATGGCAAGGAAAGCGTTTCTGAAGAAGAGAAATTTGTTAACATCGAGTATAGATTTAAGTGTCAAGAAGTCGTTTCTCAAAGTATTTGTATAGAGTGTAGCCATGTATGGAAGTGAATCGTGGACGATAAATAGCTTAGACAAGAAGAGAATAGAAGCTGTCGAAATGTGGTGCTACAGAAGAATGCTGATGATTAGATGGGTAGACCACATAACTAATGAGGAGGTATTGAATAGAATTGGGGAGAAGAGGAGCTTGTGGCACAACTTGACTAGAAGAAGGGATCGGTTGGTAGGACATGTTCTGAGACGTCGAGGGATCACCAATTTAGTATTGGAGGGCAGCGTGTAGGGTAAAAATCGTAGAGGGAGACCAAGAGATGAATACACTAAGCAGATTCAGAAGAATGTAGGTTGCAGTAGGTACTGGGAGATGAAGAAGCTTGCACAGGATAGAGTAGCATGGTGAGCTGCATCAAACCAGTCTCAGGACTGAAGACCACAATAACAACATTGAACACCCTACGTAGTATCCCTGCCTGGCCTATGGACTGCAATTTATCAGCAAAGAACTACTCAGAAGTAAATAAAATTATTTTATTCACCAAGAAATTGTTCCTCATAGTCCACTATCGTATGCCACTCTAGAGCCATGATTGCCAACTCTTCTATTATCCCTGAACGACATCCTGTATCATTTAATACCCTGAATGACATTTGGGACCCAATTAAACACTAGATTAGAAAAAAATTGACACTCATATTCTTAAAAGTGATAAACTATTTGTAATATTTTGTTATTGTTCTTACAAATGGTAGACAGATGTATTTTACTAACCCAAGTAATAATGAGTCAATGTGGTGTCTCGTTATGCTTATTTGTAACATTTTTTTAAAATATAGGACAAACTGGACGTGCCTCCACTACCAGATGTAAAGAACACTTGCTAGAAAGAAATGGCACTACCCTCCAAAATTCGTCTTTTGCCGACCATCTTCTAATTACAGGTAATTCACCTAAAGCCGTGTGCGATAGGAACATTTTGCACACCGAAAAGAACGTGTGTAGATTAGATATTCTAGAAGAATTACAGATTTTCAAACATCTTGCTCGAAAGGATAGCCTCATCCTTAACGAACAGCTACAGCTACGTAAGAAAAATTTTTTCAACTGTATAAAGCCGTTACTCGACATCTGACTTCGGGTCTCCTTCTGCGGGTTGCCGAAATGTACCTTTCCTTCTAAGGTAGTCCTATGTTTTCTAATTATCAAATGTTTTTTGGCTGTATCTCACGTCAATATTGCTTTCTACAAGTTGTCATTCAGTTCTATGTACATTTTCATAATGATGTTTTTATGTTTTATCTAACTGTTATAAGCTTCGATGTAAACAAAATGTTATGTTGTATGCTACTATCAAACAAACATTGCTTTCCATTACGTACCAAATACTGTTTATTTATAATCATTACTGCCTATATTTCAACGTGAAGCCTAATTGTATCTATAGCTACTAGATGGCGCGCTCGTTGCAGTAACACCGTAAGTAACAAGCAGCCCTTAGTGGCTCGCCATCAAAATTTTTTATCTACAAGATATTTATATCTTTGTGAGTAATGTCCTTTTGGCATATTTATTATTTTATAAATGATATATAAGTACTGCCGGTCTTTCACGATGATTCTGTACTTATACCCTGTATCATACGTTTTTAGTCATAATTCTGTGACCGTGTTTTAGACCATTTTTTGACTTACATTCAGAGGAAGATACTCCTAGCAGTGTTGAAACCCAGTTAATTCGTCAAAAATAGTGACCGAGGGCTGTTTTCTTTCAATTGTTTTTTAAAATAAGGGATTCGTACAGCTGGAGACTGCAGTGCGTGGAAATAACCAGAGAAAGGCTTCCCTCCAGTAGTGGATATCTAATGACTCACCATGATGCTCTCTTATTATAATATACAGGGTGAAACGAATTTCGTTAGCACTCAGGAGGTCGATGGTTCGATTCTGGGTTGATGCATATGTTTTTTATTTGGTAAATTTAGTTCAGGTGGTACAGTATCTGGCATCTTAATCGTCAACAGCGATTGCACCGGGCCCTCAAAATGTTCAAATGTGTGTGTGTTCCTAAGGGACCAAACTGCTCAGGTCATCGGTCCCTAGACTTACACACTACTTAAACTAACTTAGGCTAAGGACAACACACACACCCATGCCCGAGAGAGGACTCGCACCTCTAGTGGGAGGGACCGTGCAATCCGTGACGTGGCGCACTAAACCGCACGGCCACTTCGCGCGGCCGCAGCGGGTCCTCTAGAAAACATTTGCACTTACATACTACAATCTTAGGAATGGAAGATTTGTCAGCTTTGAAAGAACCCCTTTCCACTTCGCACCACTTCATCTACTACATGCGAAACCTGTTTTCTATGTACCCTCCGCCAATGGTCCCATAGAATAGTACCAACTATTATTCTTGCCTCGTTCAGGTCCATTACATTTAGTTAGGACCTTACGTTACCTGTAGGATTAGCAACGTGCTTTGCAAATAACGTCCTAACTCGGTTAATATTTGTATGTGTTATCACCGTGATCCAACTAATTATGCCTTTCAACATTGAGTCTGGTAACCGCATGCTGTTTGGTATGTATCTCAATATATTATTATTATTATTATTATTATTATTCTATCGATGGGATTGTGGAAACAACACGTCTGTTACCGTTAGGGAAACAGAGTAAATCGAAACTGAACAATTAGCAGTGTCGGGATGAATCATGCGAAACAATATCTGTCGGAGGGAGGGGTAATGCCCGTTAGGTAGAACAGCACGCAGGACTGACGCCGTGTTTATACTGTATGCGCTGTCCACCAGACTGGGACTAGTTGCGAGTGGAGTAACTCGCCCGTGACAGACTCCAATCTACAAGCATACACGTATCGAATTTTCTCAGTGTACACCTTTAAACCAGTGTGGCAGACGTATGGCATACACAAACGATGAATATGTTGATACGCTTCTGGCCCTTGGTGCATCTGATAACCGAGCTGGTGTTGTCGCTGGATATCCTCGTCGACGCCATCCAGATAAAAATGTGTTTCGTCATCTGGAGCTGCGCGTTCGGGAGTCAGGTTCTCTCCTTCCACCATCGTGTGACAGAGGTTGTCCATGGACTCGCCGCACTCCAGCTACTGAGGAAGCTATTCTGGAGAACCTCAGCAAAGTACACGTAGCGCAGCAAGGCAGATGGATGTCTCGCAACGCACGGTTGTTAACGTGCTGAACGAGCATGGGGTGTACCCCTATCATTATGCTTTCACGCAACACCTGTATCCTGCAGATCGCCACCAGCGGATGCAATTCTGTGAATGATTCCAATAACAACAGGAACCCAACGCATTTACTAAGCAACCTTGTATTTTAATACCAGTTTAAATTTTGTGTCGAATTGTTTGTGCTCTCTGTAGATTAGTTTAGACGTTCTTTGCACAACAATTTTTAGCATGGTTAGGGACTGCAACTGCTGTGTTCGGATGCAGGCTGAGTTGGCATCCCTTCGCTCCCAGCTTCAGGCAGTGTTGGCTTCGGTCAGACAGCTTGAGGCTGTTGCCAATGGGCATCACTGTGGGGGTCCGGATGGCGGTTTGTCGGGGACGGCCAGCTCGTCCCACGCATCCCCCGATCGGACTACGACTGTGGCTGCTCGGGATACTGCCCACATTGAGGCTGATCCCTCACCTGTGGTAGAGTGGGAGGTCGTCTCGAGGTGTGGCAGGGAGCGAAAGACATTCTGGAGGGCTGAACGGAAGGCCTCTCCAGTTTGCCTGACGAACCGGTTTCAGGCCCTATCTCAGGCTGATACTGATCTTCGGCCGGACATGGCTTCTTGTCCCGTTCCAGAGGTTGCCCCTCAGTCTGCAAGATCCAGGCGGTCGCAGAGGGTGGGCTTACTGGTAGTTGGGAGCTCCAACGTCAGGCGCGTAATGAGGCCCCTTAGGGATATGGCAGCAAGAGAGGGGGAGAAAACCAATGTGCACTCCGTGTGCATACCGGGGGGAGTCATTCCAGATGTGGAAAGGGTCCTTCCGGATGCCATGAAGGGTACAGGGTGCACCCATCTGCAGGTGGTCGCTCATGTCGGCACCAATGATGTGTGTCGCTATGGATCGGAGGAAATCCTCTCTGGCTTCCGGCGGCTATCTGATTTGGTGAAGACTGCCAGTCTCGCTAGTGGGATGAAAGCAGAGCCGAGTGGAGGGTCTGAATCAGAGGCTGAGACGGTTCTGCTACCGTGTGGGCTGCAGATTCCTCGACTTGCGCCATAGGGTGGTGGGGTTTCGGGTTCCGCTGGATAGATCAGGAGTCCACTACACGCAGCAAGCGGCTACACGGGTAGCAGGGGTTGTGTGGCGTGGACTGGGCGTTTTTTTTAGGTTAGATGGCCTCGGGCAAGTATAGAAAGGGCAACAGCCTCAAAGGGTGCGGGGTAAAGTCAGGACATGCGGGGACCAAGCAGCAATCGGTATTGTAATTGTAAACTGTCGAAGCTGCATTGGTAAAGTACCGGAACTTCAAGAGTTAATAGAAAGCACCTAAGCTGAAATCGTTATAGGTGCAGAAAGCTGGCTGAAGCCAGAGATAAATTCTGCCGAAATTTTTACAAACGCACAGACGGTGTTTAGAAAGGATAGATTGCATGCAACCGGTGGTGGCGTGTTTGTCGCTGTTAGTAGTAGTTTATCCTGTACTGAAGTAGAAGTGGATAGTTCCTGTGAATTATTATGGGTGGAGGTTATACTCAACAACCGAGCTAGGTTAATAATTGGCTCCTTTTACCGACCTCCCGACTCAGCAGCATTAGTGGCAGAACAACTGAGAGAAAATTTGGAATACATTTCACATAAATTTTCTCAGCATGTTATAGTCTTAGGTGGAGATTTCAATTTACCAGGTATAGACTGGGACACTCAGATGTTTAGGACGGGTGGTAGGGACAGAGCATCGAGTGATATTATACTGAGTGCATTATCCGAAAATTACCTCGAGCAATTAAACAGAGACCGACTCGTGGAGATAACATCTTGGACCTACTGATAACAAACAGGCCCGAACTTTTCGACTCTGTAAGTGCAGAACAGGGAATCAGTGATCATAAGGCCGTTGCAGCATCCCTGAATATGGAAGTTAATAGGAATATAAAAAAAGGGAGGAAGGTTTATCTGTTTAGCAAGAGTAATAGAAGGCAGATTTCAGACTACCTAACAGATCAAAACGAAAGTTTCTGTTCCGACATTGACAATGTTGAGTGTTTATGGAAAAAGTTCAAGGCAATCGTAAAATGCGTTTTAGACAGGTACGTGCCGAATAAAACTGTGAGGGACGGGAAAGACCCACCGTGGTTCAACAACAAAGCTGTGAAACTACTGCGAAAGCAAAGAGAGCTTCACTCCAAGATTAAACGCAGCCAAAACCTCTCAGACAAACAGAAGCTGAACGATGTCAAAGTTATCGTAAGGAGGGCTATGCGTAAAGCGTTCAGTGAATTCGAAAGTAAAATTCTATGTACCGACTTGACAGAAAATCCTAGGAAGTTCTGGTCTTACGTTAAATCAGTAAGTGGATCGAAACAACATATCTAGGCACTCCGGGATGATGATGGCATTGAAACAGAGGATGACACGCGTAAAGCTGAAATACTAAACACCTTTTTCCAAAGCTGTTTCACAGAGGAAGACCGCACTTCAGTTCCTTCTCTAAATCCTCGCACAAACGAAAAAATGGCTGACATCGAAATAAGTGTCCAAGGAATAGAAAAGCAACTGGAATCACTCAACAGAGGAAAGTCCACTGGACCTGACGGGATACCAATTCGATTCTACACAGAGAACGCGAAAGAATTTGCCCCCTTTTTAACAGCCGTGTAACGCAAGTCTCTAGAGGAACGGAAGGTTCCAAATGATTGGAAAAGAGCACAGGTAGTCCCAGTTTTCAAGAACTGTCGTCGAGCAGATGCGCAAAACTATAGACCTATATCTCTGATGTCGATCTGTTGTACAATTTTAGAACATGTTTTTTTCTCGCGTATCATGTCGGTTTTGGAAACCCAGAATCTACTCTGTAGGAATCAACATGGATTCCGGAAACAGCGATCGTGTGAGACCCAACTCGCTTTATTTGTTCATGAGACCCAGAAAATATTAGATACAGGCTCCCAGGTAGATGCTATTTTCCTCGATTTCCGGAAGGCGTTCGATACAGTTCCGCACTGTCGCCTGATAAACAAAGTAAGAGCCTACGGAATATCAGACCAGCTGTGTGGCTGGATTGAAGAGTTTTTAGCAAACAGAACACAGCATGTTGTTATCAATGGAGAGACGTCTACAGGCGTTAAAGTAACCTCTGGCGTGCCACAGGGGAGTGTTATGGGACCATTTCTTTTCACAATATATATAAATGACCTGGTAGATAGTGTCGGAAGTTCCATGCGGCTTTGCGCTGTTGATGCTGTAGTATACAGAGAAGTTGCAGCGTTAGAAAATTGTAGCGAAATGCAGGAAGGTTTGCAGCGGATAGGTACTTGGTGCAGGGAGTGGCAACTGACCCTTAAAATAGACAAATGTAATGTATTACGAATACATAGAAAGAAGGATCCTTTATTGTATGATTATATGGTAGCGGAACAAACACTGGTAGCAGTTACTTCTGTAAAATATCTGGGAGTATGCGTACGGAACGATTTTAAGTGGAATGATCATATAAAATTAATTGTTGGTAAGGCGGGTACCAGGTTGAGATTCATTGGGAGAGTCCTTAGAAAATGTAGTTCATCAACAAAGGAGGTGGCTTACAAAACACTCGTTCGACCTATACTTGAGTATTGCTCATCAGTGTGGGATCCGTACCAGATCGGTTTGACGGAGGAGATAGAGAAGATCCAAAGAAGAGCGGCGCGTTTAATCACATGGTTATTTGGTAACCGTGATAGCGTTACGGAAATGTTTAGCAAACTCAAGTGGCAGACTCTGCAAGAGAGGCGCTCTGCATCTCGGTGTAGCTTGCTCGCCAGGTTTCGAGAGGGTGTGTTTCTGAATGGGGTATCGAATATATTGCTTCCCCCTACTTATTCCTCCCGAGGAGATCACGAATGTAAAATTAGGGCTTTCAGACAGTCGTTCTTCCCGCGACCCATATGCGACTGGAACAGGAAAGGGAGGTAATGACAGTGGCACGTAAAGTGCCCTCCGCCACACATCGTTGGGTGGCTTGCGGAGTATAAATGTAGATGTAGATGTAGATTCACTCGTTAGAGTGTCTTCAATATGCACAATGCATAACCCGCACGTCACCTACGACCATGGATACCGAGTTCGCATTTGTATCAACGTCTGGGACGGAATATTGGGCCACCGACCGGTGGTTGGGCCCCTACATGTTGCCTGACTGGTTGACTGCACGGGAGTATCATGCACTCCTCTCAAACTATCTGCCTGATGTGCTGCAAGATGTTGCACTACATGTTCGGCACAGGATATGGTTCCAACATGATGGCGCACCTCCACACTCTGGAATTAATGTGCGACAGTATTTGATCAGAACATTCCCGAGGAGATGGCTCGGATGTGGAGATCCTGTTGTATGGCCACCACGTTGACTTGACGTAAATCCCCCCGGATTTCTTCCCGTGGGAACACCTGAAGGAGCACGTGTACTCTACTCCGCTGACTAATGTGGAACAATTCGTAGCGCGTGTTGTTCACACTAATCTTGTTACTGTGGACGCTGCTCTGCTGCGAAGGGTCCAAAGCTGTATGATCTGGCGGGTTGCGCTATTTTTAGACGTGCAGGGAGGTCGCTTTGAGCATCTTTTGCTCTGACAACATATTCTGAAGGTCATGCGGTCATTAATATGGACATTATGACTGTCGCTGGTAGCTAATGTGTGACGTCTGCACGCTCATATTATGTGTAGTGTAAATGACAAATAGATGTTGTGTTATTGGACTGTGCTACCATCATTAGCATCTCGAAACTGATGTTGTTTTAGTACTTATTCTCTCCTATGACAGGCCATTTGTTTCAACTGTCTGTTTCTTTTCTTCTAACCACGTATTTGTTATGTTTAGCGTTACAAAATGTTGTAGAGTTAGGATACATGTGACCTAAGAAACGATGCATATTACTGCACTAAATGTCAGAATGAAATTAGCAAATAAAAAAAATGCACCCTAACCCAGGGACCTAGCAGCCCAAAACTCTGTCCTCTGCACCAACTGTACATTACGACCAGTTAGTGCTGACAGAGGTATCTACCATACATGTGGTTACAGTGTTGCCAGACTGCGACTCTTTCACGCCCTTTTTCTGCCGGATGCACTAGCCAGACGAAATTTTGTGAGAGACTTTTTTTTGTTTTTTTTTTGTCGCTAGCAGGGGAGGAGTCGCGCTGCGAAGCCGGAGTGTGCAAATTTCGCTTCCCCCTGTATATTTGAGTCGACAGTAATAGAGTTAACAGTGAATAGTCATGTGGCGTCCAAATCACGAGAGAGTTTCAACTTACCAGTCAGGAAGTACTTACCTCTCCGGCAGGAACTACCTCATCATAGAGAACTGCCGCAGAACTTAATATGCAAGCCTGAGGCTTTCCGAACTTACGTGGACTGAATATGTTGATTTTTACAATGAATATTTTCAAGCTGTTAACTCTGTGATTGATTCTTTTCCTAGAAAATCTTAGAGCTAGTGAATTGGAATCTTGGGAGGCGTCATAAAAATGCAAGGTCATCCTCCAAAAATAAAATGAATTGGGAAACATATTACTACTACATGAGACCCAAATTATAATTACTTTAAATTATTACAATAAAATTACTGATAATCAAATGGCAACCTGTGGCAACATTAATGTTACTCCAATAACATTATAGACAAAACGAATAGCAACCTGTGGCAACAGTAACATAGTAAGACCTTGGGCATATGTGACAAAGGGTCGTGGGGAAGATGCTAATAATTTCCCAAGTGAATTAATTACAACAGCAAAGTGCCCAGTGACTGTTGTTACCTTAACCGAAAGCAGACACTACTACAGAACGGAATAAGTGAGACCAGTGTTCGGAGTTGAAAGAAAACTGTTTACTGACGGCAAAAATACAAGTCTTCAGAGTGAACTCTGAAGCAACCGGATTACTGCAAAATGACCTTAATGTCGCTATACATCGTCTCGTAGTTGAGACTCGATCTCACCATAGTACTGCAGGTGGAGGTTGCCATGGCTGCGAAGTCAGTCATCGGTGGAAACAACGACCCCTGCCAGACCCTACGAGCAGATCAGTGTGAAAATTTCCTAAGCTCCCAATACATCAACTCAGGGCGACAGTGTTTCTCAACGTTGAAGTCTGGCTGTGGAGGTAGAGGCTCCGAATGATCTACTGACGATGAAATGATTTCAGATCAAACGTTAATTAAAAGAGAACCTCGCAATGACACTTTTTTCATCTCTTACTGAATTTTGACTGGATCCACTCTGGATCTTCCGAGAGCCGACCGATAAAACTGCTCTTTTTTCCAAACTTGAGTCCGCTTCCTCTAGCTGATTAGCCAATAACTTAGGTCCTGCCATCGTTTACAGAAGAAGTTCGCATCACTCTTTCTATATTTCTCTCTGTGACCAATGAGGTGCTGTTTATGATCACCATACCACGTCTCTTTCTCACATACAATTTATTTACATTAAACAATGTTTCACAATGTTAAACAATGTTTCACATTGCATGAACATTTCTTTTTCGATGAGTCAAGGTCTTGAGCGGTATATCACGTTTTCAAAGGCTCAGGACCGTGGGCCCCCGATATGTCTTCGAGATGTTTGTCTCCAGCTTTCAGTGCTTTCTGGAGGAACTACCTCTGGCGATCCGTGTGCCTCCTCACCATTCGGAATGCTTTCGGCGTTTTCTCAAGTCTAGGAGGCGTGCAGATTCGAATTAATATTAAAAGAGCAGTAAGATTGCATGAGTCATTTACTGCTGTTTCTCGTATTTCTCAGTGTCAGTCAGCTATTCGCTTACTCGCCGCTTCTAACGATACCTCTCATAATCTCATCCAGGCCATGCTGTAAATTACCCCTCTTACTCACATGCCCCAGCTTCCTTTATTTCAGTTACTATAATTTCACTCGTTGTGTTAAAAGAATTACGTTGTATAATCCAATCTGCTTCACTCACCTGCTTAGTATCCCTATTATGTATTACCTGCCTGTAATTTAGGGCCTATTAAAGACAAGATTACTTTGTTCTGCCATATCTTTGGAAAATGCCGCCAAACTTTATTGTTCAGCTATTTTCTTTTATATAAAATTGTTGTAATTTCTCTGTAGTTCATACATTAGTTTATGTGTGACATACTAAAATTAACATTTCCACCTCTGGAAACAGAACTATTCTGTAGATGCACTAGATTAAAATCTTTGATCCAACAAAATTTCACTGCACCATATACTTATCTTTGTACCTTATGATGGCGTAACAGCGGAAAATCGGTTCGTGTAGCAAATAATAAATATTGTAGAGTATTATACCAGTGTTGTGTGTCTTTCATTCATACGGTATACTCTTAAGTAATGTAGTACCCGCCGAGGCATTCGAGGAGGGAACTGTTTTTTTAGCTGCGCAGTATGTCGTCCAGTATGATATAATCATTTTCAAACTATACAGTACAAATGCATTTCCTAACCCAGGAGGTGGTGACATCGCCTGGGCTAGGTTAGATGGGCCCAGACCGCCGAACGACTGGGGGACCGACCCACCACCTGAGTAGGAGTGGGTCCTTGGCCTTCAGGTGGAAACTCGGGCTAGTAGGCGGCGAAGGGCGAGGGGTGCATCCGCCTCTCCGGAGTGCGGGGTGCACTTGCCGAGGAGCGTCGAGTGAAATCGTCGACGACGAGGCCTTCGACGGGGACCAGTGCGCTGGGAACGGCGCGCTGAACCCTGCAGCTCAGGAGTGCCCTTGACCTAGGGGCGAGGTCGGTGGGCGAGCTGCAACAGTCCCCCCCCATGCCAGAGGAGCCGGTCCGGGGTAAGAGACGGGCTCCCAACTTCCTTTCACTCGTCGACAACATGGCAGATCAAGAGACGAGTGACTCGAGTGCGCTTTCGAGGGCGAGTATGTCCGCTGTCCCTACCTCACAGGAGGAAGCGGGACACGAAGATGAAAACGTTTATGGAAGACACTGTCGCATCAGTCAAATTCTTGACTCAAGTGTCAAAAACGGAAAGATTAGTCAGGCTGCGGTCCTGGCAATAAAGAATGAGCTTGCTGCCTGGGCCATAGCACATGCTAAGCTAGAAGGGCGGCTTGAAGAATTGGAAAAAGAGAATACCAGACTTCGACAACAACCGATTAAGACATGGGCTGGAGTGGTGGCGCAAACCGCCACGAAGGCCCAGACAACCAAGGAAACGATTGCCAAGGTTTCGAAGAAACCTGACACGGCAGTCTTTCTAAGACCACTACCTGGACAGACCATTAAAAAAGTACAAGAAATTTTCACAACTACCATTGACCCGGCAAGAGATAAAATTAAAGTGAACAAAGTGAAAGCTACCAAGAATGTGGTAATCGTGGATCTTGCCACAGAAGAAGACAGAGACAAGATACTAAATAATAATAAACTAAAGAAGGCAGTCAAATGTGAACCACTCAAAAAGAGAAATCCTTTAGTTATCTTATATGACGTACCTGTAGCCTTGACCGAAAGTGACATATATGAAACCCTTTACAACCAGAATTTTGATGACTGTGAGTGGGAAACGTTCAAGAATGAATTTAAGCTGCGTTTTAAAACCGGGCCTCGGGAACGAGATGTTGTCCATCACGTTGCCGAGGTTTCTGGTAAGATGTGGCGCAAACTAACCGCTATGGGCAAAGTATATATAGGGTTTCACGCAATTAATGTCAGAGACTACCTAGTAGTCCCCCGGTGCCACAATTGCGGTGATCTGGACCATGTCCATAAGCACTGTGAAAAGAAGCCGGCCTGCTCCAGGTGTGGGGCAGAAGACCACACAAGGAAAAACTGCAACAAAAATGTAACTTGCATCCCATGCACAAAAAGAGGAAGAAAACCGTGCAACACCACCGGAAGGAACTGCCCAACGTACAGGATGTTGGAACAAAGACTAATTTCGCGAATTGACTATGGCTGAGGCCACAACTGAACTCAGGAAGCCTAAAAGGAAATCCCCAAGCAAGAGGTTGAGGGACGCTCTGAGAGCAAACAAATTCAAACAATTTCTACAAAAAGTCATGCAACCAAGATCTATGGTTTTAATAATGAAAGATGTATGTGTACAAACAGATCCGTGCGAAGAAGAAGCTCCCTCTCCTCCCTGCTGGGGACCTGGGTCGAACCAAGAACCTTCTCGGCCACGAAGGCATCCTGTACCTGGGAGTTCACTTCCACATAGTAAAGAATCAGAAAATACTGCACAAGTCCAGTTTGATGAAGTGACTAGCACAAATTCATCCCCTGATTCACCAACCCAGAGAGGATTGGGAATAGACCCCCAACGAATATACCCCAACCTGGAGCATGCACTGCAACTCTCCAGACTGGAGGAGCCGGCAATCCTCACCACGGCACTAAGACATGTGGTACGTGTCGGCCATGAATATGGCAGAGATGTCACCTTCCCAGTAATGGAGGCTGTGGATAGAATCCAGCTTAAGACAATGAATCTCCCCACCGACTTCGGAGCCCTGCGAGATCTAGTTAAAAAGGTATTTGAAAGACGTAACGAGAATTTCAACATAGAAGAACTATATTATCAAGCAGTAATAACCAATGGTAGAGTAGCTCATGACTGGTCCAAAAACTGGCCAGAATCACATATTCACACATACTACCCACGTGAACCAAATAAACGTGGGTCAGATAAACGCTCACAACAGTAAACTAGTCTTGCAGGAACTTCGGAGGGTGGTGGAAGAGAAGAGTCTAGATGTACTCTGTCTACAGGAACCGTACTCTCAAGCGGGACGAATCCCATACATGGCTGCTAATTGGCAAATGATACACACCGGAGTAGAACCAAAAGCCGCAATAATAATCACGAACAAATCATTTAGAACCACGGTCCTCGCGCAGTTCTCGAGCGAACACTGCAATGTCGTGGAACTCCAGACAACGAGAGGAGTGATCTACATCTCAAATATTTACTTCCAATATGGGCGAGAAATAGATGAGTTTTTGGAGATACTCACACAGGTT
Organism: Schistocerca piceifrons; assembly: GCF_021461385.2. Classification (NCBI taxonomy): domain Eukaryota; kingdom Metazoa; phylum Arthropoda; class Insecta; order Orthoptera; family Acrididae; genus Schistocerca; species Schistocerca piceifrons. The sequence goes on from NC_060139.1 coordinate 1,067,851,855, forward strand.
ACCACGGCACTGCGGGGACGCAGGATGATAGTGACGGCAGACATAAATGCTAAGTCCCCCCTTTGGTTCAGTGGCACTCACGATGATCGAGGGCTAAAGGCCGAAGAGACGATAATGGCACTGCAACTGGTGGTTGCAAACCAACAAGGGAACCCCCCCACCTATACAGGCGGCGGGGGAGATGGCACAAATATAGATGTGACGTTGGTAACACCAAACCTCGTCACAAAAATCAACAACTGGAAAGTGTGGGACAGAGCAACCACCAGTGACCATAACTTAATTTCTTTCAACATTGGGGAAAGGGAGTGCCACAGGGACATGGGGTGGGAGCTGCAGTTCAACTATAACAAAGCCAACTGGGACCGTCTCGCGGAGGAGTGCAACATCCCGACATTGCTGGAGGGTGATGAAAACGTGGATGAATACGCCGAAGAGCTGGTACAGGCTATCACCAGGGCGGTGCGAGCCGCGGTACCAACCAGGAGGAGAGCCATCGCGGCCACCCCCACACCATGGTCGGCTGAACTAGAACAGATGCGCCAGGCTGTAAGGAGGGCGAGGAGGTACTACCAGCGGAGTGTCGTCTGGAGAGAGAAACAAAGATGGTTACAGATCTACAGAGAGAGCAAAGATCAATTCCAACAGGAGCTCAGGGCAGTCAGACTCAAAAGTTGGGAAAGTTACGTAAAAAGCCAATTGGCTACGGACCCTTGGGGAGTCCCATACAAGTTAGTAAGAGAGAAAATAAGATCACCTATGGTGCTTTCCACAGTCAGGGACGGGGACCGGATGACGGGCACGTGGCAGGAAACTGCCGAGGCCCTCCTCCGGGTCCTGTTGCCTGACGACGTGGAAGAAAATGAGACAGATGAACAGAAAGGAATAAGAAGAGAAGACCAAAGGGACTACAACAATAACATAAGAACTTACCCCTTCTCTGAAGAGGAAGTCGCTGCCCAAATAAAGGCCCTTAAAAAGGGCAAAGCTCCTGGCCCGGACGGCATTACTGCGGAAGTGGTGCAATTCCTTGCCCCCCAGCTTGTAGCTCCTCTCACTAAGTTGTACAACGAGTGCTTACAACTCGGGAAATTCCCAGCAATTTGGAAAAGAGCTAATGTAATAATAATCAAAAAGAGTCCAGACAAAGATCCTACAGAAATCAAGTCTTATAGACCTATCTGCTTGCTAGATGTACTGGGAAAACTTTTTGAGAGGCTACTAGCACACAGACTGACAGCACACCGCATGCTGTGTGGGATGAGCGACAGACAATTCGGTTTTCGGTCTGGGTGCTCTGCGTCTGACGCAATCGCCCTGGCTGCCGAGGTCTGTGGCTCTGCCCCGCACAAGTATGTTGTCGGCATCATGGTAGACATCAGTGGCGCCTTCGACAACCTGTGGTGGCCCTCACTCTTTTCCCGCCTGCGGGAGAAGAACTGTCCAGGGCTACTATACGGCTGTCTGAGGAGCTATTGTGTAGACAGGGAGGTCTTGCTATCGGCCCCTAGCGGCACGGTCAGGAAGATTGTGACCAAAGGATGTCCTCAGGGCTCTGTCCTTGGACCTCTCTTTTGGGACATAAACATGGAGCCTCTACTTGAGGATCTAAAGAACTGCGACGATGTGCTAGAGGTCATAGCATACGCAGATGACCTCCTCTTGCTGGTCGGCGGCCGTAGCCGTGAGGATCTAGAACCGAAAGTGGAGAGAGCCGTAACTGTACTTACTTCGTGGTGCCAAAGGAGTAAAATGACTATTGCGCCCAACAAATCAACATACTTGCTTCTCAAAGGCCAATTGGTCAGAAATCCCACAGTTAGAATCAACGGCATGCCAGTTCTTCGGCGCCGTGAGGCCCGATATCTGGGTGTAATCATCGATGAGAGGTGGAGCTTTGCAACACATATTGACACCGTATCCCAAAAGTCACTGGTCCTACTAAACAACCTCATTGGAATAGGTCACAAGCGATTCCACCTGCCACCAAATTTAATAAAACTATATCACAATAGTATTCTGACCTCCATAGTGGGATACGGATCAGGAGTCTGGGCACACAGACTCACGAGGGTCATGCCTGCCGTGGCCGTAAGAAGAGTGCAGCGGAACATGCTTCTACGCTCAGCAGGAGCTTACAGAACTACACCAGGAGGAGCGCTATTAGTACTAATGGGGATCTGTCCATTAGACATAAAAATCAGGGAGCAAGCCGCCTGGTACTGGGTGAAGAAGGAAAACAGGGATAAAATCAGGGAAATACTTGGGGTCTACGCGGGGGACAGGTATGCTATCAAAAAGAGGGGAATTGAACTTTGGCAGAATCAATGGAGTAGTGAGGAAACGGGACGCAGAACTTATGAACTGCTACCAGATATCGAGGAAAGGCTAAAACTTACATTTTTTACACCCACAAGAGGAATGCTGCACTTTCTTACTGGACATGGACCATACCCGACATATCTATGTCGGTTTGGGAAACAGGCTACACCAGCGTGCGCCTGTGGTGCTGTGCAAGGTACCCCAGAACATGTGGTGTACGAGTGCCACCTCTTCGATGATGTGGCCCATGATCTTCGACAACAGCTACCGAACATGGACACGTACCACATATTAAGAAGCGAAAGCACTTTTTAACATCTTAAATACTCTCACTGATGTGATATCAAAGAAAGTAATTAAGAACTTTCTTAGGGACAACCACCAGTAAAGGACTAACACTTCCACCGAATTAGACTCGTACACCCTTCCTGTACCGCCAAGTGGGGTTCTGGCCAGCCGTCATACGGCTGGAATCCGCCTTACTTTGGACTAGGAGGGAGGGGGGTACAAAACACCGGATTTGACCGCACACCAATTGTGACATGTAGTTAGGTTAGATTAGATGTAGAAGATAGAATAATACCTAGAGTAGACTGCAGCGACACCAACTTAAGGCCAGCCCAGTGCCAGGGGCACGCCCACTGGGATTAGCTCAGTGGGCCGTGGCCAACACCAGTAGGTTTATAGTAGTACTGGCACACCTGTAACGCTGCAGGTAGAATGTAGACTAGATTAAGTAGCTTAGAATCCCATAGCGGTTAGATTAGAGTAAAACAATAGAAGTACCTGTAGTGTAGAAAAAGCTGCATTAATCGTATCATTTGTAAGACCCACTAATGTAGTTAGGTAGTGGGTTATATGAATAATGTAATATGATGTTTTGAATAAAGATTTTTTTTTTTTTTTTTTTTTTTTAAAAAAAAAAAAATGCATTTCCTCTGAAAATGTAGCGACTCTAGTTTCCTCCTGTTTTGCGTGGTCCACGGTTCCAACATAACAAAAATGTCAATGTTTTCTTATACCTACTGTTGCTTTTGCAAAAACTGAAGGGGCCGCTGGCCCCCTTCAATAACCATATGTTAGTCTGGCTTTTCCACAGACACTTTCTGCCGTATGTTTGCACCTAGGATGTGGCTATCTGAGTCACTGGGACTCGCCAGCCATCAAATCGCGCGAAGAACCGCGGTGCATTAACATAAGCACAGAAATGAGACTATCATCGTTGTTAGTATCGTACTTTGAAAAGAGATTTTGTCTTTAAGAGATCAGCCTGTTCTCTTGCCGAGTACTTCTCTCATCTGTGATTATCTGCCGTTTGTCAACACTCAGTCCTTCTAAACCGCCCCCAAAATTAAACACCAGATACAGCAACCGTAAATATCACGCAGCCTCACCACTAAATGCGAACTGTCTCGCTCCATTTCATCTTCTACATCAGGATCCAGAATACGTTAGAGCCTCCGTCCACGGTTTCTGGCTAAGGCTGATCGCTGCAGCAGATGAGGCACCCCTCCCACAGCCGGTTGTGAGTCATGAATTTAATACGGCCACAGGCGGCTGCTGTTGCAAAGCCCTGTGCAGCGGAAATTTCCCCGTCCCAGGGTTCAGCCGAGCCAAGTAAGTCCTACAGGGACCAGGCGTCAGATTTTTGGTCCAGACTCCTTACCCTCAATGGGTTCTGCGGGGACGCCTGCATGTACTGCTTTTTAGAAAGAAAATGAAATTTCCGCCTTGTGAGATTTCAACATGTAACATTTGTTTCGAGCGTTGTAAAAGTATATCTCTCTCTCTTCTGTCTGTCTCGCTCTCCGTCTTTCTTTCTCTCTCTCTCTTTTTTAAGGGACTGATTTGGTGCCGCCAGCAACGAATTACTCTACTGTGCCATTTCTTCATCTGAGACTAGCATTTGCAATCTACGTCCCCAGTTATCTGATGAATATATGCCAGGCTCTGTCGTCCTCCACAGTTTTTACCGTCTACAACTCTCTCTATTACCGTGCAAGTCATTCCCCAACATCATAACAGATGTCCTATTATCCTGTACCTCCTTCTTGTCAATATTTTCTCGCTGATTCTGCAGAGAACCTTACCTTACCTTATCAGTCCATCTAATTTTCTACATTTTTCTGCAGTGTGAATATCGTATCCCTAATCAAACATATCATGACGCGCCGTATTGTGAAATCCGTTCACACGTCCTGCTTTATGATGCGTTCAGGTTAGTGATATTCAATAATTCTTGCGCTGAATCTGCAAAATTAACGTGTTCCAAGAGTGTAAATAGAGAAATGGAGTATGCGTTGGGTACGAATGTCCCAGCACTTCACATCAAAACACGTATCTTATGAAAATATTTCTAAGATTGTCGAACTTTCGTCATGTCCTCCCGCTACAAGTACACCAGTCGAGTGTTTAGTTACGGACATCTGACAAAACTCAAATGGAACCCGACACTTTGAAAGGAAAATTGGTGGTCAAAATTAGCTTCAGCTACAGTTGTTCGAAATTCTACCACTTCTTAAACATAAAGAGAAGCAAAATCTGCTGAATCAGATTCATTCATCACAGAAGTATGAGCAAGCGCGTTTTAAAAGCTGTGTGTAGTTACCTAAGTCCCTTGCTGTTTACTGACTTCCAACATTTAGGCGTACGTAACTATGAATGTGGCTGTATTTTAGATTGTTATTTTCATTTGGTGCCTGATATTCATTACTTTTTAAGCTTTTATAATGTAAAACAATTACAGAGTATTGTTCCATTCGGAGCAGTGCGCAGTTTTAAAATTAGCCCTAGCTTCGACTCCCAGAAACATTGTCACCGTAACCTATACCACCTAGCAGCGTAGCACTACTGCAAGGTTTGTATGTTGCGGGATGTAAAGAAGATTTAGATCTAGTCTTAGAAAATGACTGTAGTGCAGCAATTATTTCCAGAGAAGGAATCGGAATAGGCAGCATTTACTTACGAGTATCAGAGAGGGACATTAATTGTAAAATTTTAAACGCTTAAAAAAACAAAAAAACAAAAAAAAACAAAAAAAACTTAACTCCATTCGAACAGGCCATGAAGGCCCTGCCGGCCGCCGTGTCATCCTCCGCCCACAGTCGTCACTGGACCCAAATGTGGTCAGCACACTGCTCTCTCGGCCGTATGTCAGTTTACGAGACCGGAGCCGCTACTTCTCAATCAAGAATCAAGTAGCTCCTCAGTTTGCCTCACATGGACTGAGTGCACCCCGCTTGCCAATAGCGCTCGGCAGATCGGATGGTGATCCATAGAAGTGCTATCCCAGCCCGACAGCGCTTAACTTCGGTAATATGACGGGAAAATTTAAAACCCTTACGTATGTATGCTACATTCCGAAATAATGCAAGAGAAGAAAGATCAAAGTTTTTCAAAAGTGTTACTCAATCTTGATGAAATATTAGTCTGATTTGACTAGAAATGTGTCATAAGTAGGAAAAACCAATGTCCAAAATTTTAATTTTTCCAAACAGCTCTCGGGCATGGGAAATTAAATATCCGAACGGCATATAAATACACATATCTCGAGCAGGTCAGGAAGCAGAATCGACAGAATTTACGGAACATCAAGTTGACAAAATGAAGTAAACGCCGTCGGCCAGAGTGGCCGAGCAGTTCTAGGCGCTTCAGTCTGGAACCGCGCAACTGCTACGGTCGCAGGTTGGAATCCTGCCTCGGGCATGGATGTGTGTGATGACTTAGGTTAGTTAGGTTTAAGTAGTTCTAAGTTCAAGGGGACTGATGACCTCAGATGTTAAGTCCCATAGTGCTCAGAACCATTTGAACCTTTTTTTTTCGAAGTAAACGCAGTAGAAGTGGTTCCAGTCGCTTGCACGTCAAAACCACACTGGGGCCGGCGTTCGTGGAAACTCAACAATAATAATTTACTTTGGATAATACTAAAGAATGTAGTTAAATGATGCATGGCAGTAAACCATAACAATGAGGCATAGAAAGGAATAGAAAGGTTGACAATGTGCGAGAAAAATGAACTAACAACTACGCTGATTGCCTGCAGTAGAGACAAAGTAAGGCGCTCAAGAAAAACTGTGGGATTTTACTGTTTTTTACCTATGAGATCTGTAAAATGGGCCAAACTCTGAACACTTTTCAATAAACATACGCGACTCACAGGCGACTTATAATCAAATTGCATGCCTCAGGAATATCGCCTTAGTTGTGTGAATGGATTTGTGATTTTCTGTCAGATAGGTCATAGTTCGTGGTAACTGGCGGAAAGGCGTGGAGTCAAACGGAAGCGATATCTGGCATTCCGGAAGGAAGTGTTCCTAGCCTGTATAAACGAGGTAGGAGACGATTTGAACTGCCCTCTTAGAATGTTTGAAGATGATGCTGTCATTTACCTTCTCGTAAAATCATAAAATGATAAAAGCAATTGCAAAATGATTCAGAGAAGATATCTGTATGGTGCAAAAAGTGGCAAAATAAATAATGAAAAGTGGCGTGAGACTACCCATGTAGCTATAAAAGGAATCAGGTAAATTTCGGCTACACAATAAATCACACATATCTAAAGGCTGCGAATTCAGCTAAATACTCTGGGACTACACTTAGAAAAACTTAAACTGGAACAATCACATTGTTTATGTTATGGAGAAAGCTGACAAAAAATTGCGATTTATTGGCAGAACACTTAGAAAACGCAGCAGGTCCACTAAACAGACTGCATACACTGATCCTGTCCGTCGCCTTCTAGAGTACTGGTTTGTGGTGTGGGATCCGCAACAGATAGGATCAATAGAGATCACTCGGAAAGATTACAGAGCAGCAGCTTATCTTTGTAGCATCGCAAAACTGGGGGGGGGGGGGGGGGAGTGTCACGGATACGATATGCGAGTTTTGATGGCAATCATTAAAACAAAGGCGTTTTTCGTTACCGCAGACCTTTTCGTGAAACTACCATGAGCAACTTTCTCCTTCAAATCTACATTGGGAGAATTGATCACTGTAATAAAATAAGTAAAATCAGAGCTCACATAGAAAGATTTAAGTGTTCTTTTTACCCGCGTCCTGCTCCAAAGCGGAACGGCAGAGAAATTGCTTGAAGGTGCCAGGCACTTGTTTGTGAATTGCAGAGTGGTCATATAGATATAAGTGTAGATATAGATGTAGATAAAGAAGATACAGATAAATGGTATCAGAAGGAAGTAATTAGAAGAGGTTCCCAAACTTTTCCTCTGTTGGAACACTTAGACAGTCCTGGTACTTTGAAGAAACACCTCGTTTATTTTGAAGATTAATATAATTTTTAAAATATGGAATTCTTTTGTTTTATTCAGTCGTTACTTCAATTTTTAATAATAACTAATAACACAGAACTCATAATATTTTTTTTTTAAATGTCGAAAAAACGGAGCACTTATTCTCTCAGGTTACGAAAACCTGAATTAGAGAGTTTAAAAATAAGGCTGAGAGTTCAAACAATAAGTTAGTGAAGAAGAAAATCACACACAGAAATTTCATCCAGAACTTACGGGCGGTCAATAACAGCATTTTGAAGGAACAGGAAGAAATTAAATGTGGCGTGCAGATTCTATAATCAATTACATAGCGAGAATCGGTGCAGCCCCCACTACGTGACGGATCTATTAGGTGGTACCGAATTAGACAATTCAATAACCGAAGGTGACCCTGGGAACTTCATCAGTGAAGTTTTCAGCAAGCATGTTTTGGAAATACAAAAAAAGATCACCAACCTAAAAGTCTCTAGGACCTAACGGATTTCTGACTAAATTTTACAAAACCTATCGACTTGTTACAGAAAAAAATATAAGGAAATTATCAATGAAGCCATAGCCAGAGAAAATTTCCGGTCTGAATTGAAGGATAACGAAATGAGCTGAAGTCTAAAAGACCTACATTGAAAGAGACTGTTGAGAGATATCAAACATGTCTTCCTGGACGCAGCGTTTTCAAATTTATGTGCGCATACAGGGACGCAATAGTGATTATATTGTCAGCGCCTGCATAATGTGGTCTACCTTTTATGGACTTTTGAAAGACATTTGATAGAGTGGTCCACGAATACTTCGACATGGCTTTGATACGTTTGTGATTCAACGACGTATTTCTAAAGCGACTAACCAACGTAGTGAAAGGGTACAAACAAAAACTACGAACAATGGCCATCCCACCAAATACTCTGTCAGAAAGAAAATAGTACCCCGAGAGGTTTCCAATTCACTCAAGATTTATTGTTGCGATAGTGTGCATGGAGTACATGAAATGATTACATTTGCAGATCAATAGCGCAAGTTGTTCCGAGGTACCAGGTATCGACCTGTGCTGAAACACCCACATTAGTACTCGGTGTAGCCTTCATGGGCGGCAATGCAGGTGCTGACTTTGGCATCCTATAGATCGTACAGATGGCGAATACTGTCCTGGGTTAAGTGATTCCACGCCTGCTCGAAGTGCTCACTTAGGTCTGTAACGCTGTTGGCTGACGTGTCGCGTTAGTCACTTCTCGTCCCATCATATCGCACACGTGTTAAGTTGGAGACAAGTCCGGAAATCGTTTTGGCCAGGGAAGCTGCTGCAAGTCTTGCAGGGCACGGTGGGTTTCGCGGACAGTGTGTGGGCGAGCATTATCCTGCTGGAACAACACATCGTCTTCCTGTAGCAAGAACGGCAAAAGAAAGGGTCTAACAACATTCTGCACGTACCGAATGCAGTTTATCTTCCCCTCTAGAAACACCAAAAGTGTACGATAGTTGTAATTTACCACGCCATGGACCAGGGGCCAGTGCTGCTTGGAGGCATGGACTGTATGAGACAGCGCCCACTAGCCTACGTCGCACTCACAGGCGACCATCTCTTGCGTGCAGGCAGAATCTGATTTCACCGCTGAAGAACACAGCGCGTCATTCTATCTTCCAAGTGATCCTCTGACAGCATCAGTAGATGCTGTGGCGTGATTGGAAGACGGGATAGAGGTGTGCGTGCTCGTAGTCCTCCAAGTGATAACCGGTTCACTACAGTTCCTGTTGACTCGTCTGGGCTCACAAGCCCTCTTATTTGTGCTGTGGTAGTTTCCCTTACAGCACGACGATCCTGGCTGACGTCTGTGCCGCGTGGACGTCCTGAACCTCGTCCACTGTGTGAGAATGTTCACATGACCGCTGGTACCAGCAACAATGCACAACTGAAGCAGCACGTCCAACTTCAGTGACAATGGTCCGAAAGGACCGTCCCACCACTCGGAAGGCCACAGTTTGACTCCTTTGAATAGCTCAGTTGGCTGCAGGAGGCATGAGTGCGTCTCCGTTCCATGATTGCCTGCTTGCTTCACGCGTTTGAACCCCACTGATCCTCCTGGCTGTGAGCATTCCCTATTAAATTCTTCCAATCCATATGTGGCATACAGCAAACCAGTGCTTAACAGTATTGGTTAAAAACAGTCTTGGTTGCAATTTTTAGTTTTTATTTTTCAACGACGCGTTTCACCTTATTTAGGTATCTTCAGGTTATCTTTTCAAAATGGACGCGAGAGCCATCAAGATCTGCATAACGCGTTCCCGTTCACAGGCGCGAGCAACAGAGTTAGATGGCGCCTCAGGTAGCTTATTACAGAGAACGCGTTATGCAGATCTTGATGCTTCTCGCGTCCATGTTCAAAAGATGACCTGAAGATGCCTAAATAAGGCGAAACGCGTCGTTGAAAAATAAAAAACTAAAAATTGCAACCAAGACTGTTTTTAACCAATACCAGGCTATTGTAGAATAAATACAGGGCCGCGCGAGATTAGCCGAGCGGTCTCAGGCGCTGCAGTCATGGACTGTGCGGCTGGTCCCGGCGGATGTTCCAGTCCTCCCTCGGGCATGGATGTGTGAGTTTGTCCTTAGGATAATTTAGGTTAAGTAGTGTGTAAGCTTAGGGACTGATGACTTTAGCAGTTAAGTCCCATAAGATTTCACACACACACAATAAACACAGGTGGCGCCCTGTTAGCTATGCCGCTACGCTGTCTGTTGGCGGACAACTTTGAAACCATTATCAGTACATCTACTATAGCCAGATGGGTATGTCGTCATCGGATATACATCGACTTCGTCTTTCTAGGTGTACTAACTTTTTTTTCGACAGTGTATATGGCATTTATAAGATGAGCTCTACAAGAGAGTCCCGTACAAAAGATGCTATACGTCCTCGTACAACTCCTGCTAAATGTAAGAGGACTAGCCGAACTAGAGGGGGTGGATGCTGATGAAGTATTTGTTCTAGTCATAAATGACGAGGGTATTGTGAAGACTACGGCTTCATTGAATGGGAAAGAGTACGAAGAAAAATGAGGCGAAAGGTTCCTGTTTGAACTTCAAAGGAATTGGAAATGCGCGTCTGGATTGGGCAAATCGTGTCGAACATCAACGACATTAGACGTAAAATTTTACAAATTATCACACAGAATAATATCTGCCAACTGTAGAACAGTGCTGGATAGAACGAAAGGAGCTTCCTTTCTATATCAGTTGATATATTTGACCATTATACCAAAAATTAAAACAATAAAATTTGCGTCTGTTCACCTAGTTGGTGCTGCAACTGCAATTACGCCTTGATATCAACAGTCAAGTCTTTAACAATTGTGACCTCCAACAGGGGTCACCACAACCATCTTCAACTTGAAAAAATTATGATGGAACAACGGCAAAGATACCCCAGGGCCCGGTGAATTTACTGGAGTTTCCTGGTCATCGGATTCTAGAGGACAAGGAACGTCATGAAAAAGAGAAGAATCGGAGTTTCACGAAACCTCTTCGCAAACGTTTTATTGGCACACTCAACACCAATACACTGGTTAAGATAGGGAAACTTCAAGAGCTTATTGATGTACTAGAAAAATTTCACATCAAAATCCTCGCAGTACAAGAGACGCGTTTTACTGACGAGAACCATTTAAACACGAAAACTACAGGATATACGAAGGAAACCTGCTGTCATGCGACGAATACCAACAATGTTTGTCACACGATTTGCAGTACATAAATCGGTCATAGAGAACATCACAGAATTCAGTTCAGTATCAGAAAGAATCTCCACAATAACGTCCAAATCAGGAAACAAAACATACAGAATCATCAACGCTCATGCACCTAAAAATGATCACAATAGGAAGAGACCACAAGAAGTAGAAGACTTCTGCGAAGACATGGAATAAATGACAAACAAAACACCAAAAGACACGTCAAAATTGTTCTAGGATATTTCAATGCAAAGAGAAGAAGTACAAGCAAATCACAGGCCCACATCCAGCTCACAAACGCACTAACGAGAATGGGGAGCAATTCATAAAGTACTGTCATAATTTTAACTTGAAAGTTATGTCGACACAATTTCAGAAACCTGGAAAACGCCCAAAAATTTATGAGAAGAATTCCAAATAGACCAGGTACCCATAACAAGCCAAAATATAAGTAAAATTCTAAATTTGAGAACTCGCAAAGGATTCATCGAGTCCAACCATCACTTGCTACAAGTAAAGATTAGGCCAATTCCAAGGCATGGAAAGACAACACAGAACAAGACCAGATCCAGAACAGATAAAGATAAACAAAGACAAAATTATTGAAGAAATTAATCAGAATACAACAGATAATTGTACAGACCTAGCGAAGACAATTCAGAAGGCAATGCGTTGGGGTCAGCCTCTCAAGAAACGCAAACATAGATGGTGGAATGCAACTTGAGATCAGGCAGTTGAACAAAGCGGTAAGGCATGGAAGAAGTTTAGCGGCAGTAGAACAACATAAACATGGTAGGATTTCCACAAAGTCCAAAAACAATCCTCGAAAGATATTAGAGCAGTGAAAAGGGCATATGACAAAAATTATTGAAGAAATTAATCAGAATACAACAGATAATTGTACAGACCTAGCGAAGACAATTCAGAAGGCAATGCGTTGGGGTCAGCCTCTCAAGAAACGCAAACATAGATGGTGGAATACAACTTGAGATCAGGCAGTTGAACAAAGCGGTAAGGCATGGAAGAAGTTTAGCGGCAACAGAACAACATAAACATGGTAGGATTTCCACAAAGTCCAAAAACAATCCTCGAAAGATATTAGAGCAGTGAAAAGGGCATATGACAAAAATAGATTAAATTATACCGAGGGAGACTTCAAGAAAAATAATACGAGAAATTCCTACAGAATATTCAGGAAAATTATAATGGGTTATCAGCCTCCAAATATCTGTTTCAGAAGAACAAATGGATCCCTAGAACCAAACATTAAAGAAAATTGCAATATTCTTAAAGGCTTCTCTGATAAACTCCTCAACTGTGAGAGTCCAAAGAAAAATCACACTTCATGAAAACACTACCAAACCCAGACTAGAAGCCGCCTACAATCACAGATGTAGAGGATGTTATAAAACAACTAAAGAACAACAAAGCCCCAGGGGAAGATGGCATTATCGCCGAGATCTGAAAACTCTCAGACCAAAATATTACAAAGAAAATTAATAAAATTCTCTTGCAAATATTGAGTGCAGAGAAAATTCTACGGGAATGGAAATGCACACTGATTCATCCACTCCACAAAAATGGTGAGAGGACAAACCCTAAAAGTTACAGAGGGATCTCATTATTACCATCACATTCAAAATTCTGTCCAAGATATTAGTGAACAGACTGGAACCACAAGTGGATACAAGGATAGGTGAATACCAGAGAGGGTTCAGAAAGATATGATCCTGTATTGAACAAATTTGGAGCCTGCGAACAGTCTTGAAGGTCAGACAGGCGAACAACACTGTAGTTACATTTGTGAACATTAAACAGGACTATGGCTCCATTGACAGACAGACCCTCTTTGACACGCTAGAAGAATATGGAATAGACGGAAAAACTAGGGTACTGATAGAACAGATGCTCAGGCACCATATCCAAAATAAAAATTATGGGAGAAATCTCAGAACCATTTGAGACACATATAGGGATCAGACAAGGGAGTGGTCTCTCACCATTTCTGTTCAACATTCTCCTGGTCAAAATTATCAAGCAGTTGGAAAAAAAAGTAAAAGGAATTGAGTTAGGAAGAACAGAAGCAAAAGAGACAATCATAAAACCTAGCATTTGCAGATGACTTGGCAATACCCATCAACAACAGAGAAGCAGCGCAAGAAGCCCTGGAATATCTACATGAAGTCTCCACTAAAATACAGACTGGTTAACAGAGTGCAAAAATTCAAGTATCTTGGAGAATACATGCAAATAGGAGGATCAAAAAAGGCATCCAATACAGAATGAACAGAAAATCTGCATAAAGCGTACAAACTCACATGGACGCACTACAATAAAAGAAGGATCTCAAGACAGGCGAAATTCAGAAACGACCGCAGTAGGGGCTCAGGCATCATAGAGACAGAAAAGATAGAACTTAAAATACTTCGAAAAAATTTTTTGATCAGTACAGAGTGATGGTATACGGACGAAGAGGCCAACCGAAGAACTGTACGAACATACACTCACTGACGTAATCAGAAAACGTCGATCAATATTCTTTGGACACATGCACAGCATGAACAACACCAGACTCACAAAGAGGATTTTTGATTTAGTCAACAGCTCAATCAAAAAAGTCAACTGGTTTCATGAAATAGAAGAAGACCTGAAACGAGCAGAAATCAATAAAGAAAAGATTGATGAAAGAGACAAATTCGGAAACAAAATTATGAACACGAAATTTGAAGTAAAAGAAAGGAAGAGACCAGGGAAAATACGGACAGAACAAAGTGAACACGAACGTAGTCAAAGAATGAGGAGATTTTAGGAAGAGAGAAAGAAGAAGAAAACATGAAAACAGGAAAATATTGAATAATCATGTAACGTTGAAGTTCAATCACTGTCTTAAGGGCAAAAATGTATAATAATAACAATAATAATAATAATAATAATAATAATAATAATAATAATAATAATAGCGTTATTGTTGTTGTGGTCTTCAGTCCTGAGACTGGTTTGATGCAGCTCTCCATGCTACTCTGTCCTGTGCAAGCTTCTTCATCTCCCAGTACCTACTGCAATCTACATCCTTCTGAATCTGCTTAGTGTATTCATCTCTTGGTCTCCCTCTACGATTTTTACCCTCCACACTGCCCTCCAATGCTAAATTTGTGATCCCTTGATGCCTCAAAACATGTCCTACCAACCGATCCCTTCTTCTAGTCAAGTTGTGCCACAAACTTCTCTTCTCCCCAATCATATTCAATACCTCGTCATTAGTTACGTGATCTACCCACCTTATCTTCAGCATTCTTCTGCAATAATAATAATAAACTTTGCAATATAGTCAAAGAATATGTCGACAGGGGAAATTCTGCTTTCCCCTAGACTAGTACATTATGAGTGCCGTTTGCAGATACACTATGTGATCAAAAGTATCCGGACTCCTGGCTGAAAATGAGTTACAAGGTCGTGGCTCCCTCCAACGGTAATGCTGGAATTCAGTATGGTGCTGGCACACCCTTAGTCTTGATGACAGCTTCCACTCTCGCAGGCATGTGTTTAATCAGGTGTAAGGTTTCTTGGGGAATGGCACTCCATTCTTCACGGAGTGCTGCACTGAGGAGAGGTATCGATGTCGGTCGGTGAGGCCCGGCACGAAGTCGGCGTTCCAAAACATCCCAAAAGTGGTCTACAGGATTCAGGTCAGGACCATGGGTGGGCCAGTCCATTACAGGGATGTTATTGTCGTATAACCACTCCGCCATAGGCCGTACATTATGAACAGGTGTTCGATCGTGTTGAAAGATGCAATCGCCATCACCAAATTGCTCTTCAACAGTGAGAAGCAAGAAGATGCTTAAGACATCCATGTAGGCGTGTGCTGTGATAGTGCCACGCAAAACAACAAGGGTTTCAAGTCCCCTCCATGAAAAACACGACCACACCATAACGTCACCACCTCCGAATTTTACTGTTGGCACTACACACGCTGGCGTATAACGTTCACCGGGCATTCATCATACCCACACCCTGCCATGGGATCTCCACATAGTGTACCGTGATTCGTCACTGCGCACAACTTGTTTCCGCTTGTTTACGCTTATTACACCAACCGAGGCGTTGTTTGCCATTTACCGGCGTGATGTGTGGCTTATGAGCAGCCGCTCGACCATGAAATCCAAGCTTTCTCACCTCACGCCTAACTGTCATAGTACTTGCAGTGGATCCTGATGCACTTTGTAATTCCTGTGTGATGGATAGACGATGCCTATTACACATTACGGCCCTCTTCAAAAGTCGGTGGTCTCTGTCAGTCAACAGACGAGGTCGGTCTGTACGGTTTTGTACTGTGCGTGTCCCTTCACGTTTCCGCTTCACTATCACATCGGAAACAGGGGACCTAGGGATGTGTAGGAGTGTGTAAATCTCGCGTACGGACGTATGACACACGTGACGCCCTATCACCACGTTCGAAGTCCGTGAGTTCCGCGGATCTCCACAATCTGCTCTCTCACGATCTCTAATGACTACTGAGGTCGCTGATATGGAGTACCTGTCAGTAGGTGGCAACACAGTGCACCTAATATGAATAACGTAGGTTGTTGTGGATGTCCAGATACTTTCGATTACGTAGTGTAAGTCACCACGAACAATTTAACCTTCCCCAAGGAGGTTTGGTTTGCTAAAGAAAGAATAAGGTCATTTTGTGGTTATTTGAATATTATGTTCACCGTGTAACAAATTAAATGAGGAATAAGCAACTGCAGTAGTGCACAGGAAGGAAAAGAATATTTAAAAATGCATAGAAACAAGGAGCACAAAAAGAACTGAGCGGAAGTGTTAAACATTTTACTTCAGAAGCAGGGGGCAGGGTAATCACAACCCTGTTCTGAAGATACAGGAGATCGCTGTTAACGGTGAAGTGCGGTGGGGACTTGGAGAACACGAAGCCGCTACGTCAGGTGGGAAGAGCCCAGCAGAACCTTGACAGAAGCTGTGCTTGCTGGCGGATTGAGCCTGGTGAGGCAGCGCTGTGGCGGCCCGGCAGAGGCTGCGGGGTGAGCGTGTGCGCTGGCGCCTTCCCACTTCCTCGACGGCTGACAGTGGGACAGTGTGGCCGAGTGTCTGTTTCTCGGTGGAGCGGAACAGTGTGCTTAATCGCCGATAGCGTGAAATTGCTTTGGCGTCAAAAATGGTTCAAACGGCTGTAACGACTATGGGACTTAACATCTGAAGTCATCAGTCCTCTAGACTTAGAACTACTTAAACCTAACTAACGTAAGGACATAACACCCATCCATTCCCGAGACAGGATTCGAACCTGCGACCGTAGAAGCAGAACAGTTCCGGACTGAAGCGCCTAGAACCGCTGGGCCACATCGGCCGGCGCCTTGGCGTCCAAATCGTTTGCACTGAAAATGTGTAAACGGTGTACATATGTACGTATTATGTTTGCCGTTTTCGTTATTATCTATATTACCCATTTCACGTAAAATGTGAAGACGCAGTCATAAATTTAGCTCAATAAAAAGTAATTAATTTGGAAAAAAAGGACTCCTAAACTTGATACCCCGCTGCAACTTGAAACGCCTTTGTTTTAAGGATGAACACCTCAAATCCTATACCGTGACACTCTCTCTCCTGTTTCTCGACTGTAGAGTCGTACCATGGGAAGCAAAGGAGAGTATATTGTTTGATGGCCAGCATCCTCTTCCCACAACACAACTGCACACATGTGTTAACAGGGTTCTTTATTTACATAAACAGATACCTGCTGATTAACCTGAACAGTGTCCAATATTAGTCCACATTAGACTTACTGCTGGAGAAATACAAGGCCCGCTATAAACACTACTCTGGTCGCTATTCACTCTTGTAGCCGGTGATGTGAAATCACAGACGCTAAGTGGAATGTGAGTCAGTGGCTGTGATAGTGATTGAGACTGAGACTTCCAGTCAGCGGAAGCGATCTGAATACCGGCGGTCGAGAGGGCGCTGGCGGAGCGTTGCTTGCGAGTCTGTCTTTGGCCTCCCTCCTGATAGGCGCGCGTGATCAGGCGCCTACTATCGATTTTCTTGATACACCTTTGCCCACCGATGTGCTGGCGACATCTTACGCCAGCACATCGGCAATACAAGATGAGATGCCCATCTTTGAACTTTGTCGATGTATTCCGTGAATCCTATCTGGTAAGGATCCCACATCGTGCAGCAGTACTTCAAAAGAGGATGGACAAGCACAGTTGCATCTTCTATGTGTTCCACCAATAAAACGCAGTTTTTGGTTCATCTTCCCCACATGAGCTATATGTTTGTTACAGTTTAAGTTGTTTGTAATTGTGAACCCTAGGTGTTCAATTGAATTTACAGCCTTTGGATTTCTTTTATGTATCGTGTAACCGAAATGTAACAGATTCCTTTTAACAGTCATGTGGATGACCTCACACTTTTTATTATTTAGGGTCAATTGACAATTTACGCAACACGAAATATCTTATCTAAATCGTTTAGCTTTTGGTTTTGAACTTTTGCGGACTTTACCAGACGATAAACGACAGCATCATCTTCAACAACCTAAGATGGCTACTCAGATTGTCTCCTGAATCGTTTATATAGATAAGGAAGAGCAGAGGGCCTGTAACACTACCTTGGGGAACGCCAGGAATCACTTCTGCTTTACTTGATGACTTTCCACCAGTTACCACTAACTGTGTCCTCTGTGACAGGAAACCACGAATCCAGTCGCATAATCGCATAACTGAGACGATATTCCGAAAGCACGCAATTTGATTACAAATCGCTTGTCAGCTACGGTGTCAAAACCCTTCTGGAAATTTAGAAATACGGAATCAAATTGAAATCCCTTCTCGATGGAACGCAACAGCTCGTGTGTTCCACAAGAACGATGTTTTCTAAATCTGGCTCTGAGCACTATGGGACTCAACATCTTAGGTCATAAGTCCCCTAGAACTTAGAACTACTTAAACCTAACTAACCTAAGGACATCACACACACCCATGCGCGAGGCAGGATTCGAACCTGCGACCGTAGCAGTCCCGCGGTTCCGGACTGCAGCGCCAGAACCGCTAGACCACCGCGGCCGGCTTTTCTAAATCCCTGTTGACTATGTATCAATAGGCTGTTCTCTTCGAGGTAGTTCATAATGTTCGAAAACAACACATGTTCTAGAATCCTGCTGCAGATCGACGTTACTGATATGGGCCTATTCTTGAACAGTGGTGTGACGTATGCAACTTTGTAGTCTTGGGTCCAGATCTTTAGTTGAACGGGCAGTTGGATATGATTGTTTAAGCATGGAATTATCGCATCAGCGTATTCTGAAAGGGACCTAATTGGTACACAATCTGCACCGGAAGACTTGCCTTTTTCAGAAATCTGGAACGCCAATTGTGGTCGAGTTCTGGTCTTTTTCGCACGTTTGGAACATCACATCGTTTTAAATTGTGTTGGGTTCCAAAACGGGCGGTGACAAGTCAGACAGGATTTTCTCTTTTGTTAAAGACGTCAAGTATGTTACACACCCGACGATCATGTGTTCTACTCTTTGTTTACAAAACCATCGCATTCGATGTAGAACTTTTAATCAGAGCTACTTTCTATACCATTTATTCATTTGTGAAAATTAGTGTGTATGAAAATCCAACCGATTTCCTTCGAACAGTATGACTAAAAATAGATGCTGCTGTTGACTATGACAGTTGGTGCTCTGCAGCGCACAGGCTGATCTTATTGTTAAATCATTGTGTGTAACAAGAGATGTGAAAGCGCAGTGGAAAACTTCTACCATACCTCAAGAAAATATATCTTGCTGAGTTAATTTAATCTACTGTTGTCGTCAGTTAAAGCAGTTCTGAATTATCTTGATACGTAGACTACTGAGAAAATAAGTGAGATATGAATTTGAACTGGCAGTCTTCGAAGTAATGTAAAAAAGCTAAGAATCACACCATTTATAGATGTAATATTAATGTGAATGCGGGTTCCAGTGAATCCTTGTGTTTTTTAATACAACAACTCGTTTCTATTACTCGTATAATTCTTCTAACACCTCATTTAAAAAATAATGTTCACATTAGGCCTGCTGTAAAATATAGCTACCTAGCGAGAAATTCCTCTTCTCTTTAACTTTTACCTGACGAACCTGCTGACACTCTTGATCGACGCTGTAACGTACAGAGCAGAGTTTGCTGGAGCGTTTTGGGAACACCGAGTCAAGGTGACGGCACATGTCTCTTTCAATTAATTAAATTTCATTAACCACGATTGAGGAATACATCTTCACAATTCATGAGAAACCAGTAATAGAAGTGACAACTTGAGACCAAACTCTACAGATTTTGAATTAAACGAACTTGTACGTCGGCTGCGTACCGACAGATTCGCCAACAGCTGCAGCCGTGAGCAGTTCCACTGCTATCGCTTAGGCACGCACCTGTGGGTAGCAAACGAAGTCAGAAGCTCTTAATATGAGACCGCAGGCCTATTGATATGCATAGGCCGTTAACTTAATTGTAAACGCCACATGGAGTGAAGTACCTTGAGCTTCGAAGCCAATATAATCGCATGTTTGCAGCAGATGACATTAGTCAGGCATAATATAGTCCTAAACCTCCTCAATTCAAGGAAAAAGACTGATTCAAATACTGAGTGCATGAGTGGCAGTTTGCGTGTATCACATATAAACAGTTTTTCATCATCGTTCCTGACTCGGCGATATCGAAAAAGTGTCCCTTTAGTTTCTCGCATGGCATACACACAAACGTTTGTATGACAGCATCTGCAAGGATGATTGGTGTTACCGATAGTAACTTTATGCTACAGGTTAGCTTCATGAGGGTGCACTGCTGCTTGGAATACAGACGTGTGAATTATATCTGACACTTAAACGTATTACGGCGTGGAAATCCCACACGGGGAAGGGGTGTGTGTGTGTGGAGAACCTTAGAAACGTCTGTCCACAACACGCTAAAATGATGACATTGTGGTAATATTTGAAATTAAAATATAGGTTCACCAAAAACACTAAAATCTCCTCCACCAGAGCTACAATAAATCTGAAAACAGGAAGACAATTCTTAAAACAAATATCACTGAGTTTGTACCACTTCTAGAAAAGAAGTAAACAACTGAGGGGCTGAGAGTGGAAATGGTACAAGTGCTTGCTGAGTCAACCTGAGTAAATGACTGCCAAAGTTAAACAGCTATTTGTAAATTATGAGAGTTACAATAGAAACTCGAAATATGTTTTCCTAATGGTCAGTTGGTCTGTATATAGTTGACTTTTGCGTTCTTGTGGTGATATTTCCATAGGAACTTTCATCTCCAACACATATTTCTTCACATCTAAACCAGAAGTGAAATACCAATTTTCGTAGATTTAGCTTTCAAAATTTTGTAATATAACGAAATATTTTCTTAATAATTTTCACCCCCTATTCAATTCTGTTAGGGCTTGAGTTTCCAAAAACAGTGACACATGTATAAAACAGTTTATCTCCTATTTCACCCCTTAGGGGCTGAATTACCAGAAAAAAAACTAATAGGAACACGTATGTTTTTATTTGTTACCGCGAAATCGTACACTACTTTTCATAGATGTAGCTTCAAAAAATACTTTAATAGTTCTTTATTAATGATTTTTTAAAAATAAACTTAACCCTCCCCCCCCCCCTATTTCACCCACACAGAGCTTAAGTTTCCAAAAATTCTGAAATACGTATTTCTTTATTTCTGACCGACAAACCAAATGGCAGTTTTGGCAGGTCTTGCTTCAAAATTCCCTTAATTGCGCTTTTTTTTTCAAAAAAACATTTTACCCCCTGCTGCACCTCCTTAGGGATGGAATATTAACGAATTCCTTCTTAAACGAAGTTGCAGGTAGGAATTAATCAATGACAGACGATTAACAACTAAAAAAATTAGGTCAAAACGAAATTTCGTCAGGACGACTAAAGTGTAGAGGAGAGTCTTTCAGTCGTCTTAAGACGAGAGATTGCTATGTGGAATTTGAGCAGTACCAATCGAAATACACTTGCCTACTGTTATAATGAAGGATATGAATGGAACAGTGGAACAGGAAAAGAAATAACAAGTAATGGTAGGGGGTACCCTCCACCCCGCACCATACAGTGGCTTGCGGAGTGCTATGTAGATGTAGAAAGGTAGCACATAACAGTTATGACAGTTCAAACATTTTGTATGAATCCTTTAAACATGTACTTAATAGTGGAAGGAATAGAAAAGAATGGTGGAGGGAAAAAGGGGAAGAGGAAATGCTGGACAATATCAAAGGAGACAAATATTCAGAAATGAAAAGACTGGCTATGGACAGACAAAAGTGGAAGAGGCTTAACCCATGACAAGACCTGCCGCAAGGCAGAATAATATACTGCTACCAAATAGTGCCGAACCTGAACATTATTTGGAATTTGACCCTTATCCGAAAAACAAAACGTATCTAAAGAAGTTATACCTCATCTTCCAGACGAATTACAAGAAGCGTTTTAATTCACTTCGCAATTGTAAGGCGGCGGGTGAGAATCAACTAGTGGCACAACTGTGGAAGTATGTAAATGAAAAAACTGTCCAGAATTTGCATAAATATTTTATTGAACTTTTATTGAAATAAATTTCCGCGATTTCACTGTTAATTGTTCATTCATTTTCCTAAGTCGTGATTTCGGTAGAGATTGTGATTGTGTAAAAATGTAAGCAATTAACAGTCAAATTGTGGAATTTTTTCGAAAAATTCTGTCATGTTGTTTCCCCACGAAGGAAAAATATTATTGACATTTGGAATACTTAGATATTGCCAGAAGACTGGAATGTTGCCGTAATCCATCCACTACACAAGAAAGGAGATACACCGGATATAAATAATTATAAAGTTATATCCTTTTTGGAAATTAGTTACAAAATTTTCTCTAAGGTCCAGAATTCAGAAACAGTGTGATGGTAAATTAAGTGAATATCAAGACGGTTTATGTCCGGTATGAAGCTGTTCTGATGAAATTATTAGTCTCAAAACAGATTAGAAACACCAAAGGATCATGAACAAGAAGCTACTGATCATCTTCGTCAATTTAAAAAAAAAGAGTATATGACGATATCCACTGTGATTCTCTACTGTCAATTCTTACAGAATTTAGTTTACACCAGGAACTTGTGAACCTCATTGTGGTCGCCCTTCGAAATATAAAATCTAGAGTAAGGATCAGAAATGCATTCTTTGAACCTTTTGAGATTCTAAGTGGCCTTTGACGAGATGATTGATTGTCTCCATTACTATTTAAATGTCTGCTGAAGAAAATAATTCATGAATGGAATGGGTTATGTCCACCATCTGTTAAGATTGGCAGAAAGATTCGACTTAACGGTCTTGCATTTCGAGAAGATATGGCGTTCTCAATAAAAACAGTATCGATGAAACATAGTTTCAAATAGAAGAACTAGAACGATCAGCGGCAAAGGTTGAGCTGCAAATTTCCTTTGAGGAAACAGAAATGATACCCAGCCCCCCAGTTTACACATCCCATATTATACTCCACAATAATAAAAAAATTAAGGTTGTTGTGAGATTTTTACCTGGAATGCCAGTAAAGAACATCAATAGATACTAGAACATTGAAACTACAACAAACACAGGGAACTACGTGGCCATCATAGACAAAACGATCGATGCTAAACTGCGACATTATTCCTCCATCGTTAAACCAGAGGTAACGTATGCAAATGAAACACTATTTGAACTAAAATCTGAAGCACAATTGATAAATTGCAGAAAGTTGATGTTTTTATTGATAATCGTTCAGAATATTCTTCCACCAAGTTAATCGTCAGTGGAGAGTCTTGCCCAAGTGACTCCATTGTTGATACGATGCGAAAAGGATGGGTTGCCTTTTTGGTCACATTTCTCGCTTACCGAGTACTAGACTCCTAAAACAACTTTTTGAGTGCTTTTGGAACTGTAAGACAACTGGTTTAAATATATACAAACGGCGCTTAATGAGTAGAACATTACCAAATATCAAATAGAACATAGAGAATACAAATTCCAGAATGAGATTTTCACTCTGCAGCGGAGTGTGCGCTGATATGAAACTTCCTGGCAGATTAAAACTGTGTGCCCGACCGAGACTCGAACTCGGAACCTTTGCCTGTAAAGTTTGGAAGGTAGGAGACGAGGTACTGGCAGAAGTAAAGCTGTGAGTACCGGGCGTGAGTCGTGCTTCGGTAGCTCAGTTGGTAGAGCACTTGCCCGCGAAAGGCAAAGGTCCCGAGTTCGAGTCTCGGTCGCGCACACAGTTTTAATCTGCCAGGAAGTTTCAGAATACAAATTGTTTCTGCAGAAGAAATACATACGATTGACATTCAGAACACCACAATGGAAGCAGAACATCATATCTGTAGAACAACGAGCTGCCAGATCACTCCGAAAGAGGAAGTTTTGGGAGAGGAAGAAATTGTTGACTGCTAAGCTCTAAATTTATTCACTGTAGACTCTGTAAAATAATATTTGATTTTAGTGCTTTGAATGCAACTCGAGTCACTGATGATGGCACAAAAGTGCAGAGTCCACAGAGATTAACTGAGTGACTGGTTATGTTTTTAAAGTTGTGTTCTACGTGAGCATTTCTTATTATGTTCTTTAATGTTATATTCTAGGGGATTAGAGCAACCAGTGGTGATCTTTAGCCTAAAATCTGGTGCTGCCGGTGACGACGGTAAGTTCCCTTGTCATTGCCACCAACACTGTTGTCTTTTAGTCTGAAGGTGAGCATTGGCTGGTTACGGCATTGTGAAGTGCTCATGTGACTGGATCGTAAAAGACAAAAATAAAAATACTGAAGATGAGTTATCTGCATAATCAGGCATGAAGCTATTCCCATAATACAAGCAGATTAGTCATCAGGCGGGGTCTAACATGTACTCGTTCAACAATGTAGGACAGGCTTAAGAGGTAACGATTGATAAACCCTACGTCTTGCAACTCAATATACAAAGTGTTTCCTTTTTTATCTTTTTCTTTTCAGGGTGTAATGAGGTCCAAGTACATCGCCTTAGGTGATGTGTCAGGCGTCTTTCAGTTGCGTAATTTAATGGTTCTCTCGATTTATTATTACATTTAAGATGAGAAATGTACCCTTTAAGGTCACAGCACATCTTGTGCGGTGATATGAAGATGTTATCTGTTCTTTCGGACATGTCCGAAAGAACAGATACCATTTTCATATAGTTAAGGGTAACCGGCCACTGAACTTCTTCTTCTGTGCTGGATGCACACACGCATTGCCCGAACTCTTACGGGAGTCGGTAAGATTGTCTGCCGCGAGTAATGAGTGTAATGGGGAGGGCCACTACGAATGTACTGTGTGGACATTAAGTTGGGAATGTGGGTCCCACGGGGAGCGTGCAAGGGATAAATCCCTGCAGTCGCACTACCCTCTGTGCCCTCGGTGGCCCTAATGGAAGCTGGCACGGTAGATCCGTGTGTTCTGTCAGAGGGTTAGCCACCCTCTGTAATAAAACAACTGAGTGAACGAAACAACGAACAACCTGTACGGGCATCATCGGACGTCCGCCACGAACAAATTCAACGAATAATATAGAACAAAATAACATCAACAAAAAGAAAAAAAGGTGGATAGAGCGTCTACCATGTAAGCAGGAGATCCCGGGTTCAGGTGCCGGTCGGGGCAGACATTTTCAAATGTCCCCTTTGATGTATATCAACGCCTGTCGACAGATTAGGGTCTTGATTTAATTATCATTTCATTGTTCGATGATGTTCTTCATCTATTGACTTTGTCTGTTCTTGCTATGATTATGGACATATGATCTAAAGTTTCCTTCTTCTTGTCTTCTCTAATTCTATACAACAATCGAGAGGCGCATTCTTCTTGTACTGTGGTTTCTGGTGTGTACATATCGTAGACTGACAATTTGTTGCCGGCCGAAGTGGCCGAGCGGTTCTAGGCGCTACAGTCTGGAACCGCGCGACCGCTACGGTCGCAAGTTCGAATACTGCCTCGGGCATGGATGTGTGTGATGTCCTTCGGTTAGTTAGGTTTAAGTAGTTCTAAGTTCTAGGGGACTGATGACCTCAGCAGTTAAGTCCCATAGTGCTCAGAGCCATTTTGAACGATTTGTTGTGGGTTCTTGAGCAGCCCTCTTAATGGTTTCTTGACTCGTGTCAGTCTGTGCTTTATTGTGCAAGTCACTAATTATTTATCGTAAGGGATCGAAAATGGGTGGAGGCTTGTATAATGTATGTGAAACTATAATGGGCCAATTTAAGACTGTTTATTTGGGCCCATCATGGCATTATAAACATCCATAGATAATGATTCTGAAAACCGTAGCCTTGTACAGTCTGACAAGAAACCGCTTGAGTGCGAGATTGGAAGTTGAACTTTTAGTAAGGATTATTTGAAAGTATTCTGTTAAAAATAACGGGACGAAAAATATTAGTTTCTAATGACTTCCCATGTGCATCAGGAGCGCGACCGAAAATGAGTGTGCGTGAGGTGCAGAGATCAGCCTTCTGTGGATGTATGTATTACAAAAGGGAGATCGTCCACATTCAAGAAATGTTCGAAACAAACCATTAACTTGCACCATGAACACCGAATGAAATTGGCGCGCCACAGTGATCACAAAGTTTCGCACCATCAAGATTGAAGGGAAATTCCTTGGGGATTACAAACCGTGCAGGACGTTCAGTTAGGTATTCACTCTTAAAGAATGCACGTAGAATCATATTGGTGTACCGGGGTGATGAGAACTGATGGAATATAATGGCACGAGACCGAATGCGAATCTGTCTGTCGTCGAGCTTGTCATGAAACTCAGTATTTTAAGGCCTAGCTGCATACAGTGCTTTAATATGTTTTATGAACACAGACAAAACACAAACATCCAGAGGCCGAGTTTGTCTATTGGTTCCAAATGATATGCATCGCAGTGGCACACATTTTTGTTGAGGGATAATTTCCTCTAAAGAAGTACAATTTTTGTCCGCAGTCCAGGAATCAAGCAAAAGCAAGCTATTTTGACCAGCTATTGTCCAAAAGCAGTGCTCATACCGTCGTCGTAGTTCGGCTTACATCCATTTTCCCACTCTTGCTTGCTGTGATGTAAATATTCCCTACTGCCCTTGCAAGATTACTCACATGAGAAAGAATCGTATAGGGAAGAGCACCTCCAGCGTCTCAATAAATAACTTTCCAGCCGATTTATCATCCGGATTAACAATTGGCATAATTGTATACGAATGCATTAAGTCATTGATGTTAGTTGGTACAACTCTCTTCGTACCTCTGTTATCCAGCGTTCCTTTCACATGCATTTCCACTTCATATGCCGAATGGTAGGTGTTGAAAACCCTTACTGAACAATGGGTTAAGTTTGTTTATCTCATCTACAAATTTTCTGGCCGATTCCGCAGTATGCTGTGCTTTGCGTCAAGTTGTCGCTTTGTTTGAAATTTCGTTATCTTACATCCTCCGATTCTGTAGCACTGTTTGAAGTCATGCAACCATTGACTGCTTCCCTCGAAATCTACGTCTCAGGCAATTTGATGTGCATAGTGCAGTAGGTCACTATCCAGGACGTTTTGTAACTTGTATAGCGCATCCTTGAGACGCGCAAGCGCCTTGTCATCCCTTGAATATTCCTAGTTTTTCACCTACATCTACATCTGCATCTACATACATACTCCGCAATCCACAATACGTTGCGTGGCGGAGGGTACCTCGTACCACAACTAGCATCTTCTCTCCCTGTTCCACTCCCAAACAGAACGAGGGAAAAATGACTGCCTATATACCTCTGTACGAGCCCTAATCTCTCTTACCTTATCTTTGTGGTCTTTCCGCGAAATATAAGTTGGCGGCAGTAAAATTGTACTGCAGTCAGCCTCAAATGCTGGTTCTCTAAATTTCCTCAGTAGCGATTCACGAAAATAACGCCTCCTTTCCTCCAGAGACTCCCATCCGGGTTCCTGAAGCATTTCCGCAACACTCGCGTGATGATCAAACCTACCAGTAACAAATCTAGCAGCCCGCCTCTGAATTGCTTCTATGTCCTCCCTCAATCCGACCTGATAGGGATCCCAAACGCTCGAGCGGTACTCAAGAATAGGTCGTATTAGTGTTTTATAAGCGTTCTCCTTTACAGATGACCCACATCTTCCCAAAATTCTACCAATAAACCGAAGACGACTATCCGCCTTCCTCACAACTGCCATTACATGCTTGTCCCACTTCATATCGCTCTGCAGTGTTACGCCCAAATATTTAATCGACGTGACTGTGTCAAGCGCTACACTACTAATGGAGTATTCAAGCATTACGGGATTCTTTTTCCTATTCATCTGCATTACTTTACATTTATCTGTATTTAGAGTTAGCTGCCATTCTTTACACCAATCACAAATCCTGTCCAAGTCATCTTGTATCCTCCTACAGTCACTCAACGACGACACCTTCCCGTACACCACAGCATCATCAGCAAACAGCCGCACATTGCTATCCACCCTATCCAAAAGATCATTTATGTAGATAGAAAACAACAGCGGACCTACCACACTTCCCTGGGGCACTCCAGATGATACCCTCACCTCCGATGAACACTCACCATCGAGGACAACGTACTGGGTTCTATTACTTCAGAAGTCTTCGAGCCACTCACATATTTGGCAACCAATCCCATATGCTCGTACCTTAGTTAGGAGACTGCAGTGGGGCACCGAGTCAAACGCTTTCCGGAAGTCAAGGAATATGGCATCCGTCTGATACCCTTCATCCACGGTTCGCAAGATGTCATGTGAAAAAAGGGCGAGTTTTCTTATGCACTACTCGGTTATATTTCAGTGGACGTGTTAGAAGTCTGTTCATAACTGTTTTTATACTATGCTGCGGATGAACTTCCATGTACATAATTATGTTTAGTTCCCGCTCCTCGGACAACGATTGTCCTGTACTGCGTTTCACTGAAGACAGGATTTGTGGCTCCCTGTCCGACGAGGGTGATGAACTACACTACGTGCTCAAAAGTATCCGGACACCTGACTGAAAATGACGTGGCGCCATCCATCGGTAATGCTGGAATTCAATATGGTGTTGGCCCACCCTTAGCATTGAAGAGAGCTTCCACTCTCGCAGGCATACGTTCAGGTGCTGGAAGGTTTCGTGGGCTATGGCAGCCCACTCTTCACGGAGTGCTGTACTGTGGAGAGGTATCGATGACGGTCGGTGAGGCCTGGCACGAGCTCGGCATTCCAAATGCTACAGGATTTAGGTCAGTCAATTATAGGGATGTTTCTGGGGTGTAACCACTCCGCCACAGGCTGTGCATTATGAACAGGTGCTCCATCGTGTTGAAAGGTGCAATCGCGATCCCCGAATTGCTCTTGAATAGTGGGAACTAAGAAGGTGCTCAAAACAACAGTGTAGGCATTTGCTGTGATAGTGCCACACGAAACAACAAGGGGTGCAAGCCCCCTCCATGAAAAACACGACCAAACCATAACACCACCCGCTCCGTACTTTAATATTGGCACTACATACGCTGGCCGATGATTTTCACCGGGCATTCGCCATACCCACACCCTACCATCGGATCGCCACATTGTGTACTGTGATTCGTCACTCCACACAACATTTTTCTACTGTTCACTCGTCCAGTGTTTAGGCCCCTCACAACAAGCAAGGCGTCGTTTGACATTACCGGCGTGATGCGTGGCTTATGAATAGCCGCTCAACCATGAAATCCAAGTTTTCTCACCTCCCGCCTAACTGTCATATTACCTGCAGTGAATCCTGATGCAGTTTGGAATTCCTGTGTGTTGGTGTGGATAGATGTCTGTCTATACACATTACGACCCCCTTCAAATGTCGGTAGTCTCTGTCAGTCAAAAGACGAGGTCGGCCCGTACGGTTTTGTGCTTTACGTGTCTCTTCACGTTTCCACATCACTATCACATGGGAAACAGTGGACCTAGGGAGTTTTAGGAGTGTGGAAATCTCTTGAACAGAAGTATGACACAAGTGACACCCAATCACCTGACCACGTTCGAAGTCTGTGAGTTCCGCGGATCTCGCCATTCTGCTCTCTCACGATGTCTAACGACTACTGAGGTCGCTGATATGGAGTACCTGGCATTAGATGGCAGCACAATGCACCTAATATGTTTTGGGGGGTGTATGGACACTTTTGATCACATAGTGTACATGACCCAACACTTGTTTCATTATCATTCTCATTGCTGAGCTCATGATTTTACATCTCATTTACCTCGTTTGCACGGTTAAGCGTGTACACCACACATTCCGCTGACTCATCTTACAGAAACGCTCATAATTGATCTGCCACTTCTTTCTCACTCTGCGGAATTCCTTCAGTTCCCGTCTGACCAAATGTCGTCTTTGGCAATTGTTGTTGCAGGTATAATGCAATGTTTGCTATATTTATCGTTTGTCATTATTCTGCTTTTTGTCAACACCACAGGCACTCTCCAAATCGTAGCTTCAAGGGGTAATAGCCGTGATTAAAGCCTCTACAGAGTACTTCTTCGTTTTTCAGTTACACTGGCAAGTCAAAACACAGTAGCAGCCTGTTGACTAGCGTGTTGGTCCGCCTTGAAACTCAGTAGAGCAGCGGTTCCTGGTGACGTGGATTATATGTCTTTGGGTAGGTTTCGGGTTTCGGGTGGTACGCAGCACCCAGGTGTCTACGCAGAGGTCCCGCATGTTTTGGGCGAGCAGGTGGCCCCTTGTACTGTCCCATATGTGTTCCGTCGGGTTCAGACCGGGTGGATCTGGTGTGAGTTCACTATCTCGTTCCTCAAATCACTGCACCACGATTATGGCTCTGAGGCAGCTGCTCTAAGATGCCACCGCCACTGCAGAAGACATCAAGCTTGAAGATATGCAGGTGATCCTCAATAATGTTCACGTAGATTACATTTGTCGTGGTGCTTTTGATTAACAACGCAGGTCCACGGAAGTCCAGGAGAATGTTCCACATAGCATATTGCTGCCCAGGTCGGCGTGCGATGGAAAAAAGTTGACGGATTAAAACCGATACCGGTATTTTAGTTCTGAATAACCGTTATTTTTCGATATTTATTTGGTCATGGTTATAAAAGGGTTTTCCATTTTATAATAATAACCGAGCAAAAAAGCGAATATCAACTAGCCATAGCAGCGTTGCAAGAATTCTTTGTTTTGAAACAAACCTTTTTTTAAAAAGGAGTAATTTTTATTCCTGTAATTTGCATTGGTTTCAAAACTGCGTCATTATAGCGAATGGGAAGTGCTATTTTAATAACAATGCTGACCGAATCAAGCAGCAGACACATGACATAAGAATTGGTAAAGCACTGCTGAGACAATATTGCCCCTGTTGCCGTGGGTTGTGGCTTAAGGTACGAGTGTACTTGTAGTTTGCAAGACTTGCCCACACGTGGTCCATACGGAGTCTCTCGCTGCCGTCACTGGACATCCGTTATGTTGCAAATAGCACCAACCCTTGCCTGGAAATATAAGCGACGAAGCAATGAAGTAAAATGCTTCATTTGCATTAAAAATTACTTGTCTGCCATTTCTGTTAAATAATAAAAGGGAAAGGAAATTATGGTAAGAACTTCACAATTCATTCATAGTACGCAAAAAAATTAGAAAATAGCTGTTCTACAGCCTGTCCATTATCCGTAATGACCAAACAGTGGTATGATCCCCGATTACAAAAAACATTTTGAGCACAGTTCGCTCGAAGAAAGATCCGTACTCGAAGACTGGACAGTTGCACAGGTCACATC
The DNA here is from genome assembly GCF_021461385.2 of Schistocerca piceifrons. Taxonomy (NCBI): domain Eukaryota; kingdom Metazoa; phylum Arthropoda; class Insecta; order Orthoptera; family Acrididae; genus Schistocerca; species Schistocerca piceifrons. Next base: position 1,067,883,010 of record NC_060139.1, read on the forward strand.
AATATTCAAGAAAGGTAGTAGGAGTAATCCACTAAATTACATACCCATATCGTTAACGTTGATATGCAGTAGGATTTTGGGACATATATTGAGTTCGAACATTATGAATTACCTGGAAGAAAACTGTCTATTAACACACAGTCAGCAAGGATTTAGAAAATACCGTTCTTGTGAAACACAACTAGCTCTTTACTAGCACGAAGTTTTGAGTGTTATTGACAAGGGATTTGAAATTGATTTCGTATTTCTGGATTTCCGGAAGGCTTTTGACAGTGTACCACACAAGCGGCTTGTGTGAAATTGCGTGCTTATGGAATACGTCTCAGTTATGTGACTGGATTCGTAATTTCCTGTCAGAGAGGTCACAGTTCGTAGTAATTGACGGGAAGTCATCGATTAAAGCAGAAGTGATTTCTGGCGTTCTCTAAGGTACTGTTATAGCCTCTCTGTTGTTCCTTATCTATATAAACTATTTGGGAGAAAATCTGAGGAGCCGTCTTCGGTTGTTTGCAGATGACCATGTCGTTTATCGACTAGTAAAGTCATCAGAAGATCAAAACAAATTGCCAAACAATTTAGAAAAGGTATCTGTATGATGCGAAAACTGGCAGTTGACCCTAGATAATGAAAAATGTGAGGTCATCCAAATGAGTGCTAAAAGGAATACGTTAAACTTTGGTTATACGCTACATCAGTCAAATCTAAAGGCCGTAAATTCAACTAAATACGTAGGAATTTCAATTACGAACAAGTTAAATTGGAAGGAACAAGTAGAAAATGTTGTGGGGAAGGCTAACCAAAGACTGCGTCTTATTGGCAGGACATTTAGAAAATGTAACAGATCTACTAAGGAGACTGTCTACACTAAGCTTGTCAGCCCTCTTTTAGAATACTGCTGCGCGGTGTGGGAGCCTTACGAGATAGGATTCACGGAGTAGATCGAAGAGTTCAAAGAACAGCAGCACGTTTGGTAATATCGGGAAATAGGGGCGAGAATATCAGCGAAATGGTACAGCATTTGGAATGGACATCATTAAAACAAAGACGTTTTCCGTTGCCGAGGAATTCTCCTCCGAATGCAAAAATAATTTGTTGACGCCGACCTACATAGGGAGAAACGATCACCATGATAAAATAAGGGAAATCAGAGCTCGCATGGAAAGATATAGGTGTTTGTTCTTTCCACGCGCTATACGAGATTGGAATAATAGAGAATGTGAAAGTGGTTCGATGAACCGTCTGCCAGGCACTTAAATGTAATTTGCAGAGTATCTATGTAGATGTAGTTTCAAATAATTAGAATCAACTGGAGATTATTGGCAATTTTTTGTAATATTCAACCACGTATCACTTTTCGAGAAAACAGCTAACCGTGGACTGACTATTTGCCTGTATAATTTAGTATTTTCATTCTATGTTCAAATGGTTCAAATGGCTCTGAGCACTAAGGGACTCAACTGCTGTGGTCATTAGTCCCCTAGAACTTAGAACTACTTAAACCTAACTAACCTAAGGACATCACACACATCCATGCCCGAGGCAGGATTCGAACCTGCGACATAGCGGTCGTGCGGTTCCAGACTTTCATTCTATGTATCTTGAAATTGAAACAGTCAAAAATTTTCAATCTTTGTTCCATTTGTACCTTTGTTATAGGAAATAATAGGAATAAAAAACCGAAAGTCGGTTACTTCAGAGACCGGTTATTTTGAGGGGTTTGAACAGTCACGTTAAACTGACGTGGAAAAATACCAGTACAACCGAAAAGTGGATGTTGCAGCAATAACCGCAGTTCCTAGTGCGTTCGTGACGAGATGTATGTGTCGAGTAACCGTTCCCCTGAAAGACAGGAAAAACACAGTATTAAAAGTCCATTTTAAGCTAGAACTAAACTGTTTCCAGTAGAGAAGCTGGCGTCTTTCTTGGCTGCTTATCCGGACACTAACATCGACCTGGTGTAAAAAGAAACGTGGTTCGTGAAATTGGGCGATGTTTTTCCATCGCTCCGCGCTCCACTTTCGATGCTCTTGTGCCCCCTGTAATTGCAGTTGACGATGTTAGTCCGGAAATAAGTAGGGGTCTTCTGGTGCGACATCCCATGTGAGACGAATGGTTTACTCCTAAGCTCGTGTGCCTGAACTTCCCTTGTGCTCTGTAGTCAGAACTGTCACAGCTCGGCCGCCGACCCAGCCTCGCGAGACTGCGACATGCACTTTCTATGATGAGGCACGGACGTGCAGCTGGTCGCGTACAGGTGGGCTCTGAGCCCTTCGACCATTTTCCACGGATCCTCACGGCACCAGCAGGCGGAAAGCCGAGGAGAGTCACCGTTTTCGAGATGCGCGTTCCCAGTCGTCGGGTCATAACGATCTGTCCCTTGTCAGTGCTGCTTATGTCGGAGGATTTCTTCATTTGAAGACCGTATCGTCCCTAGAACGGAACGATTGCCCATTCCTCTCTGCTCGGCTTACACTTCCCGCACGCATGACGTCATGTACCCGCGAAGCCACAGGTCACTATTAAATCTTTCGGAGGACAGTGGGCGGGATGTTCTGACTCATCACCGAACATGAACTTTGAAAAACAGTCATATGTCAGATGGTATTGGCAGCCATTTTACTGCTTTACGCCAAGGCACTTGTTGACTATGGATTATGAGATTTTCCACATGGCAGCATTCTTATGGAAAAGTAGACCGTCCAGGTCCCAGGTTTCGTCTGCAATTAAAGTGACTATATTAATTCTGTAAAATTTCGTTATTAGGTTTATTTTTAGTTGCAGTTTCTTTACATTTGGGAAGTGTTATCTTGCATTTGCATAGAAGCCGTTTCGTCAGCAAATTTCGTTATCTTGAGTCAGCTTCTAGCGCAGTGGTTCAAAACCTTTCCGAGACCATTACTCTTGAGCACGATATGATACAACTTAGTACCCCCGCCTCTCCCCCCCCCCTCCCCTTGCCGCCTCCAGCTAAGCTTTACAATGAAAAATAATTTTCTTTACCCACTTTTTAAAATGACTAAAGGTAACTGAATGTAGTATTTGTGCTTTATGACACAACGAACTAATGTGCCAATGTGTCAGTTGGTACTGTTTATTTCCAACAACCTCGTAGTACAGTGGAACAATCCTGAATGCATTGTGAGTGCACCTATACGCAACTTCTTCTCAAGGAAAGAAAGCTGGGCATCCACACAGAGGGCAGACTCCTGTTACGAAAGATGCTTCCTCTGCACCACTCCTCTTCGTAGTGATACCTGCCACACCCACACATTGCATCTCCATGTAAAATCACCCAGTCTCAAATGTGCAGACCGTACTTGTTGTTTGTAAATCACTTGATTGCTGGACTCCTTACTTCTGAACTATTAGAAATTGGATGAATTCATGCTGCTAACGCTTTGTGTATGACAGATGCCGATAATAATACTCATAATAATCTCGCGGTAGCGTTCTCTCTTCTCGAGCACGGGGTCCCGGGTTCGACTCCCGGCGGGGTCAGGGATTTTTCCTGCCTCGAGATGACTGGGTGTTGTTGTGTCGTCTTCATCATCATCATTCATCCCCATTACGGTCGGAGGAAGGCAATGGCAAACCACCTCCACTACGACCTTGCCTAGTAAGGCGGCGCGGGTCTCCCGCGTCGCTCCTCTACGCTCTGTAAAGGAGTATGGGACTCATCATCATCATCATCAATAATAACAATACCGTGTAGACCCTAAAATGATATAGTAGTCACTACATAGTTACTGTTCTGTTGCACTGTCAATCAATTCGTTTATGTGTTGCGAAGTGAATAATAAGCAATCTCTGGTCCGTTGCGTGAACTGCCTACAACTCGGAGAAAGCAATTTCGTGAGATGTGACATACATTTTTGAAATGAAACTGTATGGTTCCAGGAACCTTTCCAAGTCTCAAACCTCTGTGATGTATATATGCAGATCGAAGCGACGAATGAGAAATTGTACCAAGGCTGGGATTCGAACTGGGGTCTCCAGCTCTATAGGCAGATGCGCTAGACACCACACCATCCTGGCATACTGGCTTTGCACAAGTTCTGTTCGAGTTTAGAGAGAATACCAAGCGGGTTGAGGAGTGAATGGAAATTTGGACTGAGGAGTGATGTGTGATAGTGTGGTCCACGCAGCTGTGCAAAGCCACTGTGCCAAGGTGGTGTAGTGATTGGCTCATCTGCCTAGTGAGCAGGAGACCCGCGTTCGAATCCCTGCCTTGGTACAAATTTTCATTCGTCAGTTTAGTCTGAATATACACAGTATATGTTTCAGTTTTGCTGTCATATGCGCATGGCTCAAAACACGTGTGTAGTGGGTGGACTGTGTGAGGAAGATGTTCTCAGATTCGTTTCATAAGATGTAACCTCAACCACTGTGTCACGTTGCAAATAAAATGTAATGATTCGTCACTTATGAAATCAGTTTTACAGTGTTATGAACAGTGATAACAGTAAAATGTTTTTAAAAATAAATTTAAATTCAAGACAAAACAATGAAGCCCTTTCTTTTTTACCACTCAGAAAAATTAGTTTTACCCAAATGGTTCAAATGGCTCTGAGCACTATGGGACTCAACTGCTGAGGTCATTAGTCCCCTAGAACTTAGAACTAGTTAAACCTAACTAACCTAAGGACATCACAAACATCCATGCCCGAGGCAGGATTCGAACCTGCGACCGTAGCGGTCTTGCGGATCCAGATTGTAGCGCCTTTAACCGCACGGCCACTTCGACCGACCTAGTTTTACCCCTCAGGGGGTAATTACCCCCAGGTTGGGAGCCACTGTTCTAGTGGGATGTATTGAAAATTATCGGTGATAACCCGAATCGTTGCAGAAGTCCGGCTGTTAGCAATTAAGTTTCGAAGTGTTCGTCATAGATTGTTGCAGGCATCTTTCGCTCTCTTAAAATTTTACGCCCGTATCAAGCATCGTTGTTAGCCAAATTAATTTTAGATTAATTATATATGTCTCCACTTTATCACATCCTTTCTGCCAGTCTAGAATGGCTGCTGATGTTCACAGCAGTTATTATTTCCTCGACGGTTCTTAGCACTTCCTTTTCCGCGGGAAATTTCTTCTTGAAACCAAATTGTTTCACTGTCACTGTGTTGTTTTCTGGTGGCGTTGTTGGTAGTCTGTTCGGTATCAGTATTTCAACTGTTTTCTTCATTACCATTAATATGATTAGTCTGTGGGTTACAGGCGTTTTAGGATTTTTGCCCAACTTTGGGAATCGAAGTAAATTTTGACCCTTATGAATTGTTCAACACCTGAAGCTCTCTTGGCAGGTTTTCGGAATGGTCATTGACTCTGCAGCCGACGTGTGAAGTAGATGCCCATTTTTGGTTTTTGGTACATTTTTCGAATTCGCCAGCGGTAATAACCGACGATTAATATAACAAATTCCTGTACCCACAATTCAATAGAAATTCTTGTCCCACTTCTGAGTTCAAATTGAGATATTTACACGCTTCGTGTAATGAGGATGCATCTTCTAGTTATAGGGTAATAATGCGTAGTCTGCGATATTTTTCAGCTAGTATTGCGCAGTGAACATAAATTTAAAAAAAAGGCCATGTAAATAACAACTGAGGAAGACAGACTGAAGGTTCTAGAATGTGTATTTTTATTTGACTCAGTATCGTTGTTATTATTTTGTTCTTCAGTCCGAAGTCTGATTTGATGCAGCTCTCCATGCTACTCTATCCTGTACAAGCCTCTTCATCTCCGACTAAGTACTGCATCCTGTATCCTTCTGAATCTAGTTAGCCGGCCGTGGTGGCCGTGCGGCTCTAGGCGCTTCGGTCAGGAACCACGGGACTGCTACGGTCGCAGGTTCGAATCCTGCCTCGAGCACCGATGTGTGTGATGTCCTTAGGTTAGTTAGGTTTAAGTAGTTCTACGTTCTAGGGGATTGATGACCTAAGATGTTAAGTCCCATAGTTCTCAGAGCCATATGAACCATTTTTGAATCTGGTTACTGTGTTCCCCATACTTCCCTCCAGTGTTAAATTGGTGATCCCTTGATGTCTAAGAACGTTTCCAGTCAATGTGTCCCCTCCTCTAGTGAAGTTGTGCCACAAATTTCTTTTCTCTCAAGTTCTATACAGTATCTCCTCGTTATTTACGTGATACTTCTATCCAATCTTCGACATTATTCTGTAGCACCAAGTTTCAAAAGGTCTTCTTGTCTAAACTGTATATCGTCGATGTTTCACTGCCATACACGGCTACACCCCATACTAATACTTTCAGGAAAGACTTCCTACCACTTAAATCTATATTCGATGGTAACAAATTTCACTTCTTCAGAAACGCTTTTCTTGCCATTTTCAGTCTACATTTTATATCCTCTTTACTTCCAGCAAATAGCAAAACTTGTCTACCACTTTAACTCTCTCGTTTCCTAATCCAATTCACTCAGTGTCATCTGATTTATTTCGACTACATTCCATTATTCTTGTTTTGATTTTGTTGATGTTCACCTTATATCTTCCTTTCGAGACACTATCCATTCCTTTCAACTGCTCTGTCAGGTCCTTTGCTGTCTCTGACAGAATTACAATGTCACCGGCAAACATAGATGTTTTTACTTCTTCCCCCTGGTCTTTCATTCCTACTCTAAATTTTTCTTTTGTTTCCTTTACTGTTTGTTCAATGTACAGACTGAATAACATCTGGGATAGCTACAATACAGTCTCACTCCATTCTCAACCACTTCTTCCCTTTCATGACCCTCGACTCTTATAACTACCGTCTGATTAGTGTACATGTTGTAAATAGGCTTTCGCTCACTGTATTTCGCCCCTGATATCTTCAGAATTTCAAAGTGTATTCCAATAAAAACTGTCAAAAGTTTTCTCTAAGTCTATAATATCTATAAACGTAGGTTTGCCTTCCTTGCCTTATCTTCTAAGATACGTCGTAGGATCATTAATGCCTCGCGTCTTCCTACATTTCCCTGGAATCCAAACTGATCTTCCCCGAGGTCGGCTCCTACCAGCTTTTGTAGTCTTCTATACAGAATTCGTGTTAGTATTTTGCAGCATTGACTTATTAAACTCATAGCTCGGTAATATTCACACCTATCAGCCCTGCTTTCTTTGGAATTGGAAATATTATTGTAGTACGCCTGTCTCGTAGATCTTGAACACCAGAGAGAAGAGTTATGTCATGACTGGCTCTTCTAAAGTTGTTCTGACGCAATATCGTCTAAACTCGGAGCCGCTCAGTGCTCTGGCAAATTCGTCTCGTAGTATCATCTCCCACCTCATCTCCATCTACTTTCCCTTCTTTTTCTATAGTATTGACTGCAAGTTCATCTTCCTTGTATAGATGACTTATATACTTCTTCCACTTTTCAACTTTACTTTCTTTGCTTAGGACTGGTTTGCCATCTAAGTCATGAAGCGGCTTCTCTTTTCTCCAACGGCCTCTGATCTTTCTGTAGGCGGCATCTGTCTTTCTCGTAGTGGTATATGCTTCTAAATTATTACATTTGTCTTCTAGCCATTGCTGATTAGCCCTAATACTCTTCTTGTCAATCCAATTTTTTAGACGTTTGCATTCCCTTTCGCCTGCTTCAATTACTGCATTTTTATATTTACTGCTTTATGTTTTCTCCTGCTGTCAAGCGTACGTAAAGACAGCGGAGGCTAACGTCGTCAGGGCTTCCTTAAAGTGGCGGCTTTGATGTGATTTTGTGAAGAGCGTTGAATGTTGCTGGAGAAAGGTAATTAAACTTGGAGTTCTTCAGGCGGGGTTTCGAGGTTAACTCCTCGTGGTTAGCAAAGCAGTCTCCCCGGGAACAGAAGTTTGTGAGAGTTTCTGACTGCGGCTGAGAAGCGAGCGTCAGCCACACGACATCTCTGCTTCACACACACACACACACACACACACACACACACACACACACACACACACAAACATTGACTTCGTTCGTCTCGCCGTCACAGAATGGAGCCAGTGCGGCGCAGCTGGCGTTCGAAGCGACTGGCGAACTGCTTTTGCGGAAGTACTGACTCCCCACGAGGGCTGAGTGCTATGTCGAGCACCACGGCTTACACATGTGGCGTCATGTGTGCTGCTGAGCGAACGAAATGCAGAAATACTAAACGCCACTGTCAAATCTTCCTACACTAACTGAAATCGGATATAGTGTCCTAATACCAGTGCAAAATTAACTGTAGATATTTGTGTCAGTGGCGAGGAAAAACGGCTGACATCTCTGAAATTCAACATAGGTCCAGGGCCAGATCTAACTGCCTGTCAGACTCTATACAGAACTACATGTGAGTTGCACCCATTTTTAACTTTAGGTCAGTTACAGCTCTTGAACGAAGCAACTGTGTCCTATGATTGGAAGATTGAACAGGCCACATATGTCTACAAGAAGGGTAACAGAGGTGATCCACAAAACTATCGTCGACTCTCACTGTCATCATCTGTAGTTGAAAGCTTGGACATAATCTCACCTCAAGCATAATGAAGTATGTCGAAGAGAATGACCTCCTCGATGTCAAACAATATAGATTAGGGAAAAATCTGTCATGGGAAAACAACGACTTTGTGTCTCATGGGAGTTCCAAAAACCCACAGATTGAGGGTATCAAGTAGATGAAATATTTCTCGAGTTCCGAAAAGCTACCACATCTACGGTTATTAACAAAAGTATGATTATATCTGCTATCAAACACAATCTGTAACTGAAATGAGAATTTCTTGGTAAGTAGGGCACAGTGCGTTATCTTGGATGGAGTGTCAGCGACCGGAGTACAGCTAACTTTATTTTATTTATTTACTTATCCTGATGTTATTAGAACCATCAAGCACCATCTTACATTGGAGGAGGTTTTCATACATACTGCACCTTTCTTGCCCCATAGCTATTCAAGAAATAACAGTTTTAATATGACATTCTTTACTATCACATTCCAGGGTTATTAATGTGACAGATAGTAAAATGATTTGAGTGTCTATATTACCAACTATGAACTAATGAAGTTAATAACAGCGGTACTTTTACTACTGCTCCTTCCACTAATAGTAATAGTAATAATAATAATAAAAATAACAATAGGTAATGATAGTAACAAATATAAAAAATTATGCGTGTTCAATGGAGATGCTTTTTGATACAACGTGATCTACGAAAAGGAAAGTTAAGGAGACTGCACCAGCTAAGAATAATGCGAAAAGAGAAAGATTTGATTGGAAAGAAGGATGTACAGGAATAGCGAGTGGGTACAGGGATAATGATAGTTATTACTTTTGCTTCAGTTGATATGTCATTAACTGTCTTCTGAAACTGACGATATTATTCGGTTCTTTAATATAATGTGGGAGCTTAAACCAGAGTCGGGTCCCTGCTACTGAGAAGAACTTGGAGCAAGTGGCTGAACAAAGCAGTGCGACATAAAGGATTTTCCTCTCTTGGGAACAGCTGTTTTTGGGACAACTGGATCAGCTGTAGCTTTTACTTTGCCTGTACCACGCAGGTTTTTCCTTAGGACAGCTGATCTATTTTCCGTTAACGTATGGGCACGACTGAGTTTTGCATTTCTCACAACTTGACTGGCTGCTCCGTAAGTCTTGTATGCAGTATGGTTTTCAGGTGTGTGGTGTAGTTTGGATGCCTGATGTTCAGCGTCTCTAATATTCAATTGGTATATGTGCAGTTTTCCTTCTTACTTTACCGACCTTCAGGGCAGCATATTTGTCATAGAGTTGGGTAAGTTTGTTAGTAAATTCATGAATTTTCCGTATTTGTCTGAGCTGGGAATAGAAGTAGCCCCTCTCCCCCAGCCCTCCAACTGTGTCTTGCACCTCATTTGCAAGTTCAGATAAATTAATGACTCGGCATGTAGTCAGTTGTGGTTTCTTTCCGGGACGCTCTAGTCAGTACGTAATGAAAATTAGGTCATACCAGGTGCAGATATTCTGAGAAGTATGAATAACACTGTTTGGGGATTTCGATGCAAATGTATTTATGAAGTGAGACTACTGTTTGTACGATGAGTAGGAGCAAGCTGAAGCAGTGAGACATTTCAAGAACAAAGCATCTGCTTCAATTCACACTGGAAGTACTGCCATGTAGAAAATTTATGTTACTGTCAGCATCTATAATTATGCGCTCAGATGTCTATTCGAGACCTGAAAGAGCATTTTCAAGCAAGCAAACCAATCTACTTTAGGAGGATTGTAAAAGACACACATCAGGAACTATCAGTTAACGGATTTGACCTCTATGAACGTATATTCTATTTGTTTCTCTTCATTATTGGTGGTTGTGTGTAGCACAGTAGATGATAAATCAGAGCGTATGTACGCCTGTACCCCACCTTCTCGTTGGTTAGGTACAGCTGTCGTGTCTTGGAAAGATGAAGCCGTCATGATTTACCGAACTTGTTGGAATACTCGGTTTGAGCCAGGTCTCTGTCAGAAGTATTAGATCGGCTCTGTTCTCGGCTTTGCTCGTTCCTTCCCAGAAGTACTCTTCACAGTGCGACATTTGATTTAGCACTGCGGTGCGGCATTTTTCAGCCGGCACGACTATCTTCAGTTCGGCAGAATCGTGGTGTCAGCGCTGTTTACCCTTCGCTGTTTCTTTGTAGTATGTCGGACATTCGCAGTTCCAGATGCTGTTTGCAAAAACAGATGAAGTCTATCGTTACAAACCTTTAAAAATGAATGTCAATGACAGAAGAGAGGGTTGAGAATTCTCGGTATCTATTACCCAGTTGCATAATCGACGCGTACTGCCAATTTGCTATGAAACGACACTACAACACCGTGTAGAAACAACTAAAGGCTTCTTTGGCAATGAAAGAGCAAATCATTACAGCAGTCGACGACGGGGTTCATTGTTCTGTACATCAAGTAGCACTTTGTACTAAATTTCCAAGCACGCAGCACGTGTAAAAATAGAACTGAATGTTTGAAGCCGCACGCATTATTCCACTGTCTGTTGCAACGGTTTAGGATGGAATTTAAGGGCGATTATGGAGAATTTATACACTGAAGCGCCAAAGAAACTGCTATAGGCACGCGTATTCAAATACAGAGATTCTAAACAAGTAGAATACGGCGCTGCGGTCGGCAACACCTGTGTAAGACAAGTGTCTGGCGCAGTTGTTAAATCGGTTACTGATGTTACAATGGAAGGTTATGAAGATTTAAGTGAGTTTGAACGTGGTGTTATAGTTGGCGCACGAGTGATAGGACACAATATCTCCGAAGTGGGGATTTTCCCGTGCGATAAGGAATCCGGTAAAGTATCAAATCTCCGACGTCGCCGCGGGCCGGGAAAACATCCTGCAACAACGGACCAACGGCGACTGAAGAGAATCGTTCAGCGTGACAGAAGTGCAATCCTTCACCAGATTGCTGCAGATTTCAATGCTGGGTCATCAACAAGTGTCAGATTGCGAACCATTCAACGAAACATAATCGACATGGGCTTTCGGGGCCGAAGGCGCACTCGTGTAGCCTTGATGACTGCACGACACAAAGCTTTACGCCTCACGTGGGCCCGTCAACACCGATATTGGACTACTGATGACTGGAAACATGTTGTCTGGTCGGACGAGTCTCGTTTCAAATTGTATTGAGCGGATGGACGTGTACGGGTATGGAGACCATGAACCCATGGATCTGCATGTCAACTGGGGACTGTTCAAGCTGGTGGGGGCTCTGTAATGGTGTGAGGCGTATGTAGTTGGAGTGATATGGGACCCGTGATATGTATAGATACGACTCTGACGTAAGTATCCTGTCTGATCACCTGCATGCATTCAAGTCCGTTGTGCATTCCGACGCACTTGAGCAATTCCAGTAGGACAATGAGACAAACCACACGTCCAGAATGGCTATGGAGTGGCTCCAGGAACACTCTTCTGAGTTTAAACACTTCCGCTGGCCGTCAAACTCGTCAGACATGAACATTATTGAGCATATCTGGGATATCTTGCAACGTGTTGTTCATCGGAGAACTCCACCCGTTCGTAATCTTACGGATTTATCGACAGCCCTGCAGGATTCATGGTTTCCATTTCCTCCAGCACTACTTCATACATTAATCGAGTCCATGCCACGTCGTGTCGCGGCACTTCTGCGTGCTCGCGGGGCCCTACAGGATATCAGGCAGGTGTACCAGTTTCTTTGGCTCTTCAGTGTATATTACTGCGAAGCACATCTGTTAAGACAAGGGGCATGCCTAGAACGATTTTTCATTTAAAGCCCGCTGTTGTTGAATTCATTAAGGATAAAGAGCGCATGAACAAAATTAGAACATCCGGATTGGATTGCAGATGTGGCTTTTTAAGTGGACTTGACTGCAAATGGCTATAGTAGGACACTGATTGGATGCGGAGGCAGGTAAAAAGAAAATCGCTTTGTAAAAGGGAAAATTCTCACAAAACACAAAGTCCATTTCCCTAAGCTCATAAGCGTCAAAGATAATGTGAGGTCTGAAGAATTCACAGTGTCTTTGAAAAAATTATAACCACAGTTTTCTAAATTTTTTAGTGACACTGCCAATCTGACATTTTTTTGTCGAAAGTGCCCCTGTACATGTGCAGATGTAGCTGATTGATGCAATGTAATTCTCATTTTAAAGACAAATCCTTTTACGTTAAAACTTACGTGAACGTCTACATTGTTTCCCTAAGTGAGAGTTTTTACGTTTTCATAATGAGTTGGCAAACGCTTAAAATATTTCAGTCAGAATATGTGTGTGAAAGGCTTTTTCTCGATTATCAAACTACATACGTCACGATAAAAGGGGAACCTGAGTGCGAAAATACGTGAAATTGTCTCCGTCTGTCCGTGTGCTGACAGTTTGTACCAGATGAAAACTATTTTACGAGGTTTGGAACTTTAATAGCGGCAACTATTTATTTACAGCTCGTACAAAATAGTCACCAGCAATGTGTATAACCAGTTTCCAGCGACGTGGAAGTCGTAGGATACTCTTAGCAGTGCCAGTTGTGTTGACAGTTCGAGCTTCGTGGTCTATTTCCCGACGAATTTGTAGCAGTTCTGAAGCGAATGCCGTTAAGTGTTTCCTTCAGTTTAGCAATCCAGCTGAACTTACGAGGGCTTAAGTCAGGGGAGTGCAGTAGGTTGTGTAGGTTGTTTTCCAAAAATGAACAGCATAGAGACAGAAGTGACGACACTTTCTGCAGAACCTGATCGTCATTTTGCAGGACAATGCTCAAGCATGTACAGTGCAAGCTGTTACAGATTTGTTTGACTGATGGGGCTGCTAAAAGCTATATCACCTATTGCACTCCCCTGAATTGTGCCGTCGTACGTTCAACTCGATTTCTAAACTGAAGGAAACAACTCACGGCGTTCGCTTCAGAACTGCTACAAATTCATCAGGGAACAGACCGCGCCGCTCGAACTGTCAACACAATTGACACTGCTAAGAGTATCCTACGACTTCCACATCGCTGGCGAAGGGTTATACACATTGCTGGTGACTACTTTGAACGTCAGTAAAACTTTGAAACACGTATCTATTTTGTACGAGCTGTAAATAAATAGTTGCCGCTATTAAAGTTCCAATCCCCGTACGTCTTCAATGTGCAAAACATAATTAAGTAATATTCAAAATTTGTTACGTTTGTGATCTGTGTTGTTAGAAATATTAAACCAAGTCTTACGCAGTACGACTGGATTGCCTTTGAATGCGGCATGTTCGCCGTTTACCCACCTTCCCTCTCTTCCAGCTCAGACAGCGTGGCGTGGCGGTGGAAGGAGTGTGCGGTCCCAAATGGCTCTGAGCACTATGGGACTTAACATCTGTGGTCATCAGTCCCCTAGAACTTAGAACTATTTAAACCTAACTCACCTAAGGACATCACACACATCCATGCCCGAGGCAGGATTCGAACCTGCGACCGTAGCAGTCGCGCGGTTCCGGACTGAGCGCCTAGAACCGCTCGGCCACCGCGGCCGGCCTGTGCAGTCTCAGTGAGTGCTGTGGCACGTGGCTCAAGGCACGGCTCACGAGCCGAAATCTTGGCCACTGCTGCATTAGATGAATGTTTTTCCCGCAAAAAATATGAGGGAACTCGTCCAGATGAGCTGGCAGGATTGGACATTTGCGTGTGGAATATGGAGCTTAATGCGTTCAGGTGCAGAACGTGCGAGTATGCTGCTGATGGATACTTGCATTCTGGGCCATCAGTGGCGAGGAAACAAAGCATAAGTAAACGCACTAAGCTGGACGAATAGAGATTCCAGGAAGTGTGATTTACAGGTATCTTGAGGGTGGAGGGGGGCTTGTGGTCGATGCCTGTGGGGTTCTTCAGCAATTGTTATACAGCTGAGTGGTGACAGGAAAACGAACTCGCTAAACAGAGATACAATGATATGTGCGTAGTAATACTGACTGCAGGATAAACTGAATAAAAACAGAGTGTGCTAGTGATGGCGTTAACGATAACAATAATAATATGATAATAAATTGCTAACTACAAACGGAAGTAAGACTAAGCTGATACAGTAACTCATGAGGTATATAAGAAACAATGAGAAACACGAAAATTTATAAAGGAGAACGAAATATGTAGGACATTAATTAAGTTATAGCTAGCCATAATCCTAAATAACAATATAAACACAAAATCTAGTGACACCAAGGTTTGTCATGTCCTTAGCTCATAAAGCACAGGCTTTCCAGTTAATTTGCTTTGCAAACTGATGTTTTTCCATTTCCGGTCTTCATCATTATCCTGCCATCATTAGCCCATACCTTTTCTAGGCAACGAGAAGGTGTAGGTAATGCTTGTTATTCAATATAAATATCGGTGACCCGACAGACCATATTTGTAGTAATCTCAAACTCTTGTAAACGATACGGTTATCTAAATCATGTAGAGTCTGAGAAAAGCTGCAGAAATAGTCGGTCGTTTCTTGATAAGATTTCAAAGGGGTACAAAGATTGGAATCTTATTTCAAATTTTCAAAAACATAAAATTGTTCACTTTACAGAATGCAGGAAAGAAGTAAGTTACTCTCCTATGACTACAAAATCAGTGAGTCACAATTTGGATCAGTAGACTCGAAGAAATGCCTGGATGTAACAATTTCTAGAGATATTAAACTAAATGATCATATAAGTAAGGCAGGTGGCAGACTGTGTTCATTACCAAGATACTGGGAAAGTCCAGTCAGGGTGCCAAGAGGGCTTCGTACATACGACTTTTGAGTGCCAATGCTCCCTGACTATGGTAAACGGAGTGGCTGTCTGCTGCACTGTACCGATTATCATTACCACAGCTTCCATGCCTGGCCAAACACGCACGTCCCATGAAAATCACTGTAACTCAAAACATGTGTAGGTTACGATTAAACATTTACAATAATGGTTACACGGCCGAAACGTGGTAGTACGCAACACAAAAATAAAATTGAAATAAATAATAGAAGATTTTAGGTACTTATATCTATTGAGGAACTTTATTACGGCTATGGAAACAATGATGAAATGCAACACACAGAGAGATCAATAAACAATAAACAATAGCGTGGATGCAAAAGCAAATTTCTTTCGGTATTTGCTTACAGAAAGCCTTCAAATGAAATGAAGTAATTATTTTAAAATGAAATAATACGAGGCTGGAGGTCTGTTACTGTGCAAATTGATTTTTAATTAATTTAGATATACACTCACAAATTTTCAAAAGCAAGAAAAATCGTTAAGATTCTTTTAAATTCTGTTACATATTCATCATACTGGGTTATGAACACTGGAATCCTGGAATCATGCACCTGTTCGACGAAAGATGGAAGTACAAAGATATCCAGGGAATTTCAGGTATATAGAAATACAAGACAACTTTTCCTCTGTTACCCATGCTTTCTTCATAGTTGCCTTCCTTGTACCTACGTTTTTCTCCCCAACTTCTTTGACTGCCGTTTTCAGAGATGTTCTTTCTTCTTCATCTGAACTGCGTACTGAGCTAATCATCATCTCAGTATCAATTGCCTCGGAGAATTTCAAGCGTATATCTTCATTCCTTAATACTTCCGTATCCCACTTCCTCGCGCTCTGACTGTTCCTGACTAGTTTCGTAAGCTTCAACCTACTCTTCAGCATTTCCAAATTGTGATCTGAGTCTGTATCTTCCCCTGAGTACGCCTTAAAATCCAATATTTGGTTTCGGAATCTCTTCATGGCCCTCAGAAAGAGGGAGCGTGAGACACCCCAGAGAAGTGCGGACTGTTATGCCGGAACAGGAGAGATATTCGACACTGTGAAGATGGTGATAAATTTCACATAAGAAATCACAACCAATTTTGTTAGAGTCAAGAAGCAGACAATCTAGATCACTTCACGTGTTTTGTATGAATAAAAAATTTCGATCAGTGATACAGGTCATCTTCAGATCCGCTTAAGTGGTAAAATAAGGAAAAAGGATGCGATAATCAAAAACTGGCAGTAATGTGAGAGAAACAGATTGAAACAAAAATTTCATAAAGTAATTCATACGCATTACGGCGAAGTACAGCGTGTCAGGAGCCGTAGATTCGGACGAATCTTAGCACATAGTACCGATTACATTGTAAGGAAAATTTTGCTATCAGCCACATCACAGTGCCCTGAAACACGTAAATGTAAGTTAAAAGATTAAAGCAACTACATCAGCGAAATCCATACATATTATAGAAATAGACTTACGAATGTATATATGTGTGTTTGCCCCACATCTCCTCGTAAACCACTGGACCGATTTCAGCCGAAATTCGTACACATATCACTTACTGTTTAGAAGGAATCACTGTTGGCTAAGAACCAGTTACCGGTAAAACGGGTGGTTGTGGGGTGAATGAGAAGTGTACCATACGACGCGCGAATACCCAGAATTTATTCATACAGTATTTAAGAATTGGAGCACTTAGTCACTTGCAACAAACTTTACACATAATTTCAAACCATTAGGAATTTTTTTCTCGCTGCCGACGCCCACAAAATGATGAAAGGAAACAAGTTTATCTCTTACTACAGTTTCGCTTTCCACCCAGTAAAATTGTCGCATCAGGCATGACGTTTAAATTTATTTCTTCTTTCTAGTAACGCTATTCGCAGCACATCTCGCAATCAGTATCCACATATGCCGCTGAATGATCTTCCAAAATTATATTATTATGCGACACGTAATTCAAGATATACGTCGTCATAAACAATGACATGCGTAAAAAATTGCGCGTCAAGCATGATGTTTAAATTTGGTACTTATTTGCCAGTAACTGTATTCGCTACACATTAACAGACAGTATCTACACATGCTGCTGAATTTACCTACAAAATTATATCATTTGACATTTGGCTCAGGAGATATGACGTCATAAATACTGAGATGCTGGCGAAATTCGCTAGAGATGCAGGTGAACTCTATGATCAAATTTGTGTCAGATCCGTTAAATGTGTGTGACATGTGAACACATGGGCAAATACACGAATATAAAGTTCCTTCTAAGCCCCTGAATCGATTTAAACCTTTCTTGGTACACATACTTAAGAACCAGTAACCTCCTATTAGGGTAGGCAAAATAACATGGAGAGGGAAGGAATGAGAGGAGATTCACAGACCGAGAGGGGGAATGAGGAGAAGGACGGAGATAGGGAGAGGGGGAGACGAACAGAGAGAGTTGAGAAGAGGATGTGGACAGAGAAGGTAAAGAAGGGAAGATGGGCAGAGAGAGAGGAGGCAGGCATGAACAGGGAGAGAGAGAGAGGGGGGCAGGCGGAGATGACAGAGAGAGGGGAGAAGTAAACGGATAGAGAAAGGGGAGTCCGCATCTCGTGGTCGTGCGGTAGCGTTCTCGCTTCCCACGCCCGGGTTCCCGGGTTCGATTCCCAGCGGGGTCAGGGATTTTCTCTGCCTCGTGCTGGCTGGGTGTTGTGTGATGTCCTTAGGTTAGTTAGGTTTAAGTAGTTCTAAGTTCTAGGGGACTGATGACCATAGATGTTAAGTCCCATAGTGCTCAGAGCCATTTGAACCAGAGAAAAGGGAGGAGACGAACAGAAAGAGGGGGAGAAGGACATGGACAGATGAGAAAGAAGCAGACGAACAGAGAAGAGAGGAGCAGATGAAAAGAGAAGGGAAAGTTGAGGAGATGGACATAGAGAGGGTAGAGAAAGAGATGGGTAAGAAAATGAAAGAGGAGGAGATAGACAGCGAGAGAAGGCAGAGGAGATGGATAGAGACAGGGGTAGGAGGAGTTGGATGGAGAGGGAGAGGATGAAATAGGTACAGTGGGTGAGGTGGGGATGGACTATTAGGTGGGGATGGACTAAATGCATGTTGTCTTCGGGTGCAAAGAGCGCGAAATGTCCAACGTTTGCCAAGCCAGCCAAGTTCAGTAGGCATGTCGGTTGCCGTGCGAAGTCCGTATGCAAGGAACGCCAACTGACGTCAGACTTACCAATCTAGACATTCAAAGCTACTGTTCAGTTTGTTACGATTCGAATGGATATTTTTCTTATTCAGAATTTTTTAGGTTAGGAGTTAGCTGCACTGCAGCGGACGCGTACGCAACAATGAAGCTCTCGCTTGCGATGCGTTGTCGAAGTATACGTCAGTAAGCACAGTTCAGCTGATCAGTAAGATGTTCGTTGACGTTTTAGAGTGACTTTGTGGACAGTTTAAATGCAATAGATGGTACAAACGAAGTGGGAGTAATTGAAACAGTGGGCATTCTGCAAGAAGTCGAATCCGTCGTTGTAGTTACAAATGACCAGAACGAGACCGAGGGCGACAGTCTCTCCAGGAAAAGGAAGAGGCGTCTTGATCAGTGGAAAATAAATGTTTCCAAAACAGAAAATTGAGAACATGAAAAGTATTATTAAAGAAATGTTATGCAATGAATACTGTGTTGGCACTAATTGTTATGATGTACATGGAACGATTAGTGAAAGTTACTGACAACTGCCATTTCCAAATTAAAAAAGAAAAAAAATGGTCGTATTCACGAAAAGCAAAAACAAGAAATTGTATCTAGTTCGTGGAGAGCCCTTCTGCAACTCTGAAGCAGGAGACGGGAAGAGCATCCTGTAGGGCGGAAATAATTTCAGCAAAGGAAATGGCGCAACACCAGTCACAGCTGGTGTAAAACTTTTAGGAGCCAAACTCGGATTCGTCAGAGAGCTTTTGGAACTCCACTTTGATGAAGACTGGGCGACCAAGCACTAACTCAAATTCTACACTGAGGTGTTAGAAAGGACACGAACGCAGCCCAAGAGTCGCTCCTGCTCCTGCCAACCATCTGAAGATGCCGGAAGCGAATTTTAGTTAAAGGGCAGTGTTGAGGTCGATGTCACTTAAAAGCAATTTTCAGCTATTTCTTTTTCTAGAACTTTTTGTCGCTGTTTCAGAAAGGTGCAACTTTCCACCAATTTTATTATTTCCTAAAACTTTATCGATGTTTTACTAAGATGCAGTTTGGAGCTTATGTTGCTTTCTACAACATCTTGTGATGTCTAACACGCGATGGCGTTTTTTTTTTTTTTTTTTTTTTTTTTTTTTTTTTTTTTTTTTAAAGCCTGATGTTGAATATTCATAGCTGTTGTCCTTTTGACGTTAAGTAAGTCAGTTTTTCCTGGTAAAATAATGTTGCTTTCGTATTTTTATATGCCAATTTTGTAGAATTTCCAGTCTTCTCTTTGAAAGAAAACGTATTCTTTTAATATTCGCAATAACTAGATTCCACCTTTCTGTCTTTCCTAGTATATCACCGAATAGAGGGTTTTGCAACCGAATGTTTGTTTTGCAATTGGATCGATACATTTGCAAAACCCGCTAAGTGCGTAAATCGGGTGCAAAGACAGGTAAGTCAATATTTCACTTAAGATTTTAACATATAAAATATTATAGCACATTTCAGCGATTAATACTGTGTAATTAACTATTTTTTTACTTATGTTCAGAAAAGAAAAGAAGTCTTTAACTTTAATAGTTGGATGGGACGAGTTTTTCGCGATTATCTCAGTTTCGCTTATCGTGCATTTAGCAGATGTTGCATCTGCGCTATTCAAATATAGTAAAAGGTAACCAGTTACACACAACTTAACAATAATAAAGAGCCTGTCCCAGAGGTTCAGTTTAACGTAGAACATTCCACATCTGAAACATATCTCAGGCAGGCATAACTTGACCTCCTGGTGCTGCTTCTCTCCTGCCCACCGCTTCTTCTAACCAGCGCCAACCGCGAGACCTTCCAAGCATGTGTCCCGCCTGCTGGCGCGGGTGGAGCAGTTGCTTTAATTGAGCTAATTGTGGGAGCGTAAGTGGACAGGAAGGGCAGTACCACAATCAAATGGAAGAGCCCAAATTCGACAACATAATTTTCGAGGGGCATCCAATACGTAATGCAACACATGCTTTTCCTGACACTGGGATGATTTGATTCACAAGTCCAATACACCGTATGATTTCCCAATCTTTTGGCTAGAAAACCCTATTTTTTAAGATGATCTCCGTTCAATGCGACGGTCTTAGGCCACCGTACTGGGAGGGTTTGTATGCCCGCGTAGTGCCACTCTCCTGGAAGACTTTGGAGTCAACGTCCTGCTGCATCAGTAACGTCCCCATCATATACGTACTGCTTCCCGCGGAGTGCATCTTTCATTGGGCCGAACAGATGGAACTCGGGAGGTGCGAGATCCGGGCTCTAGGATGGATGGGGAAGAACAGTCCAACGAAGTTTTTTGGGCGTCTCTCGGGCTCGATGTCTTCTGTGAGGCCTCGAGCTGTCATGGAGAAGTTCGTTTGCATTTCTGTGGTGACGAATACGCTGAAGTCGTTTCTTCAGTTTCTTGAGGGAAGCACAATGCAGTTCACAGTTGATCGTTGCGCCATGAGGAGGGGCATAAAAAACAAAAACCCCTTCAGAGTGGCAGAAGACGATCGCCATGACTTTCCCGGTTGGGGCTGCGACTTTTTCTTTGGAGAAGATGTGGTGTGACTCCACTCGATGGATTGCCGTTTTGTTTCCGGTTTGACGTGATGAATCTATGTTTCATTGCCTATGGCGATTTTCAACAGAAGATTGCCACGATCAGCCTCGTGACGTGCAAGCAGTTCCACACAGATGGCCCTTCATTGCTCTTTATGGCCTTCTGTTAGGCAGCGAGGAAGCCAGCGAGCACACACCTTTGAATTCCCCAACTGGTGGACGAGTGTCTCTGCACTACCAACAGAGATGTCCAGTCTAGCAGCGAAGTGTTTGATTATGATCCATCGATCACCTGGAATGAGAGTGTCGGCACGTTCCAGCATTGCAGAGGTCACAGTTGTTTGCAGCCGGCCAGCACACGAGAGAAAGGACAGGTTTGCGCGACACCTTGTTGCGATGATGACAGACGCCTCGTCCAGCAACTCACCGTACACTTGTTTGCTGGCAGATGTCTGTAGACATTCTGCAAGTTCCTATGGATATCTGCAATACAGTGATTTTCCCCCACAAGAAACTCAGTGACAGCACTCTGCTTGGAACGCATCTCCTTTACAGACGCCATGTTAATAGCTACGTGTAGCACCGCCACCTATTGGAAATTCACGAAACTATGTGGGCTGAAGTGGAAATACACCGTGATGTCACTAACAAGTTTCGCATTTTATCAACCGTAACTCACCGAAAAAAAGCTAAGTTACATAATGAATGCCGCTTGCAGATAAATACTTCATTCAGTACTTATAAGGCAACATTACACGAAAATTAATCAATGAAATACAGAGAAAAGATTGTCCAATATCTAGCTCAAAGTTTAGGATACATCAGTTACAACTAAGTTTAAAAAATACAATCAGTGGAAGGTCTAGAGGATTGAGAAGTCCACGAGGCCCAGAAAGCAGTACATACAAGCGCCCAGGTAGGTGTCGAGTTGCCTGACTTCCGGAAGGCGTTTTATAGAGATCTGTGCTGCCGCCTAGCGAATAAAACACGTGCTTAGCAATATTAGACCAACTGTGTGACTGTCCGAAGAGTTTGTAGCAAACAGAACACGACCTGTCTTTCAGAAGTGAGGGGACTATTACAGAACCATTACTTTTCACAATAAACAGGGTACTTGTTTTAACCTGAGTTGAACAAATATCTCTAGGACGACCCATCGCAGGGGGAGAAAAATGTTCTAGGTGAAAGGTTAAAAGGGGGCATCTGCCTATGCTACAACTGGCCACCTCCTAACTACCCCTCTTGCGTGGGCGGGATCAGCTTCGTAATTTCAAGTTTTGATTCCTCCCCCCCCCCCCCCCCCCCAATTTTATTGCATATTCGGGTCCTACGCCAAAAGATACTTACGATTTACTCAGACATTTGTGTCTTCTCGTTGTCACTGTGGCCTTAACTCGTGAGGTGACTTTTCTCTAACGTGTACCACGAGGTGGTGTCTCAGGGACCCCTATGTATAAACCAAGATTTAAGGCCAAAATCATTTTAAATTTTTAATTTGTGTTGTATAACATTTATTTTTCAAATTATTTAAGTGTTGTTTAAATGCTTCTAGTTTATTTTATTGCGCTAAACAAAGCCTGCAGCATTTTAGTATTTATCACACATAAGCACATAATTTTGAGTGGTTCTTTTAAACAGCACACATAAATAGACTGTTAGAATACTGAATTTTACTTTCTAAAAAATTATACAATCTCTGCAGCAAATAAATTTCCAAATAAAACTAAATTGCAGGGTTTAAATTTGCGCATAAAATCCCACCCGATAGGTACAAACAGAAAATCTGTCAAATTGACATTCATTGCTGGGAACTACATTTTCCTTATCACCACTCCGAACACATTAGATTTTAAGAAACACTTTAAGTATTTCATTGAAGAAACAGACAGATCCCCATCACGAATTGTGATCACCGGCTAATGTAAAATCGTCGTCTTTTTCATTTATTTCTTGATCTATTTCACTGACACCTTCCTCCATCGACCGGATAACAATTTCACCAAACTCGAGAAAGTTAAAAATGACACTTTTGTACCAACACATTTTGAGCTATAAGGTACTGTACTGGTGAAAACAGGTACGTAGTTCATGAGGCGCGGTCTAGGAGACTCCAACACCTATCAGTAACACGTGTCAATAATAAACACAGAAGGCGATACCGCGACTGACAGCAAAATGTTGCAGGCTTGGCAATTTAAGGAGGTTAGGGGGAATGTAGAAGCATTCCACCACAACTGGGCTTGGAGTGCGAGTTCGAAAATTTTTGCGGTCTCAGAGACCACACCTCGTGAGTTAAGGGTTAACACGGTTCATTATTAATATAAATAGAGAGCTACTTAACTGAATATAGTTCAAGTGTTGTGGAATAAGCTCATCCATAATAGTCCACGTTGGCCTCTCTGGTGATGAAATACAAGTCCCGCTATGTACACTAGTCTCGTCCCTAGGTACTGACCGACTCTGAGCTAGAGGCTGAGCTAACTGCGACTTTGACTCCCACAGGGCTGCGACTAATGATTCGACTCGTTGACTGACTGGATGAGTGACTGGGCTCTCCAGTCCACGGCAGCGATCTAAATACTAGCCGTCGAGAGACCATTGGCGGCACATTTCTTACAAGTTTGTCCTTGGCTTCTCTCCTGATTGGCTCGCTTGCTCTGGTGTCAAGTATCGATGCTCTCACAACCTCTTTGCCGCCCAGTTTGCAGGCGCCAGCTTACACGAGCACATTCCTCCCCCCTTGAAATGCCACACCAGGGAACAACAACAGGGAGGAGACAGGATGCTGGACGTAGAGATGAGCAGGGAGCCGTAGCTGTGGAGGATGGCGTACTGCTGACCATACCCCGCCATCTGTCTTGCGAGGCAACAGGAACATCCTCCAGACAACTGCTGCCAGGGCACATGTCCAGGCCTGAAGATGTGTACTTGGGCGATGACGGTGACGGCGACAGCAATGGCAATGGCTGGTCCAGGTCCATGGGGTCGGCGAGTGAGGGCGGCGGGGGAGAGGGCGCATCGTCCATTTACTCCTACTGCTGTGCCCTGGTAGCACCAGCGGTCGGTTGCGAAGGTTTCGCGGTCCCTTGAGGCCATGAATCTGGGGAAAGAAAAGCAGCAGAATCTCAGGGAAAATGACATGCACGAATTTGGCTCTGGTGGCGGCGCTGCAAACCATCGGGACCTGCAATTAAATACATAGACGAGCCAGTTCGTTGCTGGATCACGCCTCATTCCCAGCGTCCGCAGTTGCCATAAACCCTGAAAACAAAAAGTTACTTGTGGACCTTTGGTGGGGCCGGATGCTGCAGTGACTGTAGCAAGTGTAGCAGTGTCCGATGGCGGCGGCCATGCAGAAGTTCCGCCAGTGATGGTCCGTCTCTTGGGTGGGAGCGATAGGAGGCAAGAAAGAGTTGCAGCGCGTGTTCCCACATGTGGGTGGTGCGAAGTTTGGCCATCTGTTGCTTAAAAGTGTGTACGAAGCGTTCTGCTTCTTTGCACGACTGAGGGTGAAACAGAGCTCCTGTTAGATGACGAATGCCGTTTCGTTCACAAAACTGTTCAAATTTCGTATGAAGTGAACTGTTGTCTGTTGTCCAACAAAAGTACTTCTGGCAAAACGTCTATGCAAAATATGGAGGACAACGGTTGAATCGTGCTACCTGATGTGGTAGAAGTCATAGGCAACGCAAATGGGAACTTTCTAAAAGAGTCCACCACTATGAGCCAGACAGTGTTCCAAAATGGTCCTGCAAAGCCAATGTGCATTCGTAGCCATGGCGATTGAGTCTTAGGCCAAGCTGAGAATGTTTGTGGCAGAGCGGATTGGTTCTCTGCGCATGCACGACACTGCAGTCATATGTTGAATGTGGGCATCCATGCCAAAGCCAAGTACAGTGCCAGAGCCCTAACTGTTCAGTGTGAACAATCCCCTAATGTCCTTGGCGGAGCAATAACAACACAACCTTTTGCAGCATTTTGGGAATGAGCACGCTCGATTGTCCACTGTAATTTTGAATTGGAATCATACCTTGTAGACCTGATAGGTTAAGCCGACGTTCAAAATATCGGCGCTCAACTAAGTTGTGGATACTTTTCAATGAATGACGCCAAGACGTGCGAATGTAATGCAACAAAATCTTGAGATCTGGGTCTCATTCCGTGGCCTGACTATTTTTCTGTAGTGCAAAGGAGAAGATTCCAGCATTCAAAGACTTGTGCATCGATTTGGCAACAAGATGCAGCAGATGCATAAAAATCAGAATATGGGCCAATTGGAAGGCGAGATAGGGCGTCTGCATTGCCATGCTTTGCCGTATACTACACAATATTACCAAAATTTCAAACAAGTACCGCAAAAGCAACTAAGCCCAGGTTTGCAATTTTTGAGCAGTGCATGTAGGATCCAGGTTTGATAGAATCAACAAGGGCTGCAATGGCTTGAATTGTCTCACTAAATAGAACTTGTTACCATACAAATAATGATGGTATTTTGTCACACCAAACACAATAGTGAAAACTTCTTTTTCTATTTGAGAATAATTGCACTGAGTTTGAGTTAACAACTTTGACGCAAAAGAAATAGTTCTGTCTTGTGCACAAATTCTATATGAAAGCACAGAACCGATTCTGTAGGAAGAAGCGTCGACTTTCCCACTGACTAGCTTCAATTGAAACAATGACACCATTATCTTGCAGTTCTATCAGATCACTGACTACTTGGTCTCTTAAAGCAATTGGAATGGGGCGGTCCCGGAAAAACGTAAGCTGTGCATTATCTTTCACTGTAATACGCACTACAAAGTTATTAGCTTTTTCCATTCATTCTGAAGTTCAGGAAATACTTCAAGCAAACTAACGACCCTGTCTTTTGAATCACAAGCCGCTCCGTAAAGGACATTCTCGTGGATGTTAAGTCCAAACAAAAGAAAGGTTCTGTATCCCGCCTGGAAGGCGGCAGGTGGGTGGGACCAGGAAAAGTTGAAAATGTCTCGGTACTGCAGTGTGAATTAAAATCACCTTTACTTTAGCAACAAGAGTAATACATAACTTTGCCCTGAGGTGCGAAGCTGAAGCGAAGTGTCCCAGCCGTCTGCTGTTGATCAAATGGGCTGAATCTCCAGTGGTGCTCGTAGAGCTGAACAGCGCCTCCTAGAGGGATCTGTCGTCGTTGTCTGTCGTAGTGCCAACTTTAGAACTTCTATTTAAGCCGTGACATCAAAAATGGTTCAAATGGCTCTGAGCACTATGGGACTTAACATCTTAGGTCATAAGTCCCCTAGAACTTAGAACTACTTAAACCTAACTAACCTAAGGACATCACACACATCCATGCCGAAGGCAGGATTCGAACCTGCGACCGTAGCAGTCCCGCGATTCCGGACTGCAGCGCCAGAACCGCACGACCACCGCAGCCGGCGCCGTGACATCGTTGCTATCGATACCACAAAAGGCATCTAAACGGAAAATGTTCTCACTGTCTCTTGATTGCAACACAGTAAAATTCACAGTCGTAGTGTGAGATTTGTGAATGGCAGGCAAACTATACTGTCCAAGCACTGGAATTTCTTGTCCATTGTAAGCAGCGAGGAGCTTGCTACATTTAGAAAGGCGTGGTGAGCCTAACTGTTCGTACGTGGCACCATTAAACAAAGTTACTGACGCACTTGTGTCAAACTGAAAGTTGACACGACAGCCAGCCACGCCTAATGAGACAAATAGTTTGTTAGAACGTCGTTGCACAGCACAAGGTGGAGAAGGAGGCACAAACTTAATCTTGCTTTTGTCAGACCCTGTTGTAGATTTTGAAAACACAACGTTCACTGTACGTGCACGAGCCTTTTTTTTCTGAGACCCGGCAAAATTGGCGTTACTGTGCCGCTGCGAACAAAGTGCTTGGACGTGACCTTTTTTTCCGCATGTGTAACACGTTGCGCTTCCTGATAGGCAATAGTGTCTTTTATGGAGAGCAAAACATCTAGGGTAAGAGTTCACTAAATTCACAGGTCTGTTTACCTGCGTACGTGGCTTTCTGCGAGGCTGTGTAATCGCTTGTTGTTGTGGATACTTGGTGCGGTCGCGAGCAAGGGGCGACTCCACCCGACAAATCGGGGCCTGGTCAGATTTATCGGCCGCGAGGGAACCCAAATCATATTGCTCCATGATTTGAAATACTTCAGAAAGTGAAGGATCAGAGTAATTTTAAGATATATTCCCCTAGTCAACAATCTGGGACATTGAATGTTATAGCATCCCTAATCATTAAATCACTGTAAAAGTTGCCACAACTACACTTAAATTTACACTCCTTGTTACGCCTGTTAGTTCAATGTACCACTGACGACACATCTGTTCCGGCTTTTTCTGCAAGCGAAAGAACTGATATCTGGCTGCAGCTACTTGGACTTGCTGGTCATAGTACTTGGTTAATGCAGCGATTACTTCGTCATACCTGAGTTCCTCGGGAGGCGCAGTTGAGAATAGTTTTTGTATTACCCTGAACAGTGGGAAACTCGCAAAAGATAGAAAGTATTGTAGTTTTACAGTACCTTCTACACGATGAACTTGACAATGTGCTTGTAGCTGTGTCAAGTAGTCGAGCCATTCCTGTTCGATGTCGTTAAATTGCCAGAACGTTGGTGTGGTGATCGGGGGCACTTGTTGGGCTGTTTGTCTGTTGCTCAGCCGACGCAGCTTGTGCAGACAGTGATTGATGTACCGTCGTCGGTAGATCAGTAATTCGTTGGTTCTGAAACTGACAAGCTTGTGTTATACGCATCACATTGGCAGTCTGCGGTTGAGGCGCGGGAACAGGGTCCGGAAGGGGCAGGGTAGCCATTATTTGCACAAATACATCATAGCAGAAAGAAAATAAAGCCTCTGAAAAGAGAAATTTGATTAGTTCTGCAGCTCCCTCCTGGAATACGTGCAAGAACACAACAACACATTAGAAAATAGAAATTAGCAGCCTTGCAAGCTAAAACATAAGAGAAGCAAGCAAAATCTGCACTGAATTATACTCGTCGCCAGTTTTTGTATCGTCTCTTTTTCACTGTAGTCTTGTACCATTGGAATCAAGGAGAGGTTGCTGTTTGGTAGCAGGTATCCTCTTTCTATAACTGCACACATGTATTAACAGAGTTTTCTATTGACATAAACAGAGAACTACTTAAGATAGTACAGGTGTTGTAATACAAGCTCTTTCGTAATAGTCCACGTTAGCCTCACTGCTGTTGAAGTACAACGCCCGCTATGTGCAATAATCTGGTCGCTAGGTACTGTCTGACTGTGAGCTAGAGGCTGAGCTAACTGCGACTGCGGGTTCGAGGATGGCCATCCTTAGGGAACAGAAGAGTACATTACTATACAAGTAGCTTATTGGCCAGAAATGTCGACGTGTAGCCATATTATTTGTACTGAACAGTCACATCTGCAGACTTAAGTCACGTTTGAATATCAGTATCAACTATTAGAACAGGAAGGGTTACATTTACATCGTAAATTAAATGTAGAACAGAATGTGTCGTATGGCAATCGCAAAAACAGAGACACTTGATATTTGACGATTACAGTGCTGTCCACCACGAATGAGAAAGAATGGTTTAAGTAAAAATATCTTACTTTTTGGTGTAGGATCCGAATATGCAATAAAAAATCTTGGGATTCCCATGTGAAAATATAAAGCTGACTGGCCCACGCAGGAGGGTTGGTCAGGAGGTAGCCAGTTGTAGCACAGACTGATGTCCACTTTACTACTATAAACATGTGACATAGAACATTTTTGTCGTACGATGCGTTGTTTTCGAGATATTTTGCTGTCTCAAGTTACAGCAAAAAGTCTGTATATAAATCATCTAGGAGATAATTTCGGAAGTTCCATGTGACTTTGCCCGGATAATGTTCTTGTGTACAGACAAGTCACGACGCTAGAAAATTGTAGCGAAATGCAGGAAGACGGTTAGAAGATCGACACATGGTACAGTGAGTGGCAGTTGACCCTCAGCGTAAACGAAGGTAGCGTGCTATGAACGCAAACATATGATTGTACAAATTCAAAACAGTCACTGGAAGCAGTTACTACCATAAAATACCTAGAAGTATGTATACGGAGTGATTTGAAGGGAAACGACGACGTATAATTAATTGCAAGTAAGGCAGATGGCAGAGTGAGATTCATTGGAAGAGTCCTTAGGTTGGTTATTTGGGAGGAGGGGGCCAAACAGCGAGGTCATCGATCTCATCGGATAAGGGAAGAATGGGGAAGGAAGTTGGCCATGCCCTTTCAAAGGATCCATCTCGTCATTTGCCTGGAGCGATTTATCGAAATCACGGAAAACCTAAACCGGGATGGCGGGTCCCAGGTTTGAACGACCATCCTCCAGAATGCGAGTCCAGTGTGCTAACCACTGCGCCATCTCGCTCGGTAGAATCCTCAAGAAATGTAGTCCATTAACAAAGGAAGTAGATTACAAAGCCTCCGTTCGGACAATACTTCAATATTCCTTGTCATTGTGGGACCCGCACCAGATAGTGCTGAAAAAGGAAGTAGATAAGAGCCGGAGAACAGCGGCGAGTTACACTACAGGTTCATTTAGTGAGCGCGAAACTGTCACAGAGATGATCAGCCAACTCCAGTGGAAGGTGCAGCAGGAGAGGTGGTCTGCACCACAGTCTGTTTACTATTAAAGTGCTCTAGTAAGACTTATCCTTAAAATGAATAACCAGAGGCTTCACTTTAAAGTTCACCTCTTTAACATCCTACTGATGATGACCAGGTCTCTTACTGTCTATGATAATGTTTGCAAACAGGTAGCTAGTACGGACATAGGTGGAGCATAATAGTTCTTATTTCGCGAAATAGCAAAAGAGCACACAATATAGATGAAGTGACCCAACGTTCCTTCACCCGCAATTAAGTACTTCGTTCAAATGATCCAACACATATTGTGATTGTCTACTGATCATTACTATGAAACGTTCTCTCAGCCCGGTTTGCACAAACGGAGATGCAACTCAAAAAGATTCCCGAGGCTGGGCTAAAGAACAGACTAGCTATACCAGCCGACGGCTACGAGAGAAATAAAGACAATGACAAAACCGTAAGAGCAGACTCACTCTGAACAGCATGAGGGAGAGTACAGACTGGAGCAAGAGCGAAAACTGAGAGCAGACCAGTGTCAGCCTTGTCAAGACTTGCTCCAGAACATTACTGAATTTTGTTAATTTATGACAGTTTACAAATTGTATAGGTCCGAAAGGTCATCTTTTATTGGCTGTTGATTTTGCCTTTTTTTGTTTGTTTATTATTTCTCATGAGGAGTATGTGGTGTCACCGCCAGACACCACACTTGCTAGGTGGTAGCCTTTAAATCGGCCGCGGTCCGGTAGTATACGTCGGACCCGCGTGTCGCCACTATCAGTGATTGCAGACCGAGCGCCGCCACACGGCAGGTCTAGAGAGACGTCCTAGCACTCGCCACAGTTGTACAGCCGACTTTGCTAGCGATGGTTCACTGACAAATTACGTTCTCATTTGCCGAGACGATAGTTAGCGTAGCCTTCAGCTACGTCAATTGCTACGACCTAGCAAGGCGCCATTATCAATTGCTATTGATCTTGTGATGCATGTACCGTCAGACCGATGTTCACCAATTATGGATTAAAGTTAAGTATTCCAGCAGGTACGTACTATTTTTGCTAGTCTCATATCCCTGACCTGTTCCAGACCTCACGCCATCCTGCATGAGTTTAAACGCGTGCCTTTCGGCTACCCGTCATTGTGGATTGGCTGTCTTGCCAGTCCACAACAGTTTGGCGCCGAGGATTGGCGACGAGCCAATTCGCGTTTGTACCAATAAAGACTAATTTACTTGTGTCATGGCTTCGCCACAATCTCCAGATGTACTGTCTAAATTTAATCGCTTGCAGAATCAGCAGACGCAGGCCTTATTGGATGCCCTTGGACAGCTCATCCAGGGTCAACGCGCACTGCAAAACGGTGCGGCAGCCGCCGCTCCACCGCTCCCGCAGCCACAACACGCAGTTGCACCACCTTTTCGTCCTTTTGATGCTGAACTGGAAAGCTGGACGGAGTGGTCACGCCAAGTTGGATTCCATCTCGCCGCCTACAGAATTCAAGGTAATGAGTGGCAGCCTTTTCTCCTTTCCGCCGAAGGCATCCAGACGTACCGTGTGATAGTGAAGTTATTTCCCTGACGTGACGTAGCAACTCTGTCCTACGACGAAATTTTGTCTGCATTAGAGGCATATTTCAAAGAATCAGTCAATGTAGTTGCAAAAAGGTATACCTTCTTTCGTACAAAACGCACGGCCAGTCAAACTAATCGGGAATGGGTTGCAACCTTGCAAGGCATTACTAGGGATTGTGCTTTTGGGTGTGAATGTGGACTCCCTTATTCAGATACTATGGTACGTGATGCAATTGCACAGAACGTTTCTGATGTTCATATAAGGGAACAGATTTTGAAACTAGTCAATCCCTCCCTTCAACAAGTGATGGATATATTGGATCAGCAGGACACACTTGACTTTGCTCAGGAATCATTAGAAACGTCGCCACCCGTGTGTAAAGTTTACTGGCCCGCCGGGCGAGCTGCATTGAACAGTAAACAGTCCTCGCGCCTGGCTGCGCCAACGCCGCCTGGCTCTCCGCCACGTGTCCCGCGTCGACAAGCAAATGCAGTGAAATCATGCCCGCGGTGTGCTACTAGACATTCGCGTGAGAATTGCCCGTCACACCAGGCTATTTGCTTTTTCTGTAATAAGAAAGGACATGTTCAAAGTGTTTGCCAGAAAAAGCTCAGAACGGACACTCACAACCATTCCAGGCCCTTTGCTTCGCGCCGGAATCGGAATCGAACCAAGGATACTCCGGCTCGTGAACCGTCGCCCATGGAAATTCATGTAGTTCATTCCACTCCGCCCAGTGCCACTCTCTCTAACGGTGACTGTGTTCGTCCCACAAATAGTGTGCGTCGACGTCGCCGGAAATCCCGTCAAGTCGCAAGTGATTCTGTTCCAGTGTCAGTTCACGTTGCACGAGACAGTCGCTCTTGTCGTCAGCAGGACAATAAACTTTTTGTAGATTTGGACATAAAAGGCAACGTGATAGCATTTCAGCTCGATACTGGAGCTGCAGTTTCACTGATCAATCATGACACGTACAAACAGCTGGGCACACCTCCGTTGCATGCCACAAATGTTAAGTTAAGTAGTTATTCAGAACAAGCAATCCCTGTGTTAGGACAGTCCAGCCTTCTTGCAACATACAAAGGACAAACAAAACTTGTGTCATTTTATGTCCTTCGTTCTTCTTCTGCAGTGAACTTGTTTGGTTTAGATTTATTTCAGTTGTTTAACTTGTCTATAGTCAATCAGGTCCTATCAGTGAACCAGACTGTGCCTTCAGACAGTGTTTCTCGTCTATGTGAAGAGTTTGCAGACATTTTTGCACCGGGCCTTGGTTGCGCTAAGAACTATAAAGGACATTTGGAACTGAAAGTAAACGCGCAACCGAAATTTTTCAGAGCGCGCAATGTTCCCCACGCATTGCGTGATGGGGTTGCAAGAACATTACACGATTTGGAATCACAGGGTGTAACTGAACGTGTGCAGGCTTCTCTCTGGGCATCACCCTTAGTAATTTTGCAAAAACCTTCCGGAAAATTGAGACTTTGCGTGGACTTTAAGGCAACAGTGAATCCACAACTAGTGATTGCAACTTTTCCTTTACCCTGCCCGGAAAATCCTTTTGACAAACTGTGCCCGGGTAAATATTTTTCAAAGTTGGACCTAGCAGATGCGTACTTGCAAATACCGGTTGACGAAGCATCCCAGCGCGATTTTGTGGTTAACACGCATCTTAGTTTGTACCGATTTAAACGACTGCCGTTCGGGTGTGCATCCGCCCCTGCATTGTTTCAGCAATTTCTACAAACTGTTTGTGCGTCGGTCCCTACTGCAGCAAACTATTTGGACGATATTGTGATCTCTGGAAAGACGGAAGAAGAACATTTAGCCAATCTCAGAACATTCTTTCAGGTCTTGCGACAAAAGGTCTTCGCTTGCGGAAGGATAAATGTGTGTTTTTTGCTCGGGACTTACCCTATCTGGGCCATGTACTCAATGCCCAAGGCATACATCCCAGTCCAGAGCACCTCCGTGCCATACAAGACTTGCCTTCGCCGCAGAATTTGAAGCAGCTACAGAGTGTGCTGGGAAAAATCAATTACTACCATAAATATGTGCGCCACGCCTCTTCCATTTCAGCTCCGCTTCATCGCTTACGCCGTAAAGGTGTTCCGGTCGTCTGGACGACGGAATGCGAACGCGCCTTTCGCCAGTTGAAATCGGCATTGCTTTCCAATACTTGCCTCACGCCATTCGATCCCCGGAAACCCCTTTTGTTGATGGTCGATGCATCGGATTTCGGGATCGGTGCTGTGCTTGCGCACAAAGATGGTTCGCACGATCGGGCTATTGCCTTTGCGTCGAAATTGCTCTCGTCTGCGCAAAGAAATTATTCACAGATCGAGAAAGAAGCTTTGGCTCTCGTATTTAGTGTTACTAAGTTTCATGATTTTTTGTATGGTCGTCACTTTACCATCATCACAGACCACAAACCTTTGACATCGCTTTTTCCTCCGAACAAGCCTGTACCTCCACGTACGGCGCAGAAATTCTTTCGCTGGTCTCTTTCCTCTCGCAGTACCGCTATGATATCTTGTATCGGTCCACTGTTAAGCACGGAAACGCCGATGCGTTGTCCCGTTTGCCTGTTGCTGAGGATAGAGCATTCGATTCTTCCGAACTTGCTTGCATGTTCATTGATGCGGAAACCGATGACGTGGTCGAATCGTTTCCGATTGATTTTCGTCGTGTAGCTACAGCCACAGCCGCTGACCCTGTCCTTGCTACCGTTCTGCGTTTTGTTGCTACGCAATGCCTCTTGTCAAAGTCACGGATCGAGGATCCGTTGGTTCGCCGATTTTTTGCTCACAAGGAGAGACTTTTTGTACGACGTGGTGTTTTGCTGTTGCGTTCTGATAATGATCAGTTCAGGGTCGTGGTCCCACGTTCGTTACAGTCCTCTGTCTTACGGCTTCTCCACCAAAGATATTGGGGTATAGTGCGAACGAAACAACTTCCTCGTCGACACTGTACTTGGTTCGGAATCGATGCCGCGATTACGAATATGTGCTCTTCTTGCATGGTGTGTGCCGAACAACAATCCGCACCACCGCGGAAATTCTTTGCATGGCCAACAGCCACTTCCCCTTGGCAACGCTTACACATCGATTTTGCTGGTCCATTCTGGAATGCTCGATGGTTGGTTGTGGTCGATTCATTCAGTAATTTTCCTTTTGTTGTCCGGATGTCTTCCACGACGTCTTCTGCCACCATCCAAGCGTTATCCGCTATCTTTTGCATTGAAGGTCTTCCACAGACTATTGTTTCCGACAATGGCCCACAATTCATGTCCGCAGAATTTCAGTCGTTCTGCAAGGCCAATGGTATTCAACATCTGACGTCCGCGCCGTTTTCGCCACAGTCAAACGGTGCCGCTGAACGATTGGTCAGGACTTTCAAGTCACAGATGTTGAAATTAAAAGAGTCGCATTCTTGGGAGGACGCGTTATTGCTCTTTTTGTCCTCGTATCGCTCTCAGCCCCGCGATGGTCGCTCGCCGGCTGAGTTGCTTCACGGTCGCCCTCATCGCACCTTGATGTCTTTGCTACATCCGCCTCATCAGGTTCCTGTGCAGCGGCAGACACCTGCTTTTGCTCCAGGCGACGTTCTATACTATCGCAACCATCGAGGTTCACGCCGTTGGCTCGCAGGGCGCATTCTTCGCTGCCTCGGCCGCGCGATGTATTTGGTTTTGGGGGCCTCTGGTGAGGTGCGTCGGCATCTCAATCAGCTGCGCCTCTGTCGTCGCACGGGTTCTGGCGCTCCCCGTCTGCTTTCATCGACGGTGCCGTCCGGTCAGCGCCCTGGGGACGCATCTACTGGCCCGCCTCATCCCCAGGTGTTACCGACGCTGCCTTCCATTTTGCCACATGGCGACGCGCCGCCGCCTGTTCTCCCGCCGGCGCCGCTCGCAGTGGACGCGTCGCTGCAACCGCCGGGCGCCTCCCTGGGTCACACGCCGCCGATCGCTTCCCGTGACCAGCTGTCCTCCGCCATGGAACTCTTGCCCGCTCCGGATCACATGGCGTCTTCGCCCGTCGGGTGCCCCGACCCGATGGAGGTCGACCCTTCGGCCCCTCCTGTCTCTCTACAGGCGCATACACCGCATGTTGGCGTGCACCCTGGACTAGGTTTTCAGGCGTTTCCTAGCTCCCCTCGGACCGAATGGCAGAGTGCGTGTGGCACAGCCTCGCCTGTTGTTAGGCTCCCCACCTCGTCGCATGCGTCAACATGGGGTCCTCCCCACGGCGGGCGGAAGCCTTATGCCACAACCGTCGGCCGATTTGCGGGGGAGGAATGTGGTGACACCGCCAGACACCACACTTGCTAGGTGGTAGCCTTTAAATCGGCCGCGGTCCGGTAGTATACGTCGGACCCGCGTGTCGCCACTATCAGTGATTGCAGACCGAGCGCCGCCACACGGCAGGTCTAGAGAGACGTCCTAGCACTCGCCACAGTTGTACAGCCGACTTTGCTAGCGATGGTTCACTGACAAATTACGTTCTCATTTGCCGAGACGATAGTTAGCGTAGCCTTCAGCTACGTCAATTGCTACGACCTAGCAAGGCGCCATTATCAATTGCTATTGATCTTGTGATGCATGTACCGTCAAGAGCTATGTTCACCAATTATGGATTAAAGTTAAGTATTCCAACAGATACGTACTATTTTTGCTAGTCTCATATCCCTGACCTGTTGCAGACCTCACGCCATCCTGCGTGAGCTTAAACGCGTGCCTTTCGCCTACCCGTCATTGTGGATTGGCTGTCTTGCCAGTCCACAACAGAGTATCTATGCAGTACTAATTTATGACTATGCTATGGGAATCCCACGTTTGTTACCATGGGGCCAATCTTGTATATTAAAATTTAGTTATTGAAAATTTTTTAATTCTCCCTCATTAACATGGGTGGTAACATTTCAGAAAAATCAGGCGATCAAAAGTATATCAACAGAACCTAGAAATTTACAGTAACGTAGATATAACTAATAGTGGAGGTTTAGACTAGGTGAAATATTTAACTAACAATATCTTTATAAGTAACTAATTCTGAGTTAATGTGAATACTTTACTGCAAAGAGCAAAAATAGCTCTCTATTTTGGAAGTGGTCTTTCCTTCTGATTGTAGCTATTAGTTCATAAGATTTTCCTATGGCTAAATGTACGAAATTTTATAATTGTAATAAGTTTTAATTGCCATGATTCCCGACGAAACTAATTAGCACATTGCAACCAGGACAACAAACCGAATGAGCTGAATAATGAAATATTATGAGGAGAATTTGTTTCTAGTATTTTGATGTTTTGCATACTATGTGCTTAACGTAGGAACTTTAACATCGGAATTTTGAAAGGAAAATTAGCGAAAATTTTGTATAGACCTTAGTACAAGAAATAAGAGTGCGTTCATAAAACCGTAGCGGGTGTCAACCTTCTTTCTCACAAACGTACGTTCTTAGACGAGTCAACAAATATATTACTTCCTCACACGTATATCTTGCGAAAAGATCATGAAGATAAAATTAGCGTGATTCGAGCTCACACACATGCTTACAGGCAATCTTTTTCCCGCGAATCATACGCGACTGTTGTAGGAAAGAGGTGAAGTGACACTGGTGCACAAAGCAGCCTCTGCCACACATCGCAAGGTGGCTTGCGGAGTCTAGAAGTTGTGGAGACGAGTGAGAGAGAGATATGCTAGTATTGTGGAGCATCAGTGGAGCCTCACAGCGCGTTACTCATCCTGTTGGCAACGGCATCTCGCCGTGTTGTGCTGAGGGCAGTTGGTAGCCGTCCACGAGGTCCCGTGTGGTGGACCAGGACGCTGCGCGTTGGCTGTTTCAGAAGACCGTCAGAAGTGAAGACGAGTGGCAGTACTGGGTCCTGTTTAGGTACTCGCAAACAGCAGACTGCCAGGGCAGGCCCTTTCTTCTACTGCCACCCTAAGGGACCGTTCCTACAAAAACCCAACTATCTTCACGGCGAACTCTGAGGCCACTGTCCATATCTGTGGATTTCCGTTACCTGGCTGGCCCTAACTTAACCGCCGTTAAGACATCAGTAAACAGGAAAATCCTGAACCCTACAACTTATTCAAAATGGTTCAAATGGCTCTGAGCACTATGGGACTTAATATCTGAGGTCATCAGTCCCCTAGAACTTAGAACTACTTAAACCTAACTAACCTAAGGACATCACACACATCCATGCCCGAGGCAGGATTCGAACTTGCGACCGTAGCGGTCGCGTGGTTCCAGACTGTAGTTCCTAGAACCGCTCGGCCACTCTGGCTGGCTACAACTTATTCCACAGCTTAAATGTGGATCATGGCTAGACCATAGGTGGCTGCACAACTGGTGTTCTCGCCTGCTCTACACTCTTCGTGCACACTGGCGTTCAAGAGCACACGCTGTGGGTGGTATTCACAAGCGTAGAGTCACAACGGTCTTCGCTCAAACTGAGACACCAACCACTGTCCGCACACTCGGACCAGCAAGCGACGTCTGCCTGTGGATAGAAGGTCGCCGCCAACGACCAGCTCATTTCGACACCAGACTGTCCCACTGATGGCCACACGGACTTGCAATTCCGCTGGTACTGCCCACACTATCCTCTCAGTTACTGCCTGATCTAACCCTGCCTCGCTGGCGTTCTGCATGCTTGTTTTTTAAATTCTGTCGAATAGTTGAACCTTACTGTGGGGAGAGACTGGTTCTTTTGTTTTCTGCTCAATAAATAAGTGAAAGGTCCTTTCCTGTGAGGTATAACCTTGTTTCTTAGCACCTGGTACCACTCAATAGGCATGTACAGAAGTGTAACAGATACAATGCTCTTTGCATGCCGAAGCTGAACGTCTGCTTGGTGGCTGAGGGAATCGCTGAGCAATAACTCTTAACATTATTCAGCTTGTGAGTAAATGAAGACAAATGTTGTCCTTACACGAATATATATACTGACTCCCCACGAAACTCTAGCTTGCAATAAAGTTTTGAGACTTTGCACTATTTCGAATATTTACCTAATGTGGCGTCGGAAGATGAGTGCTGTTTCCTAAGTGACACCGGATACTTTGGAGTGTTGTTGCATTCTGAGATATTGCCTCTGAATATTACATGTGGACAGCGGTTTACAAATATGTATACAGATGAAATACCCAAGTTCCCCCTTCAGTAGGTTTGGTTTTACCTTCCCACACTTTAAATACTTACTCCAGTTCTCTCTCATTATTTGCTCAGCATATGAGAGCTGATCCATGTATCACTAGATGACTGATATGATCAGCTTATATGAATTACCGAGACCCAGTTTCTGGTAGGTCGTGGGTCAACTGGTTGAATATTTTATGGGACAGAACTGTGACTTGAGGCTGATCATTGTCCCGTTTGTGGAACTTCCTCTGTATTTGGTTTGAATCAATTTGGAACGGCCCAGTATTCATCACATAACGAAACTCTTAACATAAACTCTGTCCACAGGCCCTGGTAAGCCCACTGGTGATGACTGGCCGCCGTGTCATCCCCTGCCAATGGCGTCATTGGATGCTGTATGGAGGGACATAGGGTCAGTACATCGCTTTCCCAGTTAGTGTCAGCTTTCCTGACATGGAGTCACTACTTCTCAAACATGTATCTTTTCAATTGTCCACACAAGCCATATAGTATAACTAGCAGATAATATTTCAACATAGAACTCCCTTGATCAATTTTATTAAAATTTCTCTCTCCATCGAATGTTATATGAACTGTCTACACATTTTTGTGATATGTCTGTCTGAATGGTATATTTTGAATTTACACCATTTATGGTATCATATATTGATTATATTTCATGACGTCTTATGTAGCAGGATGGGTATGTGGCATACCAAATACAAAATGCTATGAAATAAAAGAGGAAAAGGAAAGAAGGCTCATACTGTGTCCCTGTGGGGATAAGCCAGGTAGTAAGCAGCAAACGATAGTGTCCGGCCATCCAAAGGCTAGGGAAATTACTCACATAGCCTCGGAGAGACGTGTTGGCGACGAAAGCGTGAACTGTTGATACAAATGCACACTTGCGCGCCAGTCTAACCAGCTGTGTAGAGCACCAATACAAAGCTACTAGAGTTTCCTGAAAGTAGTTCAGAGTGCTGTACGATCTGTGTGTCCCATTGGCTTGTGCACCTAAATGAACGTGTATTGTGTTTGCTGTAGGTGGAATGTTGCAGATAAGCGCAGGATGTCGTGGCGGCATGGTATCCACAGAATTGTTTCGCTATATGTAAAAAGAAAAACTAAGCTGAGCCTACTTCTTAATTTAAGCCTGACGTACACTAATTTCAGATCGGCCACTGTAATGTTGACAGAACGACAAATTTGTATGTAGTTATGTCCTCTGCATTCGATACAACGGAGCAAACTGTTACGAATTATTTGGAAGGAGATAACCACGTCATGTTACTAAAAATGTAACACGTATCAATAACACCGACACGTTATTTCTGTTTGTTCTTCTGGCTTCAGTCTGAAGGTTGATTCGATGCAGCGCTTTACACTATTCCATCGCATACAAGCCCTTCATCTCCGAATAACTGCTGCAACTTACATCCTGCTGAATCTGGTTACTGCATTCATCTTGTGGTCCTCCTCTACAATTTTTCCCCATATACTTCCCTCTAGTAGTGAACTGGTGAACAATT
Organism: Schistocerca piceifrons; assembly: GCF_021461385.2. Lineage (NCBI taxonomy): Eukaryota > Metazoa > Arthropoda > Insecta > Orthoptera > Acrididae > Schistocerca > Schistocerca piceifrons. Next base: position 1,067,922,876 of record NC_060139.1, read on the forward strand.
CTATTCAGTACCTCCACATTAGTTACGTGATCTTCAGCAATTTTTTGTGGCACCATTTTTCAAAAGCTTCTATTCTGTTCTTGTCTAAACTGTTTGTCGCCCACCTTTTCACTTCCATACATCGTTACACCCAATAGAGCTACTTTCAGAACAGACTTCCTAACTAGTTTAATTCCCTCAGTGTCACCTGGTTTAATTTCACTACATTTCATTATCCTTGTTTCGCTTTTGTTGATGTTCATCTCATATCCTCCTTTCAGTATGCTGTCCATTCCTTTCAGCTGCTCTTCCATGTTATTTGCTGTCTCTTACAGTATTACAGTGTCATTGGGAAACTTCAATGTTTTCATTTCTTCTCCCTCAACTTTAATTCCTACTCCAAATTTTCTTTGGTTTTCATTACTGTGTGGTCACTATACAGATCGAATAACGTCAGGGATATGCTTAACTCCATGTCACTCCATTCACAACCACTGCTACCTTTTCATGCTTCTCGATTCTTGTAATTGTCATTGGGTTTCTCTACAAGTTGCAAACAGCCTTTCTCCCCTTTATTTTACTCCTGCTACCATCACAATTTCAATGAGAGTATTCCAGTCAACACTGTCAAAAGCCTTTTCTAAGTCTTCAAATGCTATAACCGTATGTTTTCTGCCTTTCCTTAACCTATCTTCTAAGATAAGTCATAGGGTAAATACAGTATAGGGGTAAAAACATTTCTGGTGCATTTTGTTTGTGCAAGTTACATACAGTCAGGGGCAAATTACCCCCCTCCTTCTCCTCTGACCTACTATTATGCTAATTATGACCCTCTGTGGGCTGACTTATGACCCCCTCCTTTCTCCCCATCTTCTCTCATCCCTCTGGGAAAATGGGATGCCAATCCTGGGACAATTTCTTTCTGTCATTCCCCTCTGCCTAGTCTGAGCCACTTTTCCTGCTCTGGGAAATCCCTCACCCTCCTTCCCTCTCCTCTCCTCCACTTCCCCTCTGCCCTTCCCCTCCTCTCCCCTGCTCCCCTCTCCACCCCTCCGCCATTTGCGAATTTATGGGAAAAAGACTCACTCTGCACTGAGCTGGGGTAGAGGAAGGATATAAGATACTGTATTTATCTATTCACATTATTTATTTTTGAGGGTATTACTCTGTTGTAGCGATGTCCTACAGCTGCCTCACAACCACCATCTGTGAATGGCGGGAAAAGGCTACAGAGGGGGGGGGGGGGAAATTTGTTCAGTTGACGAGCTGTTGGTGTGGACAGAGAGGAGTTTAATAAGTGTATCACCTACAGGCATACAGCTGAGGATCGCACTCATAGCCTCCTACATGGGGAATGGAAGGTGATAGTGGGCGGATGGAGGAGAATACTTTTCAGCAAATAATAGTGATTTATTGGGATGGACTGAAAGTGCGTTTTGCAACTCATAGAGACTACCCAAGACTGAATGAATCAGAGGTGCTCACTTTGACTGAGGACACCTTTCCAACTGTGTGTGTGTGTGTGTGTGTGTGTGTGTGTGTGTGTAGGTGTGTGCATGTGTGTAGGTGTGTGTCTTCACCTTGCTGTGCACTATAATACACAATACCACTCGAAATTGGTGGGAAACTGTCCTAAAGCTACTGCCAGAAAAATTGCCTCCTACTGATCTACATGTGTATAGGTGTTGAGGAACTTGAACATATTAAATGGTAAGAAGGTGTGTGTGTGTGTCTGGTTGGAACTAATGGGCACTCAGCAGCGAGGTTATCAGCGGCCTTACACTCATTAAAACAAAAGTGTTGCACACAGTGAAGCGGAAATCTATAAAATTACATTTACATTATTGTCCTCTTGTCCGAAAATAAAACACAGTCTAGTAAAATGAGGCACACAGTAATACTTTATGCCACTAGAACCACACATTGGAGGATCCTCTCGCTGGAGCAAGAAATAATTCATCAACGGACTGTGGCCTATGCGAAGACAAGTGAGGAGGACCTCATCCCATCTTTGTGGCTAAAAGGATGTACTCCACCGCCGTGTAGCGGGCTTTATGGGATACAGCTTACTGTATGTTGCTTCTAACCACTTTTCGTCCCATCGACACATGACTCTGTACCTCAACAGCGATTTGATAGCATGCAGGAGTATGGCACACTGAAATACCTGAGTATCAGGGCAGATCTCCTTTGGTGTTATATCTGCCTTATCATTCCTCACAGTACCCATGTGCCCTGGTACAAAACAGTAACATGTCACCTTCCTTATCCACTGTGGTTGGAGGAGGGCATCCTGGATATTCTGAACAACTTTATCTGCTGGGTACAACAGTTGGAGCAAGCAAAGGGCACTCGCATTATCGGAGTGGAAAGGGAATTTAGCGCTCAAAGCACATCCCATCTGCTCCAGTGCCTGCAAAATTGCATATAGCTCCGTAAAGTCTCGAAGCAGTCGGACCATGAGGACACAATCAGGAAAAACAACAGAGCAACCAACAGAGTCCCCCTGTTACGATCCATTCGTAAAGACAGTTTTGGAGTTGTGAAACTAACATAAAATATCAAAATATAATGTATTGAAAACATATAGAAGAGTGCAGTCTTCTCGTACTGCACCAAACCAAAAATTACACTGGGCTTCTACAGTAACCAGGGGGCAGACGTTTAAAACCCTGGATTTCTGACTGTACTTGCTCCACACCAAGTGACTCCAGCACTTACCACACGTGGATCCCAAATAGCCTTGTTGCTCATGGACGTTTTGAGAAAAGGCGTTAGAGAGGTGGACAAGCAACAGTATGGTATGCACGTGAAGTAGGAGTTGTGAGGAACTTACATATCTAATCATCATGAGGAGTCACCATCGGATTATGAGTGGTGGATTCACCAGTCTCAGCACAGACACTAGAGCGCACAGCATTATTGAGCTTCAAATAAGAAAGCTTCACTGATCCACATACTCTGCAGAAAACTAAAGCAGACACACCTTATCTCCTCCCAAAGGCTTGTAGCTAAAGTACTTTAAGAAATTCAGTGCCTCCTGGGTTCTGGCTTTCAGAGCTCTTAGGTGTGTTAACCACATCATTTTCAAGTCATAAATGAGGGCCAGAAACCTCACTGAGACTCACTTAGTGTTTAAACTGTAGTATGGTATCCTTCATATGCAAGCTGGGTAAATTCAAAATATGACAAGAACGATTGAAATGAACGGACACATACATCTGTGCAGAAAACTAAAAACCTGTTATTGCAGCCCACTCCTCTAACTTTCACACCGAGTCGCTGTTGCAACACTGCAGGAGGAACAGAAAACAGCAAAATCGTCCAAAAATAAGCAGAACCGCTCAAATAGATTTGATAGTGTGTTATCAACTCAGGACCTACAAAACCGATTAGACAGGAAAGTCTTATGAAGTTGGGGAGATGGCTACGAAAACCCCATTGTGGCAGCTGCGTGAGAATACTCCGTCTCCAGTTGGTATCGTAGGCCTTACTGATATCAAAGAATATCTAAATACAGAAGTCCTGATGAATAGCCACCTCCAGCAGGCTCAGGTTGTCGACATTGGATCGAAATCTCCGGAATCCACTCTGAAAGTGGGTAAGGAGTTGCTTGGTCTCCAACAACCAGACCAGACAATGGTTAACCTTTCACGCCAGGGCCTTTTCTACACAGCTTGTTAAGGTAATTCTCTGGTAACTAAAGAGACATGTGTGCTCCTTTCCTGGTTTGAGGAGAGGTATCAAAATTCCCTCTCTCCACAATTTGGGGAAGTGACCTGTCTGCCATTTCAAATTAAAACATTCGAGGAGCATTTCCCTTAACACTGCTGGCAAATACTAAGGCGTGAAGTATCAGATTTGGTCGTGACCAGGTGCAATGTCATGAAACTCAGATACTGACGATTCTAGCTTCCACATGGAGAAAGGGCAGTTGTAAGGCCCAGAAGTGGTGATTTTGAAGTTCAGTTTGTCCATCTCTACAGTCGCTTCGTAGCTGCGAAACGCTAGATCCTGGCTGGCATTGGCAGTAGTTTTGGCAAAATTCTCTGCCAGCATATGGACAATGTCTCCATGCGTTGCTTAAAGACACGCCTGATTCACCACTTCCGTGATTGATAAACCTCTATGTTTACAAGAAGTCCTTATGATGGCTTCCCATACTATTTTGCAACATGTGGAATGGTTGATGAAGAACAGGAACGCTTGCCACGATCTTTCCTTGCTCTCCATAACCGCACATCGAGCCTTGGCTCTTGTAACATGAAATGTTGTGAGGTTCTCTGCTATCAGGCAGTACTTACACCGCTGAAGAGCCGTATACCTGGCCTGGATTGCTGAGTGGCACTCCTGGGTCCACAAAGATACAAGTTGCCTCTTAAAATGACGTGTGGTCTTTGGAATGGGTAAGTCAGTGACATGATGGATGACTCATGTAATGCGGTTCACCCATTCCTGGACACCATTGCGATGTTAGAACATAGCGATCTGGCTGACCAGCATCCAGTTAACCCGGTTGACCATCCATTTCGGTGGCTTCTCTTCAGGTAGCGTGTCATCTAGTAGGTGTACTTGAAGTGAGAAGTGTCACTGGATTGAAGGTCGTCAATGACTCCCACTGAACAGAGTCTACGGAGGACGGAGAGCAGAAAGAGAGGTTGATGGCTGAGAATGACCCAATAGGGGGAGTACCTGTGTTGAGGATGCATAGCTTATGAGACATTATGAAGCTCTCCAAAACCTGACCTTGAGCTCCACAAGATATGATGGGAATTGAAGTAGGAGAAATGGTCATGGGAGTTGTTCTGTAAGGCTTGCGATACACTCAGAGCCTATTTGATCTTGTGGGGGTACATACAGGGAGCAAAGAATGATCCTCTGACAGACATGAATTTCAACAGCAACTGCTTGCAGGTTTGTGGTCAGGGGAAGGGCAGAGGAGCGGTGTGTGTTACTGACAACCGCATTGGCCGTCTCTTGGCTCTTTCCCCAGTCAGGTCATTCTTGTGATAGAGCATATAGCTCCTTTGTAGAGAGGCATCAGACTCAAAAATGCATTTCTTTTAAACACAAGCACAGGGAGCGTTCCTGTGCAAGGGTTTTCAGTTCCTCTCCATCTGTCCTGAACCCACTGATATTCCACTGTAGGATGTGATCCATGTATCACAGGGGTTGCATATTCAACCTGATTTTGTGCAGTGGAGGTGAGCCCATAGTCGGTGGAGGCTTAGTCTTGGGGCGAGATAATTTCCCCAGTCCGAATCAAGGTCCAGTCTCTCTGAAGAATATTCGAGAGAGGCATCAGACATGATGACGTCAACATATTATGACTGTGAACTTTCTGTCTCTATCAGTGGGCAATATTTCGCCTTTGATTTTTTGTCTGAGGTGACTTCAAAGTCATAACCGCAGAAATGCTAGTGGCAATGCTGGATGGTCGACAAGACTTGAACGTTGGATGGGTAGGAAGTTCCACAATGTCAGTAATACAGCCTTTTCTAAAGTTCTGGGGAGGGGAGTATGCTTTGAAGTAGCCGCAGCAGCACAAATACATTGACAGCCACAGTTACAAGTGCTGACAGTAGCAACACCAGTTTTCTGGACCGACTATTTGAGAACGGAAGCTAAGGAGGCAGCGAATGTGGGTTGCTGGTTGGACTTGCACACCTTTTTAGCTTTAGCACAGGGATGTGCTTTGTTGTTTTTATCTCCTGGATTTACGTTCTTCAAGGAAGACGCTGCACTCCTATTCCAGACAGGGTGATCCTCAGAGCAGGTGACACACTTTGGAGGAGTGGAACAACCTTCTTTGTCGTGAGAAGCTATACCACATTTGCCACTAGTGGCCTCTACCTTACAACCAAGAGCAGAGTGCCCAAAGTGCCGGTATTTAAAATAGTGCATTTGGTTTGGGAAATAAGGCTGTATACTTGGTCGAAATAAACCTGCCTCAACACGCTATGGACATTCCGTGCTGTAAATGTGAGCATAAAACAGTCTCATTTGTCAAGATCGTCCTCCACCCTTTTGATAGTGCTCTGCACAATCACAACGCCTTCCTGGAACCACTCAGTTTTCAGTTCTTCTCGGGGAATGTCCACCAGTTCCATGCAAGGCGCCACGCCTTTTCTGTGCTTCAAGATGTGGGGCAGTTCGGTTTCAATTGCAAACTACCTGAGGCAATGAGCTTTTTAGAGTTTATTCACTTGGGGCAACTAGATGTTTCGACCAATAGTGTCCCATTTCGCAAGCATTTGATAGATTTTAAAGTTCCTGCAATGCCCTCTGAACCCTTTTGTATATAGAAGGGCGGAACTTTCTCAAAGCTACCCTCATTCCATTTCTCTATGATAAACATATTCTGACAACCAGCATGCGTTCTATTACTATTAATTGGAATCTGGTTTTCTGAGTCTTCTTCTTTGACTGGGCGTAGGTACCTTCCAGTGAACCACCCTGTTCGCAGGGAGGATGAAGAGAAAATTTCTAAAGGTCTACTTTGGTCCCTCGAGCAACTGTGGAAATAAAACTCCACCTAGACAGCCCCCTGTGCCTGGGTTAGCCATATCTGAGGAATGGCAGGTTCCCCAGAGGACGCCCACGGATGGCTATTCGACTACAACAACCATGCTTCTCATCAGGGTGCAACACACCTTGAGACTGAGGAGTTTTACATAGAGGTTTTCACCATCCTCGCGATCCAGGCGATCAAGCTAAGATCCCTGTTCCTTGTAACAGACAACATTCCACCACCAGGCCACACAGTGCTCGTTGAAGCATGCCCAGAGATGACAGTGACAGATGACTAGCGGCGCTTATCAGGCTAAAGCTCATGAGCCTCTGAGTTGCCAACCCCGTATGCAGCAAACGAATTCTGAATCCCTGAGGGCAGTAGGAAGAGGAAACTGTCACTGAAGTGTAGGAAGAGTTGCCTCATAGCGATCCACAAGTGCACAGCCGCTGAGAATCTTGTATGTACATACGTGGTACGAAGGGACAGAACAGAAAACTATCACTCAACGGTAGGAAGAGTTGCCTCCTTCTGATCTACAAGTGCATAGCAACTGAGGAACTTATATACAGCTAAGTGATTAGAAGAGAAAGGGCAGTAAACTCTCACTGAAGTGTAGGAAGACCAATTCGCGCTACCATAAGTGACTGAAAGAGCTTTATTGGTCAAATTACATATCGAAATTGTAGTGAAAAAACCTCAACTGGTAAACAACAGATCATAATGCAAAACATGCACTGAAACTGAGAAAAATCTCTGTGATAATACAACTACCACACAAATATACCAAAAGATCTCACCAGGAGGAAGTGGAGGCTGCCGCACATAGGTCCACCTTGATGTGTGGATACAGGCCAACCAGCTTAGAATCAGTCTTACCTCCTCTCCTACCCCCAATCCTCCCACCTTCTCCTCCCCCTGAAGGTAGGGATAGCAGTTTTCTCAGGGTGTTCTAAACTGTAACTGATGGTACTCAAACAGATCCGCCTCTCAGCAGTGATATACATTTTCTGGTCTGCAGAAATCAGTCACAAATGGGCAAAAGACTCAAGAACAGTACTCTTCCTGCCAGCCGCTAAATGTATTTCTTGGAAAATCTGGGCCCCATGGAACAAATGCCAAATACATGACTATTCGTCATGGATGAAGAATTGAACAGTCAAGAACGATGTGCTTTAAAGGTTCTGGATGTGCTGGCACTGTCTGAAAGCAGTCCTTGGCTAAGTAAAATCAGTCTCATGGAGGAAAAACATTGAAATAATAAATCATCCCAAGTGAATGAGATATACAATGATCTGTGTACTCATACTATTTATCTCACTGTGCACTCAGCTGTCCATTCTGTCCCTGACAGGTGGAGAGCAGTGTCTGCACTCGTTCGCCTGTGTCACTGTATGTGGTTATGGCCCATCATCACTCGAATTTATTCTAATTATTCATATAACCTGTTTGAAGGCTGTCTGATAGAGGTTTCAGACGATCCATTGTAGTGAATAACAGCTTTGTGTGTGTGTGTGTGTATGTGTGTGTGTGTGTGTGTGTGTGTGTGTGTGTTTTGTCATATACTGTGGATGGATGATATATTCCACTCATCTCACAGAATGTCATCCACCTGAGTAAAACGCTTTGTTGACACCTCTCGAGGTATAACTGCATGTGGTTGAAACCTGCACTGGAAAAAAATTCACACACAAAAGCAATGAGAAATGTGGAGGGATTATACAGTGGAGGAATTTTACACAGGTCATTTGCTCCTCATGTAGTGTGTCTGCCTAACATGTTGTCGTTCTTAACAGCTCAACTGCTGTAATGTCAGCACATTTATTTTAAAAAAAGTGACAGAATAAACATGAATACTCATTTGCTGCATGATGTATTACAATTGTGTACCTCCAAGTGTGGTTCTTATGCTTGCTACAACGAATGTTATGCCAACACACCTGACCTCACACTGTCGAAAGGCTGTAATCTTACGCTTTTAAAACGAATACGGTGGTGGCAACAGTGCAAATAGCGGATGTAGTACTAAAATCAATGAAATCTCCAGGTAACGAATACTGTGATGGAAACAGTGCAAATAGCATATATAGTATTAAAATCAAATAAATCTCCAGGTAAATAAGAGTAAACTCTCTGTCATGATGTTGATATATGCTTGTTGCAATGAATACTCAACTGAGAACTTTGAAACTTGCGATGAATATATTATAAAGTATGCACTTAATACCATCTACCACTCCTTAAACATACATTCAGTTAGCAAGTTCCACACACTATATTAAGCAGAAGAGTTCGCCAATAATGTAATTCTGGTATGAATAAACAACAAGACGACAACCAATACTGAGTGAACATTCCATGATGGACAGGTGTGTTTTTATTGTGAATGGTAACAGTGTGTTGTAGGTGGAAAGAGACGTAATTCTATTGTAAGCGAGCAAATATTTCAAAACAGAATACAAAAGCAATGACTATGTTGTGCTTCGAGTGAATCCTGGCCTTGCTTCTACACAGAGGTGAAACACTCTAATAAAGCCACACAACTCTCGAAAAAAAAAAAAAAAAAAAACCTTCCACCAGAACAGTGATGTACCTTCCTCTTGATGTGTGAATACAGACTAGGCAGCTTAAAACCAGTCTTACCTCCCCCCCCCCCCCCCCATAGGTAGGGATACTGGTTTTCGAAGCCTGTTCAAACCTGTGGCTGATTGTACAAAAGAGGTCCATCCACTACACATACTCTGCTTTGGTCGGTCTTGGGCTGACAAGGATACGCTCATACAGATATTAACATATCACACATCTCTTGTACATGTCTACTTTGTGTAAAACCGATGACATAGCCTAAATCAATGGAAAACTTGCACTACTTTAGTGTGGAAGTAACCGCAAAATGTCCTTGTTATTTAGGAGCGCCCAGCTGAGTAAAGGTGAGAAATTTAATATCTGAAAACATGCAGTCTACTGAAACACCTACGTTATAAGCTGTTGTGTCATGGAAATTTTCAGTGGAACAGTTGTTTCTGACGTCACCTTACCTCTTATATGTGACCACCTCTTCAAAGAAGAAAGAAAAGCCACGTTCACGATAATAACAAAACAGTCATGACTCCATGAGAACAGATACAACCTATTTCTTTCAGTTTGACAGATATATTGGTATAGTTGAGAGCACTGCTTGCCTTCAAAATTGGTGTGTGTGGAAGTCCATTGGAGCAAATGGCCAGTGATCGAAGTCTTTTCTACAATACTTTGTAAAGTTTTGTTTCCTGTACTGGAAGAAGACCATATCCCACAGTCTATCATTCACACTAGAGGGTTCCTGTGTTATAGTTTCATAAGCAGTTTGGTACATTATTTTGCTGTATCAAATCCAAGCAGTGTATGTCTACAGCTTTGTACACCACCAAACATTCTCTTTTCATTCCACAACTTGGAGGTCTTTCTCAGGTACTAAACTGACATTAACACGTTTCCATCCATTGGCTCTCACAGAAAGCTGGTTATATCATAGTGCTGCTCCCACAACAAATAGGGTTGTAGAAATAAAAGACAGAGGGGGTGTTTCTCATTGACAAATGTGTGGAACACATCTCAACATAAGGAAACTGGAAGAGTCTGCAACATTGTCAAACGTTTCCAAACAGCTGTCCAAACATGATGACCACTGCATTTATTCTTATCTTCCACAATGATGGGGTAATAGATATCTTGGTGCTCTGCTTTCATAGAGGGCGCTGATTCCTCATATTGCACCCAGCTACATGATCACTGTTTCTTTGTCCTAGGTGTTCCTCATCCGGAACTCCATATCATTGGACACGGTGTCTTTCATTTTTATGGCTTACAATGCATAAGTGCATGTGGCACAGGGTGTTTCCTGAAGGAATTAAACCCACAGAGAATGGATAGTATGCACCGTCTGTTGTCAGTCACACTGGTCGAGCAACGGAAAGATTTTCTTACACACAGATTAGCATGTAAGAACTCTCATTTTGGTCATACTTTCATCACTTTTACATTTTTTCTGTCAATTTTCACAATTTTTCCAGGTTTTCCGTAAATTCAACGCATATACGCAAAATTTCTATGGCTCACAATCTGGAACAAGCGGACTTAAACTCATAGAGCACAATAGCATGCACCATCAGTTGTGAGTCACATCGGTTAAGGAATGGAATGAATTTCATACGTTCGGGCGAACATGTAAGTATTCTTATTTTTGTTGTATTTTCCTCAGTTTTACGTAGTTTAAATTAATTTTCTCGATTTCACCAGGTTATCCATAATTTTAAAAGTGTTTTGTCTAATTACTCAAATTTCAAACCACTGCCTTGATGACTTATCACACCAACAAAACGTCTAATTGCAGCGATTCTGTGATGCTCTCAACCAATGATGTTGCAGCATGGTTCTCAATTTCTCAATTTCTGTATCACTGCTAAAGAATCCCTCCAGTACTGACATGTTGGTGACATTGATCCAAATGATACATCGAGAAATGTCCATTATACAAACTGATAAACATCGAAACGATCTGTATGTTTGTGATCCTAAAGATATATGTATACTCCAAAGTCAGACCTCATCCCAAACGGGCTTGTGCTTGTAATCCTGTAGCGGTGACTTCAGTGGCTTTCTTGGAATGATGGCTCATTTCTCTGAGTGTTCTCACCCCAAAATATTTGGACACAGTCAAAATAACTACAACAGTTCGCATAACTGTTCTCTGCTATATGTGTGTGTTTACAACAAAGTAATATCATCATCCCACCTCACCACAGAAACCCATTTACTTGTGTATGTGGTTTTGCTATATTTTGTAGATATCAAGACCAGGTTGGGGGCTATGTATGAGAATTGGATGGTATAAACATAAATAGCAAGCCACATTTGGTAAGAAATTAGTGTATATACATATGGTTGAATATGAAAAGTGCGGAAAAAGCTACAGAACCAATAAAATTCTGTTACAACATGTTCTTTCTGGGTTCGTGTATTTATACTCAGAGTACTGTGGAGATGTGTCATTTCACAGAATAACTGCATGACATTTTACCCATTGTGCTGCATGTACGGGTCTGTGATCGAAGTTGTTTCCAAACACATGTCAAACACCCATAAATGATTTTGTCACCTGTCCTCCTGTGGAGGAGCTGAGAGTTGTGATGATGGCTTTTGTAGTTTCAGGAAGACTTTATTCCAGTGTGGATGTATTTTCATAGAAGTTTTGATGCGGTCTGGCAGCGTTTTGATACAATGTTAACCTCGCAAACACTCAAGACCTAGAAAAGCTTAAAAATCATGATCTGCATTCAGTTTCAATTATAAATCTGTAAACTACGTGGGGATTCGTATGACCAACATAGGCGAATGAGTATCACACAGAAGGATCACATTAAAGTAATCCAGGACGCTGTACTCCACCATACCATCGAATATAGAGCTGTTTCTCGCAAACAATGTTTTTCCCATAAGTATTCGGGAGAGGAACCAATGTATCAAACAGGCATAACCGTTCCCCATGAAGGAAATTATTTCTTTAAGAGCAGTTGATGTGCTATGTGCGCTAAAAAGAAAAATAGAGCTATATGGCATTGAAGTTATGGAACTGGGGTATATGGTGAAGATAGCTGTAAATGGAAAAGGAAGAGGCAATTGCAGATGTGGAAGCAGGGTTTACATATGGCTTTAAACATCGTTATAAGGGGGCCTATTAGCTTTTACAGTAAACAGTAATGTAAACTGGGCATGTGTTGGAGTACTGGACTAAATCAATAAAGTTACTTTTTCTGCGGGAAAGAGTGGACTGATGATACATATATACATCATAGTAATGGAAGGAGAGTGCATTACAGGGATGCATTCTTCTGTAGTACCACATTTCGAAAGCTTCTATTCTCTTCTTGTACAAACTATTTATCGTCCATGTTTCACTTCCATACATGGCTACACTCCGTACAAATACTTTCAGAAAAGACTTCCTGACACTTAAATCTATACTCGATGTTAACAAATTTCTCTTCTTCAGAAAGGCTTTCCTTGCCATTGTCAGTCTACATTTTATATCTTCTCTACTTCGACCATCATCTGTTGTTTTGCTCCCCAAAAAGCAAAACTCCTTTATTACTTTAAGTGTCTCATTTCCTAATCTAATTCCCTCAGCATCGCCCGACTTAATTTGACTAGATTCCATCATCCTCGTTTTGATTTTGTTGATGTTCATCTTATATCCTCCTTTCAAGACACTGTCCATTCCGTTCAACTGCTCTTCCAAGTCCTTTGCTGTCTCTGACAGAATTACAATGTCATCGGCGAACCTCAAAGTTTTTACTACTTCTCCATGAATTTTAATACCTACTCCGAATTTTTCTTTTGTTTCCCTTACTGCTTGCTCAATATACAGATTGAATAACATTGGGGAGAGGCTACAACCCTGTCTCACTCCCTTCCCAACCACTGCTTCCCTTTTATGCCCCTCGACTCTTATAACTGCCATCTGGTTTCTGTACAAATTGTAAATAGCCTTTCGCACCCTGTATTTTACCCTTGCCACCTTTAGAATTTGAAAGAGAGTATTCCAGTCAACATTGTCAAAAGCTTTCTCTAAGTCTACAAATGCAAGAAATGTACCTTTGCCTTTCCTTAATCTTTCTTCTAAGATAAGTCGTAGGGTCAGTACTGCCTCACGTGTTCCAACATTTCTACGGAATCAAACTGATCTCCCCAAGCTCGCCTTCCACCAGTTTTTCCATTCGTCTGTAATGAATTCGTGTTTGTATTTTGCAGCTGTGACTTATTAAACTGATTGTTCGGTAATTTTCACATCTGTCAACACCTGCTTTCTTTGGGATTGGAATTATTATATTCTTCTCGAAGTCTGAGGGTATTTCGCCTGTCTCATACATCTTGCTCACCAGATGGTAGAGTTTTGTCACGACTGGCTCTCCCAAGGCTATCAGTAGTTCTAATGGAATGTTGTCTACTCCCGGGGCCTTGTTTCGACTTAGGTTTTTGAGTGCTATATCAAACTCTTCACGCAGTATTGTATCTCCCATTTCATCTTCATCTACATTCTCTTCCATTTCCATAATATTGCCCACAAGTACATCGCCCTTGTATAGACGCTCTGTGTACTCCTTTCACCTTTCTGGTTTCCCTTCTTTGCTTAGAACTGGGTTCTAAGCTCTTGATATTCATGCAAGTGGTTCTCGTTTCTCCAAAGGTCTCTTTAATTTTCTTGTAGGCAGTATCCATCTTACCCCTCATGAGATAAGCCTCTACGTCCTTACATTTGTCCTCTAGCCATTTTGCACTTCCTGTCGATCTTATCTCTGAGACGTTTGTATTCCTATTTGCCTGCTTCATTTGCTGCATTTTTGTATTTTCTCCTTTCATCAATTAAATTCAGTATCTCTTCTGTTACCCAAGGATTTCTACTAGCCCTCGTCTTTTTACATACTTGATCCTCTGCTGCCTTCACTATTTCATTCCTCAAAGCTACCCATTCTTCTTCTACTGTATTTCTTTCCCCCATTGCTGTCAATTGTTCCTTTGTGCTCTCCCTGAAACCCTGCACAACCTCTGGTTCTTTCAGTTTATCCAGGTCCCATCTCCTTAAATTCCCACCTCTTTGCAGTTTCTTCAGTTTTAATCTACAGTTCATAACCAATAGATTGTGGTCAGAGTCCACATCTGCCCGTGGAAATGTCTTACAATTTAAAACCTGAATCCTAAATCTCTGTCTTACCATTATATAATCTATCTGAAACCTTTTAGTATCTCCAGGGTTTTTCCATGTATACAACCTTCTTTCTTGATTCTTGAACCAGGTGTTAGCTATGATTAAGTTATGCTCTGTGCAAAATTCTACCAGGCGGTTAACTCCTTCATTTCATAGCCCCAATCCATATTCAACTACTGCGTTTCCTTTTCTTCCCTTTCCTACTGTCGAATTCCAGTCACCTATGACTATTAAATTTTCATCTCCCTTCACTACCTGAATAATTTCTTTTATCTTATCATACATTTCATCAACTTCTTCATCATCTGCATAGCTAGTTGGATTATAAACTTGTACTACTGTAGTAGGCGTGGGCTTCGTGTCTATCTTGGCCACAATAATGCGTTCACTATGCTGTTTGTAGTAGCTTACCCGCACTCCTATTTTTTATTCATTATTAAACCTACTCCTGCATTACCCCTATTTGATTTTGTGTTTATAACCCTGTAGTCACCTGACCAGAAGTCTTGTTCCTCCTGCCACCGAACTTCACTAATTCCCACTATATCTAACTTCAACCTATCCATTTCCCTTTTTAAATGGCTAAGCAGGGATGGCTAGAGGACAAATGTAAGGATGTAGAGGCCTATCTCACTAAGGGTAAGATAGATACCGCCTACAGGAAAATTAAAGAGACCTTTGGAGATAAGAGAACGACTGGTATGAATATCAAGAGCTCAGATGGAAACCCAGTTCTAAGCAAAGAAGGGAAAGCAGAAAGGTGGAAAGGAGTATGTAGAGGGTCTATACAAGGGCGATGTACTTGAGGACAATATTATGGAAATGGAAGAGGATGTAGATGAAGATGAAATGGGAGATACGATACTGCGTGAAGAGTTTGACAGAGCACTGAAAGACCTGAGTCGAAACAAGGCCCCGGAGTAGACAATATTCCATTGGTACTACTGACGGCCGTGGGAGAGCCAGTCCTGACAAAACTCCTACCGTCTGGTGAGCAAGATGTATGAAACAGGCGAAATACCCTCAGACTTCAAGAAGAATATAATAATTCCAATCCCAAAGAAAGCAGGTGTTGACAGATGTGAAAATTACCGAACTATCAGCTTAATAAGTCACAGCTGCAAAATACTAACACGAATTCCTTTACAGACGAATGGAAAAAACTAGTAGAAGCCAACCTCGGGGAAGATCAGTTTGGATTCCGTAGAAACACTGGAACACGTGAGGCGATACTGACCTTACGACTTATCTTAGAAGAAAGATTAAGGAAAGGCAAACCTACGTTTCTAGCATTTGTAGACTTAGAGGAAGCTTTTGACAATGTTGACTGGAATACTCTCTTTCAAATTCTGAAGGTGGCAGGGGTAAAATACAGGGAGCGAAAGGCTATTTACAATTTGTACAGAAACCAGATGGCAGTTATAAGAGTCGAGGGACATGAAAGGGAAGCAGTGGTTGGGAAGGGAGTAAGACAGGGTTGTAGCCTCTCCCCGATGTTGTTCAATCTGTATATTGAGCAAGCAGTAAAGGAAACAAAAGAAAAATTCGGGGTAGGTATTAAAATTCATGGAGAAGAAATAAAAACATTGAGGTTCGCCGATGACATTGTAATTCTGTCAGAGACAGCAAAGGACTTGGAAGAGCAGTTGAATGGAATGGGACAGTGTCTTGAAAGGAGGATATAAGATGAACATCAACAAAAGCAAAACAAGGATAATGGAATGTAGTCTAATTAAGTCGGGTGATGCTGAGGGAATTAGATTAGGAAATGAGGCACTTAAAGTAGTAAAGGAGTTTTGCTATTTTGGGAGCAAAATAACTGATGATGGTCGAAGTAGAGAGGATATAAAATGTAGGCTGGCAATGGCAAGGAAAGCGTTTCTGAAGAAGAGAAATTTGTTAACATCCAGTATTGATTTAAGTGTCAGGAAGTCATTTCTGAAAGTATTCGTATGGAGTGTAGCCATGTATGGAAGTGAAACATGGACGATAAATAGTTTGTACAAGAAGAGAATAGAAGCTTTCGAAATGTGGTGCTACAGAAGAATGCTGAAGATTAGATGGGTAGATCACATAACTAATGAGGAAGTATTGAATAGGATTGGGGAGAAGAGAAGTTTGTGGCACAACTTGACCAGAAGAAGGGATCGGTTGGTAGGACATGTTCTGAGGCATCAAGGGATCACCAATTTAGTATTGGAGGGCAGCGTGGAGGGTAAAAATCGTAGAGGGAGACCAAGAGATGAATACACTAAGCAGATTCAGAAGGATGTAGGTTGCAGTAGGTACTGGGAGATGAAAAAGCTTGCACAGGATAGAGTGGCATGGAGAGCTGCATCAAACCAGTCTCAGGACTGAAGACCACAACAACAACAACATTTATTAACCCTGCATTTACCTGACCAAAAGTCTTGTTCCTCCTGCCACCGAACTTCACTAATTCCCACTATATCTAACTTTAACCTATCCAGTCCCCTTTTAAATTTTCTAACCTACCTGCGCGATTAAGGAATCTGTCATTCCACGCTCCGATCCCTAGATAATGACGTCCTCTTCAGTAGTCCCCGCCCGGAGATCCGAATGGGGGAATATTTTACCCAAGAGGACGTCATTACAGTAAAGCTGCATGCCCTCGGGAAAAATTAGGGCTATAGTTGCCCCTTGTTTTCAGCCGTTCGCAGTACCGAAAACAGCAAGGCCGTTTTGGTTAGTGTTACAGGGCCAGATCAGTCAATCATCCAGACTGTAGCCCCTGCAACTACTGAAAAGGCTGCTGCCCCTCTTCAGGAACCACACGTTTGTCTGGCCTCTCAACAGATACCCCTCCGTTGTGATTGCACCTACGGTACGGCTATCTGTATCGTTGAGGTCACGCAAGCCTCCCCACGAACGGCAAGGTCCATGGTTCATGGGGGCGGAAACTACCATATCCCACTACAAATGAGCAATGCTACTTAACATCGCTGAACACTGCTGAACACTGCTGAAATACCAAGAGCTCCCCAGAATATGCTGTTACGCACTGCAAGGCGTAGAAATGAATGCCCCCTGAAAGAAGCAGAGTGTTGTAATAATTTTGACAGTGTCCAAAGGTTTTCGCATCGGGGCACTCAATGAAAACTAGCGTTTCCTGTGGTCCTTATTGACATTTAAATGATGGATCATTCCAAAAGACCTGCTGAAGTGGCCGCTACAGGTTTATAAGCACAAGCCCATTATGAATGAGGTCCGACTTTCCTGTATACACAAACGTACAGAACATTTGAAGTTTAGTAGGGACATTGCTCAATGTGTTATTTCAATAAATATCACAGACCAAATCAGTAATGGAGGGCTTGTTTAGCAGTGATACAGAAATAGAGAACCATGCTGCAATATCACTGGTTGAGAGCATCAAGGACTGATGTGACAAGTCATCGAGTGAAGTGATTTGGAGCTCGAGTAATTAGGTAAACTGCTTTTAAAATTATGGGAAAGCTGGTGAAATTGCGAAAATTGATGGAAAATACAACAAAAATAAGAATTCTTCCACGTTCACCTGGTTGTATGAAAATCGTTCCGTTCCCCCACTGGTGGAGCTGACAATGGATAGTGCAATGGATAGTGTTCTATGGGTTTAAGTCCCCCAAACCCCCTGTTTCACATGGAGTTATGCACTGTAAGTCATAAAAATGAAAGATGCAGTGTCCAAAGATTTAGAGGTCATGATGATCAACGTCTAGGACACCAAAACATTGATCATGAACCTGAGCGCAATGTCAGGAACCAGTGCTCTTGGTCTCTCTGAAAATGAATCTCTGAAACATCTGTTACGTCGCCACTGTGGAACATGGGATTAAATGTACTGATCATCACCTTCAGACAGCTGTTTCTAAACGCTCCACAATGCTGCAAACTCTTGCAGTTTCCATTTGTTGTGATGTGTTCCACATTTTTGTCAATGAGAAAAAAACACATCTGTCTTTTATTTCCACCACACAGTGTGATGTGGGAGTATCACACCACAAACCATGTGATAACCATTTTTTTTGAGAGCTAACATATCAAAACATGTTAACGTCAGCTTAGTACCAGAAAACAGGCTTTGAAGTAGTAGTATGAAAAATGAATGTGTTATGGTATACAAAACTCTAGTCATACAGTCGTTGGATGAGTTACAGAAAAAAAAACACTATCAAACTGCTTATGAAGCTACAACACAGGAACCCTCTGTTGTGGTTGATAGTCTGTGGGATATGGTCATCTTCCAGTACGGTGACAAGACTTTACAGAGGACTGTGGAAAAGACTTCGATCACGGGCAGACTGCTCCAATAGACCCAGTACATGTGTGTGCGTAATGAGGTCACCACCGATACTCGATGTCAACTTGAGGGCAGTATTTGTTTTGGATATATCAGAAGAGAGGGAAGCAGTAAAATATTATTGTGTTCTCCACCACTAGACGACAGTGAAGTTTTTATAGTTCACAGTTTTACTCCATTGGATGTTATAAAATAAAGACAGGAGAGGGAGGTGTGAATTGAGGCTTGGTGTTGAACGTAAAAAAGGAAAAAAAACTGCTTTTTTCCGACATTTGAATAGATAACGTGGAAGATACTTGCCTGTATTGATATTTCATACGTCTGAAATTCGTGTAACACCCACACGCGTGACATTTAATTTACAAAACTTCCACACACATCGATTTGAATGTGAGAAACTCTCCCAACTATGGTGATAAGTCCATGAAACTGAAAGAAGTAAGTTGTATCTATTATTGTGGAACCCTGACTGCTTTATTATCGTTGTGAATGTGTAAGTTTGTTTTTAAATAGCTGGTCGTTTATAAGTGGTTAGTTGATTTCAGATACAACTCTTCACAGAAGATTTCTGTCACACAATAATTTATAACATAGATGTTGCGATAGAGTGAATGTTTTCCAATATTGCAATTTTCACTTTTACTCAGCTGGACACTCGAAAATAACAAGGACGTTATTGGTGATCGATGGTTTGCACACCAATATCGTAGAAGTTTTCGATTCATTTAGGATGTATAGATGATTTTGTACACAACAGACATGTACAAGTGATGTGTGATAGTTTAATTCATGTATCAGATGTACTGCTATATAGCTCCAAACTCTGCAGTTTGCTCATACGTCATTGGCAAAAGTATCGTAGACTGAGTTCATAATATTACTCAGATGTTATATAGTAAAAGAGGAAGGAGGAATGCAAATTGTAGCTTCCTTTCATGTATAGAAATTGTTGTGTTTTTTTTCGACATGTAAATAAATAACGTGAAAGCTGCTGTTCACATTTGTGCATCTGAAATGCATGGCAATTTATTTATAAAGACACTAATTTTGAGTGCTCTGAGACTAGGAGCCTGCCGGTAGCGGCCAGTGGCAGTAGGTTCCGGTAAGGGTGAGGGAGGGCGGGGGGGGGGGGGGGGGGGGGGGGGGGTCGGCGCCAGTCTATTGATTGGATAGCGCCACAGTAGTGAGCTGAACAGTTACTGGTCACAGTGTCAATCCCTCTGGGAAGTGCAGGCCATGGAACTGTCTCCTCCCACCACGAGATGCAGCCCAGGGCTGTAGCGTGCTGTTGGCCATTCTTCTTCTGGAGACTTGTTTTTTTCCCACCCTTCACGAACATTCCATTATTTTGCTATTGTTCCGGCGGTCGGCATTTCCTAGAAATAAGTTTGATTTCTGCACCCCAAAACCGACCAAAGCTGAGCGTCGCCAGCAGATGGGTCCCGTTTTCAACCATCAGTGAGAGTTTAGAACAGGACTGGGAAAGCAGTATCCCTACGTAAGGAAAATCCAGCTGCAGATCTGAAACAGTATATCTTAGTCAACTCAACATCGACCAAAGCAGAGCACATACAGTGGACGGACCTCGTTGTGTACAATCAGCAACAGGTTAGAACAGGCTTGGAAAACCGGTATCTGTACCTATGGGGAGAGGAGATGGAGACAGGAATGGAGTACGAGGCGAGATAAGACTTGTTCTAAGCTGCTTAGTCTGTATGTATACGTCAAGCTGAAGACACATACACTGTTCTCGTGGAAGATTTTTTTTTCAGAAGTTGTGTGGCTTTATTTCATTGTTTCACCTTCCAGTAGAAGCAAGGCCAGGATACACTCGAAGTGTAACATAGCCATTGCTATTGTGCTTTATTAAGATAATTTCTCTCTTACAAGAGGTTTACATCTCCCTCCTCCTGAGATATGCTGGTACCCTACACAAGAATAACACATCCATCCATCCCATAATGTTTGCTGAATATTGCTTATTGTGTTGTTGTTTGGTCCTACCAGCATTATGTTACTGGTGAAGTCTTCTACTCACCATAGTGAGTGGAACTTACTACCTGAATAAATGTTTAAGGACTGCTGGATAGTGTTAAGTGCTAATTTTGTAGTATATTCAATGCATGATTCAACGTTCTCCATTCAGTATTCATTGTAGCAAGCATAAGTTCATAGCAAAAGAATGAGTTTACACTTATTTAGTTGCAAATTTCATTGATTTCAGTATATCTGCTATTGGCACTGTTGCCGTCACAGTATTCGTTTTAAATTCGTTGGACTACACCCCTTACACGAGGTCAGTCGGTCGGTACAATATTCATTGTAAGAATCACACCTTAGTGTGAGTTCACACTTATTTACCTGGAGATTTCATTGATTTTGCTGCTGTTTCCACTAGTTCACTGTCACAGTAAACATTTTAAAAGCATAAAACTATACCCTTTACACGATGTGAGGTGAGGTCTCTTGGTACAATATTCGTTGTAGCATGCATAAGAATCACGCCTACGAATACATGATGGTAATACTTCATGCAGCAAATGAGTGTTTGTGTTTATACAGTAACTTTTTTTTTAAATAAATAGGCTGGCATTACAGCAGTTGAGTTGTGGAGAATAATAACACTTTAGGCAGACGTGCAGTGTGTTACTTCACAAGAAGCAGCTGACATGCCTAAAATTGCTCCACCATCTATTAGTCCACAATCTGTACAGCAAGAATGCCTCTATTTCAACACCAACATGCTTCAAGGGTTGTGTGTGTGTATTCGTTCCAGTGCAGGTTTCAGTCACACATGGATGTACCTACAGAATTACCAGCAAAGCATTGTACTCAAGTGGATGATAGACAGAGCGGATAGAATAGTGCACAGTGAGACGACTAGTATGAGTATGAAGACCCACGTCTAACTAATTTACGTGGGATGTATTATTTCAATGTTTCTCCGCCGTGACACTGATTTTATGTAACCAGGAACCACTTCCAGGCAGTGCTGGGACTTTGAGAACGATTGAGAGCCGACCACTGTTGACTGTTCAGTTCTTCACCCATGGTGGCCAGTTAGGTATTTCGCTATAGGTTTAGGGTGGGGAGGGCAGTCTTTCCGAGAAATACTTTTAACAGCTCGCACGAAGTGGTAGGAGGGGAGGTAGGGGATAGGTAAGACTGGGTCTATAGGCTGGTTACTCTTTATCCACACACTGGGGAGAACACATTTACAGCTGCCTCCACTCTCTCGAGGTGAGGTCTTTTGGTGTTAGTTTTCACAGTAGTTGTTTTATTCCCCGTGCATTTGTTGCATTATGATCGTTTGTTTAGGAATGGTGGTTTTTCCACAGGAATTTTCATGTGTAATTGGAGCAGCGAAGCACTTTCCCTAAGTTGTGGTGGCGTGCATGGGCCTTCCTACACTTCAGCTACAGTTTTCTGTCCCGTCCTTTCTTACCATGTATGTGTGTACAAGCACTTCAGCAGCTATACAATTGTAGATTGGTATGAGGCATCTCTTCCTACAGTTCAGTGATAGTTTGCTGACCTGTCTCTTTCTCCCATGTATGTGTCTACAAGTTCATCAGTTGCTACATGCTTGAAGACTTGTAGGTGGCATTCCTCCTACAGTTCAGTGATCCTTTGCTGTCCTATCCCTCAGTACCATGTATCTGTGTACAAGTTTCTCAGCAGATATACACTTGTAGATTGGTAGGAGGCAATTCTTCTGGCAGTGGCTGTAGGAGAGTTTCTCACCACTTTCGAGTGGTGTTGTGGATTAGGTAACACAGCAAGGTGAATATGTACAAACGCAGATGCGACTGGAAAGGGAAACAAAATCTGTTTCAGGCATCCCGAGTCGATCTCCGTACATGAAAGTGAGCACCTCTAATTCATCCAGTTGGGATAGAGGAATACGATGAAATTGTCTCCTGCACTGTGGACTGACCAGCCATTTCAAGAAACACGAACTGCTCCACCACAGGTAGTAGTCTCCATGACTGTCCGCAGCTCGTGGTCGTGCGGTAGCGTTCTCGCTTCCCACGCCCGGGTTCCCGGGTTCGATTCCCGGCGGGGTCAGGGATTTTCTCTGCCTCGTGATGACTGGGTGTTGTGTGATGTCCTTAGGTTAGTTAGGTTTAAGTAGTTCTAAGTTCTAGGGGACTGATGACCAGAGATGTTAAGTCCCATAGTGCTCAGAGCCATTTGAACCATCTCAATGACTTGCAAAATAATCTCCAGTTCATCCCGCTGCATCACCATTATTTGCTGAAAAGTATTCTCTTAACGATCGCCTATTATCACCTCCTTCCATTCCTCATGTAGGAGACTATGGATTCAGTCCTCAGTTGCATGGTTACAGGTAATACACTTATTAAACTCATCTCTGTCCAACACCAACATCTTGTCAACTGATCACATTTCCACCAAAAATAAAAGAAATAAGTAAGTACCTCATGTCCTTCCTCTCAAGCATTTCAGTGCTGACTGAATCTTATTTCCATCAATACACAAAGTGGGGGCGGGAAGGTGAAGTGTGGGAGGAGAGAGGAAGTTTGAGAGTTGAGAGGGAAATTGGAGTAGGGAGGGGAAGTGAAGGAGGGGGAGGAATGATGGTTGGAGGATCTCGCAGAGGGCGAATAGTGGCTCAGAGCTGAACTGGGTGGGGATGACAAAATGAAAGTGTCCCAGGATTGGCATCTCTTTTTCTAGAGGGGGGAGAAGTAGGGGGAGGAGGAGGCTGGGGGATTCTCAGAAGGACGAATCAACAGTCAGGGGGTAATAAATCAATTAGCATAACAATAATTGTGCAAGGTGACGACCTACATAGGCTATACATTGGGATTGAAACGCCCACATCAATTACCACTTTGTGTTTGTTAGTAATTATAGCAGTAATGACAAGTAGCTGCAAGGATGTGAATAAATTTGTGGTTCATCGCGCTATGCTAGCAGTGATGGCTAAGGGATGAGCACTGAGAATGTGCTGCATTGCGTTAAGTCCATATAATTTTTGTAGACAGAGCTTCATGCGGTATTGTACTCAGGATGCCAGTGGCGGGGAGCTAGCAGTGCATTAGCTCGAAGGTCGAATTTTACAACCTCCAGCACCCCAGGGGTGTTGGCACTGCCAGGGCAGTCTCTAGTGGCAGGGCTTAGATTCCGCTTGACAGGATGCGGTATTTCCTGCAGAACACTGCGAGGCATGCAGAATGTCTCCCCAAAGCGAATAACGCAGGGAGACGCTGTCTTCCCCTCGTCTGTGTCGCCCTGGGCTCACAAAAGCACCGCGGGCGACATTGCCGGCAAGGAATGTACCTCCGCGAATCCCACACTCCATATTTTTTGAGCGTAGGACAGAGGCACGGAATGTATGAGTTTAGACGCTGGCGCCAAGGAAGCGTCTGGAAAGTTCTTCAGACGAGCGGCGACTCCCACATGCGGCCGCACTTGGCCAAATCGACGTGACGTAACGAGTGTTTCCAGCGCATTCACAGTCGAGCGGTAGTAGCGCTCATTGGTGAAAAATTTATTAAAATGTTGTGATTGGACAGCCATACCAGAGGAGCGGCACGCCACACTAGGTTTATGGTAGAAAGGACTTGCGATTCAGTGTCCGTCCGATTATGGATGTAGTACTGTATACCAAGCGATACAGAGTGATTATGGTATAACTATGTACCTTCTGCGGAACTCTGGATGGGGTTGTGTCGCGTACGCATGCTACTGTGTGTGCAGACACACTACACCTGACGAGCACTACAACACGACGAGAACAGCCGGCTGGGAACCCTGTGCGGAGCAGAAGAGTAGAACCGGTAATATACGCCTATCCGGCCATAGCACGATCAGCCTTGCAGTTCATACAAGATAAAGGGATGGCTATTAATGTATTGAGCATTGCAGCACATTATTTGTGTGATTAGATACAAATAGAAAGTATGTGACCTAGAATTTTGTGCTGTCGTTCAGTTAAGGGGAACTGCCAATACGCATTGCTAAGCTTCATAGTTGTCTCGTTATTAAGTTATTACTCTGTCCACATTCAAGAGGCATCACCTCGTTAATGTGATTTATGAGCAAATGTAAATTCTCAAATGGAATAAATCTCGTTATCTTTCCAGGTATTTCAGACTACCTGCATTGACACACTAACCCTATCCTACAACCCAGTCAAAACGTTTGGTTGGGTTATCTTGATGTTAACAATTTACATCCATCTCTACTTTCTATGAGGCAAGCGACCTCACCCAATCCGAATTTTCGATAGAGGCCTGTACTGAAAGTCAGATGTCATTAAGGGCACAAGAATCGCATTGGGGGAATTTATAACAGTATTCAGAGTTCAGAAAATAGATCATTTGGATATCGCCTCATGGTAGCAAAGGATACTCGGAGGTCGCATCCAAAGTTGGAGGATGGAGGAGGGGGATAATTTGTCCCCGAATTCGTGCTGGCCACTGAATGCATGCAAACGACACAAACAAAAAGCACCAATACTCATTATTGCTTCACATATTCCTACATTTCTCCAGGATTCAAACTGATCTTCCCCTATCAGTTTTTCTATCCTACTGTAAAGAATTATTTTGCATCCATAACTTCTTAATTTGAGAGGTCAGTGACATTTACACCTGTCAGCACCTGCTTGCTTTGAAGTTGTAATTATTACATTCTTCTTGAAGTCTGATGGTATTCCACCTGCCTCATGCATCTTGCACATCAGATGGGAGAGTTTTGCCATGGCTGGTTCTCCTAATGGTGTCAGTAGTTGCAATAGCATACCGTTTCCCGCAAGGCCTTCTTTCGACTTAGAACTTTCAGTGGTCTGTCAAACTGTTGTCGCAGTATCGTATATCCCATCTCATCCTCTTCTACGTCCTCTTCCATTTCTGTAGTATTGCCGTTATTTTCATGTCCTTTGTGTATACCGTCTACATACTCCTTCCACATTTCAACTTTCCCTTCTTTGCTTGATATTCGCTAAGCTGCTTCTCTTTTCTCCAAAGGCCTCTTTAATTATCCTGTGGGCTGTATCTACCATTCCCCTACTTAAATATGCTTCTAAATCCTTACATTTGTTCTCTAGCCATTTCCGCTTAGCCATTTTGCATTTCTCGAAACTCTGATTTTTTTAGGCGTTTGTATTTCGTTTCGTCTTCTTCATTTCCTGAATTTTATATTTTCTCATTTCATGAACTAATTTAAATATATGTTGTGGTATCCAAGGATTTCTGCTAGGTCTTGTCTTTCTACCTACTTAATCCTCTGCTGCCTTCACTATTTCGTCTCTGAAAGCTACCCATTCGTTTTCTGCCGTATCCCTTTCCCCTGTCATAGTCAGTCGTTAGTTAATGCTCCTTCTGAAACTCTCAACAACCTCTGATTCTTTCAACTGATCCAGGTCTCGTCTCTTTAATTTTCTAACTTTTTGCTATTTATTTAGTTTTAATATACATGGTGTTACAAAAAGGTACGGCCAAACCTTCAGGAAACATTCCTCACACACAAAGAAAGAAGATATGTTATGTGGACATGTGTCCGGAAACGCTTACTTTCCATGTTAGAGCTCATTTTATTACTTCTCTTCAAATCACATTAATCATGGAATGGAAACACACAGCAACAGAACGTACCAGCGTGACTTCAAACACTTTGTTACAGGAAATGTTCAAAATGTCATCCGTTAGCGAGGATACATGCATCCACCTTCCTTCGCATGGAATCCCTGATGCGCTGATGCAGCCCTGGAGAATGGCGTATTGTATCACAGCCGTCCGCAAAACGAGCACGAAGAGTCTCTACATTTGGTACCGAGGTTGCGTAGACAAGAGCTTTCAAATGCCCCCATAAATGAAAGTCAAGAGGGTTGAGGTCAGGAGAGCGTGGAGGCCATGGAATTGGTCAGCCTCTACCAATCCATCGGTCACCGAATCTGTTGTAGAGAAGCGTACGAACACTTCGACTGAAATGTGCAGGAGCTCCATCGTGCATGAACCACATGTTGTGTCGTACTTGTAAAGGCACATGTTCTAGCAGCACAGGTAGAGTATCCCGTATGAAATCATGATAACGTGCTCCATTGAGCGTAGGTGGAAGAACAAACTAATTGAGCTCTAACATGAAAATTAAGCGTATCCGGACACATGTCCACATAACATCTTTTCTTTATTTGTGTGTGAGGAATGTTTCCTGAAAGTTTGGCCATACCTTTTTGTAACACCCTGTATAGTTCATACCCAATAAATGGTTGTCAGAGTCCACTTCTGCCGCTGGAAATGTCTTACAATTCAATTCCGAAGCCACTGTCTTACCATTATGTGATCAATCTGAAACCTTCCGCTGTCTCCAGGTCCCTTCCTCTTACACACACTTCTTTTGTGGTTCTTAAACCAAATGTTAGCGATGATTAAATTATGCTCTTTGCAAAATTCTACCATTGCTTTTCCCCAGTCCATATTCTCTTACAATTTCTTCTTACCTTTTTAAATTTCAAAAATGGCTCTGAGCACTATGAGACTCAACTGCTGTGGTTATCAGTCCCCATTTTTAAATTTTCTAACCTACATGACATTCCACGCTGCGATCCGTATTACACTCAATTTTGTTTCTCCTGATAACGATATCCTATGAGTAGTCCTCGTCCGGAGTGCCGAATGGGTGACTATTTTAGCCACAGGATATTTTACCTACACAGAAAACCTCATTATTTGACCACACAGTTGGGAAAAAATTACGGTTGTAGTCTCCCCTTGCTTTTAGCCGGTCGCAGTACCAGCGCAGCAAGGCCGTTTTGGTTGGTGTTACAATGCCGGGTCAGTGAATCATCCAGACTGTTGCCCCTGCAGCTACTGTAAAGGCTGCCACACATTTCGGGAACCCACGTTAGTCTTACCTCTCAACAGGTTCCCCTCCGTTGTGGTTGCGCCAGCGGTACGGCTATCTGTATCTCTGAGGCACGCAAACCACCCTACCAGTGGCATGGTCTATGGTTCATGGGAGGAGGGGGCTGTTCTGCTTAACTGTTGTATAAAATCGGAAAATTTCAGTAGGTGAACTCAGCAATTTGATTCCATTCTGTAGGATGTTTCAATAGACAGACTTTTACATCTTCAGGCGTAGTTTTGCAAAATTCTTATCTCTTCGAGTGTCACTAAAAATTAGAAAGAAAAGACTGCACTTAGTGGGGAATGACAAAGACAAAAGTGTAACATAACTATTTTTGCGCCATAGTAGCTTTGTTATTTGGTGGTTCGAGAAATGACAGAGCAATGTAAAAACGAACACAACTAACGATAATGGTTTGACACTGTGTTCATTTCCTCCACCAATGTAAAATAACAGGTCTGTTTCTCAATTTATTTCTCGATTTTGATGGAAACGCAAGCTCATACAGTCTTCACAGACCGATGCCACCGTATGCTCGCTTTGTTTACTTCTACGGCATCCTCTGCGAGAACATAAAACGCGAGTCGATACTGCAGCGCCAGTGATGTTTTTTTATTCTTTTCTCAAGGAAGCCTCAAGCTACAGCAGTTCTCTTGTTAAGAAAATTCCGGGAATGGAGTGCCGCTACAGGAAGAAAGCTAATACCGCTTCGCTTATTTGAAACGAGTTTTAGTTTCAGAAACGGGTAAAATTGCAATATCTATTCGTCCTGGATGTTGCTATGATAATTTTACCGAAGCGGTCCATTACGTGAGTATATTTCAGTCAGGCTATCGCAACAGTAACTTTTGTTAGGTGGATTTTAACATTATCCACGAGTAGCATCATCCGCTAGACTATTCGTTAAAACACGAAATTAATTTTTTGACTGGCGTAATGAACACGTAGAACGACTCCATGCGTTAGCTGACATGCTTCCTTTGTCCTTCCGTTCACGTCTTTGCAATGCTCTTAGGTCTTCCTCTAGCTTAAAACGCTTCCAAATTCTGACCCTTGGGAAGCTGTGATTCCCGGCGTTTCTAAATCATCGTAACTTCTAAGATCCACATTGTAGTAATTATTTTATTTTAGAGATAGTTGAATATCTCATTTGTTAATCAATTTTCGTTCATTCCATACAGTTTCCCAAGAAAAATCAGCTTCCTTACCTGCATGGTCTCCAAAAATCTTCCGATGTCCTTTTAGATCTCACTTTTGCCTCTCTGTTTCCACCGTTAAGATTCGACCTCCATCAACTGCTTCTCTTCTGTTGCCTTACGAAGGTACTAGAACTTCTTGATCTTTTCAAAGGGTGGTATGTGGGTTCTAAGGAATTTTGGTCTCTCTACGTCGTTGGGAGGGGTAAAATACAGGGAGCGATAGGCTATTTACAGTTTGTACACAAACCTGATGGCTGTTATAAGAGTCGAGGGACATGAAAGGGAAGCAGCGGTTGGGAAAGGAGTGAGACAGGGTTTTGGCCTCTCCCAGATGTTATTCAATCTGTATATTGAGCATGCAGTAAAGGAAACAAAAGAAAAATTCGGAGTAAGTATTAAAATTCATGGAGAAGAAATAAAAACTTTGAGGTTCGCCGATGACATTGTAATTCTGTCAGAGACAGCAAAGGACTTGGAAGACCACTTGAACGGAATGGATACTGTCTTGAGAGGAGGATATAAGATGAACATCAACAAAAGCAAAACGAGGAT
The DNA here is from genome assembly GCF_021461385.2 of Schistocerca piceifrons. NCBI lineage: Eukaryota > Metazoa > Arthropoda > Insecta > Orthoptera > Acrididae > Schistocerca > Schistocerca piceifrons. The sequence continues at coordinate 1,067,952,041 of NC_060139.1, forward strand.
AATTGAATGTAGTCGAATTAAGTCGGGTGATGCTGAGGGAGTTAGATTAGGAAAAGAGACACTTAAAGTAGTAAAGGCGTTTTGCTATTTGGGGAGAAAAACATCTGATGATTGTTGAAGTAGGGAGGATATAAAATGTAGACTGGCAATGGCAACGAAAGCGTTTCTGAAGAAGAGAAATTTGTTAACATCGAGTATAGATTTAAGTGTCAGGAAGCCGTTTCTGAAAGTATTTGTATGGAGTGTAGCCATGTATGGAAGTGAAACATGGACGATAAATAGTTTGGACAAGAAGAGAATAGAAGCTTTCGAAATGCGGTGCTTCAGAAGAATGCTGAAGATTAGATGGGTAGATCACATAACTAATGAGGAGGTATTGAATGGAATTGGGGAGAAGGGGAGTTTGCGGCACAACTTGACAAGAAGAAGGGACCGGTTGGTAGGACATGTTCTGAGGCATCAAGGGATCACAAATTTAGCATTGGAGGGCAGCGTGCAGGGTAAAAATCGTAGGGGGAGACCAAGAGATGGATACATTAAGCAGATTCAGAAGGATGTAAGTTGCAGTAGGTACTGGGAGATGAAGAAGCTTGCACAGGATAGAGTAGCATGGAGAGCTGCATCGAACCAGTCTCAGGACTGAAGACCACAACAACAACAACACGTCGTTTATCATTAATATGGTCTATTCAACTTATACCTAGAGCCTTGTTTTGCTGGTAATGTTCATTTCTATGATTGCGTCTTCTCGGCTTTCAAATAGTGTCGAAAATCATCAGCAAAAGCCTTGCACTTGAAGTTAATTCTTACCGACCTACTTTCTATGCCTGTTTACTGCCATTATTACAAGTCGTCGAGCTCGCTCATTGCTGAGCGTCGTGACCCCATGAACCTAGCGTCGCCATGCCGGACGGTCACCAGCTTCTCTTATAGTGTGCTGAAGAGAATGGCCGGAGATTTTCCTAATCTGATCAATCCACTTGTTCGCTGCTCTTCCGCTCGGTCTCTTGCTCTCCCTCTTCCCTTCCACGATTGTTTTCTCTAAATTTTAGACTTTTCTCACAATATAGCCAAAGAACTGGAGAAGAAAGGCGCCTGGAGATACCGAGTTATTCAATGATCAACACATTTATTCTGCTTCCGGTCTATTTGATGCACAGCGTCCTGTGCCCGTGCCAAAAATATGCTGCTTGTCGCTGGCTTTAGGGCTCCGGGCTTCGTAACCTTAAGAGAGAAAACAACAGTATTTCAACATGCTGGACCCCTGAACTGCTTTTTATCTCTCTGCTCTGCCAGGTCCTGGATAGCTGCTTCATAGCCACTCGCCCTGGCGTGACCCGTCTTCCTACCCCATCTACACTTCCCGTGCCGCAGACGGTTGAGCCAAGATAGATCAAATAGCTCCTTTAATCGACCTGTGGCTTGGACCTCCGTTCCTTGGTTAGTTATCAAGCGTTTGGACTTGCTGAGGTGGATGTCTAATATATATGACAGTCTACTGTCCTTTAGTAGCTCAGTCATTTCACCGTTGCTGCTGGCTAAAGGGGTGATGTCGTCAGCTAATCGGAGGTTGTTTAACTTTCTGCCACCAATAGATATGCCTTTAGTCCAACCATCAAGACCATTGCTAATGCATGTTATGCATATTCTGGGTTTGTGCACAAATTCGTAGCGTTTTCCCACAATTGTAATAAACAGAACAGATACACATAACAGAGACTTTAGCCGTTAATAATGCATTTTCCTTTACTATTTACAACAGTCATCCAACGGTGGGGTAATTTTTCGATACCGCGACTGTTCGAAGCGCATTTTCATTCGGAAAGGAAGTTCTTCCAAGGTTGTTCGATAGAGGGACTAAAAGGTGAAAATGTGAGTGCTCAAAATCGGGTAAATAAGATGGGAGCGGAATGGCTTCCCATTGCAACTATCATAAATTTTTTGTCGGTGTAGCAGAATGCGGGCGGGTGTTAATCTTGGAGTAGCATCACTTCACGCAGTCTTTCTGGTCGTTATTCTTGGATTGCTTCTGCAAGACGTCTCAGTTGTCGACAATAAACGTCAGCGCTGGTGGCTACAAATCGGGGAAGTAGTTCGTAGTACACCCACTGTCACCGTTCCACCATACGCATAACATTATCTTTTGTGGATGTGACAAGGTCTTTGTACGGGGAATTGCTGTATTGTTTGGGGCCAGCTATTAATTCTTCTTCTTAGGTTAGGGTAAAGACACCATTTCTCGTTACCAGTAATGACACAAGATAGGAATGGACGGTTTATTCAAGAGCCAATTGATGACAAGCAAGAGCCGGCCATGGTGGCCGAGTGGTTCTAGGCGCTTCAGTCCGGAACCGCGCGACTGCTACGGTCGCAGGTTCGAATCCTGCCTCGGGCATGGATGTGTGATGTCCTTAGGTTAGTTAGGTTTAAGTAGTTCTAAGTTCTAGGGGACTGATGACCTCAGATGTTAAGTCCCATAGTGCTCAGAGCCATTTGAACCATTTGACGAGCAGGCAGAGATGCACATATGGACACCAGCTGGTTTTTGTGATTTTGGCTTAGAGTATGCGATTCTCATACACCTTATTTTTTGAACCTTACCCACTGCATGCAAATATCGAACCATGATGGAATAATCACAGTTCATCTCATTTGCCAGTTCTTTTGTATACTGACGCTGATCATTGGGGATTAATGCGTTTAAACGACCATCTTGAAACCCTGAAGGTCTTCTTGAGTGTGGAGAGTCATTAACGTCAAAACGCTCCACCCTAAAACAAGAAAAAAATTTTCTTGCCGTGATCTGCCCATCACCCCTTACACGGCGCAGATGTTTGTGGCTGCCTCCGCTGCTGTTACCTGACACTTCATTTTATAGCGTCCATAGCTCCACTCACTATTCCGAGACGACTAAATGACAAAATGCAAAATTAAAATAGCAAATTAAACTATAAAAAAAAATCAGTCGGTAAATATGTCGATAGCAAACGGAACATCAACATGCAAAAGAAAAACGCTACAAACTTATACACGAACCTACTATTTTATAGGGTTGGAGGGAGGGGAGGGGGACGAGGGAGGACAGACGAAACACTGTATTACACCTTTTGATACAGTGGTAAAATCAAACATAGCAGCATCTGTTTTCACAGTCGCGAAGTGATTGTTGTACAGACTTCTAATCAGTGCTATCGATCGCGGTGGGACACCGAATTCCCCAAGAACCTACTACAATATTTCACAGACAACACAATCAAAGGCTTTCCTATGGTCAAGGACGCACAAGGACGCAGAAGGAAACAGGGACACAGAACTTTCGCGACTTCTCCAGTATTTGTCGTATGTTGAGAACCTGTTCACTGGTTCTTTTCCCTTAAAAAATGGATATGAGAGGCTCAACGTGATTTATTCCCATGATTATTATCATTTCTACACTACTGGCCTTTAAAATTGCTACACCACGAAGATGACGTACAACAGACGCGAGATTTAACCGACAGGAAGAAGATGCTGTGATACGCAAAGGATTAGCTTTTCAGAGCAATCACACAAGGTTGGCGCCGGTGGCGACACCTACAACGTGCTGACATGAGGAAAGTTTCCAACCTATTTCTCATACACAAACAGAAGTTGACCGGCGCTGCCTGGTGAAACGTTGTTGTGATGCCTCGTGTAAGGAGGAGAAATGCGTACCATCACGTTTCCGACTTTGATAAAGGTCCAATGACTGTTAGCGGAATATGGAATCGGTGCGTTCAGGAGGGTAATACGGAACGCCGTGCTGGATCCCAACGGCCTCGTCTTGCTAGAAGTCGAGATGACAGGCGTCTTATCCGCATGGGTGTAACGGATCGTGCAGCCACGTCTCGATCCCTGACTCAAGACAAGGGGACGTTTGCAAGACAACAACCATCTACACGAACAGTTCGACGACGTCTGCAGCAGCGTGGACTATCAGCTCGGAGACCATGGCTGCGGTTACCCTTGACGCTGCATCACAGACAGAAGTGCCTGCGATGGTGCACTCAACGACGAACCTAGGTGCACATGATGGTCACATCCGTGTTTGGTGACATCGCAGTGATCGCACATTGGAAGCGTGTATTCGTCATCGCCATACTGGCGTATCACCGGCGTGATGATATGGAGTGCCATTGGTTACACGTCTCGGTCACCTCTTGTTTGCATTGACGCACTTTGAACAGTCGACGTTATATTTCAAATGTGTTACGACCCGTGACTCTACCCTTGATTCGATCAATGCGAAACCTTACATTTCAGCAGGATAATGCACTACCGCATGTAACAGGTCCTGTACGGGCCTTTCTGGATACAGAAAACGTTCTACTGCTACCCTGGCCAGCACATTCTGCAGATCTCTCACCAACTGAAAACGTCTGGTCAATGGTGGCCTAGCAACTGGTTCGTCACAATGCGCCAGTCACTACTCTTGATGAACTGTGGTATCGTGTTGAAGCTGAATGGGCAGCTGTACCTGTACACGCCATCCAAGCTCTGTTTGAATCGATACCCAGGCGTATCAAGGCTGTTATTACGGCCAGAGGTGATTGTTCTGGGTACTGATTTCTCAGGATCTATGCACCCAAATTGCGTGAAAATGTAATCACATGTCAGTTCTAGTATAATATATTTGTCCAATGAATACCCGTTTATCATCTGCAGTAGTGTAATATTTTAATCGTATTGCTATACAGATATCGAAATTTCATATTCAGTTACCTACAAATAAAATATATTTTGGGAACTAGTCCCCTCAGGATGAGCACCGCGTCTAGAAATGTGCCCTCTCGATACAAGAAGTTGTACTCCTCTAGCTGGACGACATTTAAAAAATAAGAATTGTTCAATGTTTAACGTGAGTATTTTTGTCGCGTCAAGAAGGCACATTCCAACAACGATCCGATTATACTTTTGGCCTGTAATCGACGTTAATACTTTTTATAAGCAACTATTTATCAACTGAAAAAATAAGAGTTATCATTCGTTTCCCTTCGCTAAGAGAAAGGAAAAATGATTAAACATCAGTCCAATACATTTTTGGTGTCTGACATCGTTATTCAGAGACACCTGACCGTGAAAGTTCAGTAAGATTCTGACACTGAAATAATGTAGGAAATTAGATAATCGGACTTGGATATTGACGAAGATAGTTTATTTCTCTATTAAGACAATGATTAACGAAAGAGCAAAAATAGAGCTCGAATCGTTCGGTCAGCGAACGATCCTGCTCCAGCCTTTTGAAAACGACCTCTGTAAACATAAATAATACATTTAATCGAGAAAATACTATTTCACGTAAGCTATGTTATGTGTTCTTAAGAAACGAAATACAGTGAATTAATTAATTTGCAACTTGTTGTTTTGTAATCAGAGAATACAAGGGACTTACTTGTTGCTTCTATTACCAATCGGCAAGGAAAGATAAGTGATAAGTGAGTAGTAAAAAAATAATTGAAGTGAGAACATTAGCTTAAAAGCAAGATAACGTAGAAGATGGGTAGCCTCTCAGGCTCGACTTGTTGATGATGTATATTGGTACTTAGATGTCTTTGGGTTATAGCTTTTCATTCCTTGGACTTGAAATATAGTGTTAGCAGGAAAAATAACTTATTGTCAAACAATTTCGTTATCCTCTACATGTACATCTACATCATACTCCGCAAGCCACCTAATGGCATGTGACGGAGGGTACTTTCGGTAACACCATCTGAGCCCTCCAACCCTGTTCCACTCACGAATAGTGCGTGGAAAGAATGATTGTCGGTAAGCCTCTGTCTTGCCTCTAATTTCTCGAATTTTCTCCTCGGGGTCAATACGCGACATGTATTTGGGGCGAAGTAATACGTTGCCCGACTCCCCCTGAAAAGTGCTGTCTTGAAATTTCAATAGCAAATCTCTCCGTGATGCGGAACGCCTCTCTTGTAACGTCTGACAATAAAGTTTATTTAGCATCTCCGCAACGCTCTCTCGCCAGCTAAACGATCCCGTGACCAAACGATCCTCTCTTCGTTGGATATTCTTTATCCCCTCTGTCAGTCCTACGTGATAGGGATCCCAGATAGATGAACAATATTCAAGAATCGAGCGAACAAGCGGCTTATAAGTCACTTCTTTCGTGGATAAATTACATTTCCTTAGGATTCTTCTGATGAATTTGGGTCTGTCGTCTGCTTTTCCCACTATTTATTTTACGTGTTCATTCCACTTAAGGTAGCTATGGATAGTTACGCCTGGATATTTCACGGCAGACGCTGTCTCCAGCTGTTTGTCATAAATAGTGTTTCTATAGAGTAGTGAATTTCTTTTCCTGTGTTTCGGAATATGTTACATTTATTTACGTTCAGGGTCAACAGCCACAGCCTGCACCATTCATCAATTCTCTGCCGATCGTTCTGCAAATTCTTACTATCTTCTGGTGTTGCTACTTTGGTATAGACAATTGCATCATCTGCGAATAACCTTAAAGAGCATCCGACGCTCTCTACAAGATCATTTATACTTATTTTGTAAACAACAACGGTCCTATGACACTTCCCTGTGGTACCCCGGATGTTACATTTATATCTGTCGATTTGGTCGCAGTGCGACGTACTCGATGAATTTCAGTATCTCCTACTATTTTTAAAAATATAACTTCTTCTGTTGCTAGTTCGAAAGAGGATGTTTGCTAATAGAAAGTGAAACCAACAGCAGAATCTCAGAAGACTCTCTTCGTTCTCAGTCCTTTCCACTGGTCCGCATTCTCCAGGAAATTAGTGTTCCATTTCCTCCCCTACAAAAAGGCTCCAACTGCATAAGACAATCATATTATCATCCCGTTTCAAATATTATAACCTTTCCTCTATTTTTAAATATATTGTCCCTACCTACTCATCACGTGCGTGTTGGGTTTTGTTGGCTTGGTTTAAATTTCACAAACATGGTTCGTTCATTTCGTTGCAAGTCAACATGCTACCTGCCTTCTGCCGACAACGAAGTCTATGCCTGTTTTACTATTCCGAGATGCTGTTCTTTTTAGCATATAATAATCTGGCCAAAATCACCCTCCTCTTTCCATTTCACTTCACTGAACTTTACAAAGTCGAACTTAAGCGTGCTCATCTCTGTTTTCATATTCTCCGATTTCCCTACATCATTTACATTTCCAACACTCCAGTCTCTGATTAGTGGAACGTCTCCTGACAACCCCCTCCTGCGCAGTAACCACTCGAACACAGCTAACTCTTGGTGATCAATATTCCTCCCCTTAGCAGGATCAGCATTGCTGGACTGTGGCACAGCATTCCAGCCGGACAACGCCACCCAAATGTCACCGTTGGACAGGGTCAATGAGAAGAGGGGTATTTGCTTCACCGTGTGACGAAGGAATGTGTACCACAGTGAATGCATGAGGGCCACGTGCCCTGCCGTTCGGTTTTAAGTCAGATGATAGTTGCACAGGAGGGGAAGGTTATGACCAAGTAGTTGTTGCAGCGTGTGAAAAAGTGTCGAGATGAAAGGTGTAGATTGTCGCTGATGTTGAGTGCCGCGCCTGCAGGCGACTCTTATCTAGGTCTGTGTTGGTTTTACTTATTTGAGATAACGAGCCAGACAAATAGCAGATATAGGGACGATTCGAATTCCTGTGGATTGGATTCCCTGAGCTAGGGATGGAGAAGAGATGTTTAGGTTCAGTTTTAACATAACAACTGCATAATATTTAGGAGGATCGGATGGGCTGTGAACTCTTCCATGGAGGAGGGCAATGTCATGCTATCCTCTACGTTTTAACGAAAAAGTAATTACAAGTTTTAAGTTAGCCCAAGAAGTGTGGCATTAGCCGCCACGGGCTTGAAGCTGTCCACGTGTTGACATTTAGGACAGAATAAAAAGTCAGGCAACCAGATTGAGTAGCGAAGGGAACCGGTACTAGCAGAGAAGAGTGTAACGCAGCAATAGCTGGCGCAAATGACGAGAGGAAGTCACCACAGCAGGCTGGTCTCTTTATGAATGAAGAGACTAGCCGAGAGTTTTAGGGAAACAAATGAGCTAGAGAGAGGTGTAAGTAGTACTGCATTTGGAGGCAGGCCGGTTATCATCATTCTTATTATCCGTACTGTCGCCGGGCTCTGCAGCACCACCACGATGTCTGGGCCATGCCGAGGTATGGGACAATGGAGTATGAGCAGCAACAGCCATGGGTTGAGTCTGGGTGCCACCTGGGCCCTTCGGTGCTAAGTCCCACGGTGGAACTTAGCACCCTAGCACCGCCAGCCTGTAGCCATCACTTCCTGCTGCCAGCACTGAGTTCTAAGGGAAACTCAAAGCCAAAGAGCCGGCTGTCATCCAAAACCACGGGGCAGCAGGTCGAACACCCCAAGCACAGCAGCCCACACATCTCGCAGTGGTGAACGTGTGTAGACCAGAGGCGGCTCTCAAGTGAGGCTGCCGCCATCGCCGAGAGAAGCAATAGGCTACTGACGTCAAAGCCATGGCCTAATAGGCTGATGGCCGTCTTCTATTAGCATTGCTGAGCACTGACACACACCATTTCAGGAGGATACCACCGCCCATACTTCACTACTTGCGGGGGCAGTAAGGAGAGGCATGTTTTGTACAGGATGAGCTCGCTTAGGAGTGGAAGGCAGTGGGTGGGAATAAACCATTAGGACAGTTTTAGGTAAAATGCCATATATTGGCAGTAAATGCATTTAAATGGGTCACATAGTCATGCCTAGGGAAGCAAGGGTGAACCAGAGCGTATTCAGGGGCGGAACGATGTTCTCATAGCTAAGGAAAAATGGTGTTGCCATTCGGACAAGTCCAACTGGCGTGGTAGCTACTGAAAAACAAAGTCCACGGTGCTGCAGCACAGGGAATGGCAGGAGATGTTGACTGCTACAGGGCGTGCGATCGACCACGAGCCCCAGTGGTGGGTGGCAGAGTACATCCAACATGGCCACGCAACTTGCTCAGCCCTGATTTGTCAGAAGCTGGGAAAACCGTGGGGGTGGCATGGAAATTTCCAGAGCGTGGCCTGCTCAGTGTCACAGAGACAGCGTTATCTTATCAGCACAGAAGGGAGGCACGTGATCATGATTGGCTACTCCAGTGTTGACTTGCTGTTGCTGGACCGTGGGATGGGAAAGTTACAGGCAGCCGAAGCTGGCGGCTACTGCCTGAGAATAAAGTGACTTTTGAAAGTGAATAAAAAATAAAATAAAATCCCCTACTATTGGGCTACTATCTGGCTCATCCTTACGCTCATCCCCCTTCCGTGGGAGTGGAGAACGTATGTGAATTCAATCAATGTAATTAGTATGTAAATGTAGACAAGTTAGCCGGCCGGAGTGGCCGTGCGGTTCTAGGCGCTGCAGTCTGGAACCGCGAGACCGCTACGGTCGCAGGTTCGAATCCTGTCTCGGGCATGGATGTGTGTGATGTCCTTAGGTTAGTTAGGTTTAAGTAGTTCTAAGTTCTAGGGGACTGATGACCTCAGAAGTTGAGTCCCATAGTGCTCAGAGCCATTTGAACCATTTTTTTTTGTAGACAAGTTAATTTGTAAAACAAAGTGGTTATTTGACTGTTAAAAGTTCCCACAGAAGACGGCAGGGACGTCAAACTATGGGTTGGTATAGATACTTTAAGATCTCCTAAGGGCCGAAAAGGGGCTTACACGCGTCAACAATATTAAGTGTATACAAGAACAAGGAATAAACATTATAAAACATCATAACAAAATTACATTTATTACAAGTGTAACTGAAATACATTAGGAAATAACAGTTTGGAGGAGGCAAACTTCACATGTTTGTGCGCTCCTGTGCCCGCTGAACAAATTTATGTGATTCAGAATGAGAAGTGACGAATATAAATTGAAATTAACAGATACACATCAAGACTAGAGTTAGTGGTGAAGAAGTAATGATTTATAACGTCATGTGTGATGTTGAAATTTTACAGTGCACCACTTTAAGGAAAAGCTAGTCCTTCACGCATCTAAATGCTTATGACATCATATCTTCTTAAGTATGTGTCGTACAATGGCAAAGGTACATTAACTGGTCTCGGTGGATGCTGTCGGCAAACTGTGTTGCGAATAACGTCAGCAGTGAAGAAGTAATAAACTAAATCGTCATGCTTGAGGGTGAAGACTGGCTGCAGGAACAGCGAAAATATAGTAACCGATAAATTGTTTTGCTTTTCATCACGTTACCAACCGGAAAACGTTTCGTTATGGTTTGAAATTATGTGTAGAGTTCGCTGAAAGTCGCTAAGTGCTCTCGTTGTCAAACACAGGACGAATAAAATGTTCCAGCGCATCGACAAGTACCAGCACGAAGGCGAAGATCGCATGAGAAGAGAAGGTGGTGGGAGAACGTCAGAACAATAGCCCGCTGACAAAGACCACACCACGACAGGAGCGCCCTCTAGACGAACGGAATATAAGCACCGCTCCTGCCAGCCTCCAGCGGACAGTATTCGCATAGTACTAGCACAGGCCTAGCGGAAGCACTACGATAGCAGTGACGTGTGATGCATATCAGTTGCTCTCATGGAAATTCTACATACCAAAGGACTCGGACTTATCTGCATGTCACCCATCACTTCCGACACCATTGTAAATTCAAAGTTAAGTATTGTCAATCTTCTTTATGTTAATTAAAACTATTAATGTGATTTGCTTGAATTGTTACGTAGCATTCCGAGAACGCAGCATCTTTTATGCACCCCCCATGATCCATGGACCTTGCCGTTGGTGGGGAGGCTTGCGTGCCTCAGCGATACGGATAGCCGTACCGTAGGTGCAACCACAACGGAGGGGTATCTGTTGAGAGGCCAGACAAACGCTTGGTTCCTGAAGAGGGGCAGCAGCCTTTTCAGTAGTTGCAAGGGCAACTGTCTGGATGATTGACTGATCTGAACTTGTAACACTAACCAAAACAGCCTCGCTGTGCTGGTACTGCGAACGGTAATTTTTCCCTAGGGCATGCAGCTTTACTGTATGGTTAATGATGATGGCGTCCTCTTCGGTAAAATATTCCGGAGGTAAAATAGTCCCTCATTCGGATCTCCGGGCGGGGTCTACTCAGGAGGACGTCGTTATCAGGAGAAAGAAAACTGGCGTTCTACGGATCGGAGCGTGGAATGTCAGACCCCTTAATCGGGCAGGTAGGTTAGAAAATTTAAAAATGGAAATGCATAGGTTAAAGTTAGATATTGTGGAAATTAGTGAAGTTCGGTGGCAAGACGAACAAGACTTCTGGTCAGGTGAATACAGGGTTATAAATACAAAATCGAATAGGGGTATTGCAGGAGTAGGTTTAATAATGAATAAAAAAAATAGGAGTGCGGGTAAGCTACTACAAACAGCATTGTGAACGCATTATTGTGGCCAAGATAGATACGAAGCCCACACCTACAACAGTAGTACAAGTTTATATGCCAACTAGCTCTGCAGATGACGAAGAAATTGAAGAAACGTATGATGAAATAAAAGAAATTATTCAGATAGTGAAGGGTGACGAAAATTTAATAGTCATGGGTGACTGGAATTCGGTAGTAGGAAAAGGGACAGAAGGAAACGTAGTAGGTGAATATGGATTGGGGGTAAGAAATGAAAGAGGAAGCCGCCTGGTAGAATTTTGCACAGAGCACAACTTAATCATAGCTAACACTTGGTTCAACAATCATAAATGAATGCTGTATACATGGAAGAAGCCTGGAGACACTGCCAGGTTTCAGATAGATTATATAATGGTAAGACAGAGATTTAGGAACCAGGTTTTAAATTGTAAGACATTTCCAGGGGCAGATGTGGACTCTGATCACAATCTATTGGTTATGACCTGTAGATTAAAACTGAAGAAACTGCAAAAAGGTGGGAATTTAAGGAGATGGGACCTGGATAAACTGACTAAACCAGAGGTTGTACAGAGTTTCAGGGAGAGCGTAAGGGAACAAATGGCAGGAATGGGGGAAAGAAATACAGTAGAAGAAGAATGGGTAGCTTTGAGGGATGAAATAGTGAGGCAGCAGAGGATCAAGTAGGTAAAAAGGCGAGGGCTAGTAGAAATCCTTAGGTAACAGAAGAAATATTGAATTTAATTAATGAAAGGAGAAAATACAAAAATGCAGGCAAAAAGGAATACAAACGTCTCAAAAATGAGATCGACTGGAAGTGCAAAATGGCTAAGCAGGGATGGCTAGAGGACAAATGTAAGGATGCAGAGACTTATCTCACCAGGGGTAAGATAGACACTGCCTACAGGAAAATTAAAGAGACCTTTGGAAAAAAGAGAACCACTTGTATGAATATTAAGAGCTCAGATGGAAACCCAGTTCTAAGCAAAGAAGGGAAAGCAGAAAGGTGGAAGGAGTATATAGAGGGTCTATACAAGGGCGATGTACTTGAGGACAATATTATGGAAATGGAAGAGGATGTAGATGAAGATGAAATGGGAGATACTATACTGCGTGAAGAGTTTGACAGAGCACTGAAAGACCTGAGTCGAAACAACATTCCATTAGAGCTACTGACGGCCTTGGGAGAGCCAGTCCTGACAAAACTCTACCATCTGGTGAGCAAGATGTATGAGACAGGCGAAATACCCTCAGACTTCAAGAAGAATATAATAATTCCAATCCCAAAGAAAGCAGGTGTTGACAGATGTGAAAATTACCGAACTATTAGCTTAATAAGTCACAGTTGCAAAATACTAACACGAATTGTTTACAGACGAATGGGAAAACTAGTAGAAGCCGGCCTAGGGGAAGATCAGTCTGGATTCCGTAGAAATATTGGAACACGTGAGGCAATACTGACTCTACGACTTATTTTAGAAGCTAGAATAAGGAAAGGCAAACCTACGTTTCTAGCATTTGTAGACTTTGAGAAAGCTTTTGACAATGTTGACTGAAATACTCTCTTTCAAATTCTAAAGGTGGCACGGGTAAAACACAGGGAGCGAAACGCTATTTACAATTTGTATAGAAACCAAATGGCAGTTACAAGAGTTGAGGGGCATGAAAGGGAAGCAATGGTTGGGAAGAGAGTGACACAGGGTTGTAGCCGCTCCCCGATGTTATTCAATCTGTATATTGAGCAAGCAGTGAAGGCAACAAAAGAAAAATTCGGAGTAGGTATTAAAATACATGGAGAAGAAATAAAAACTTTGAGGTTCGCCGATGACATTATAATTCTGTCAGAGACAGCAAAGGACTTGGAAGAGCAGTTGAACGGAATGGATAGTGTCTTGAAAGGAGGATATAAGATGAACATCAACAAAAGCAAAACGAGGATAATTGAATGTAGTCGAATTAAGTCGGGTGATGCTGAGGGAATTAGACTAGAAAATGAGACACTTAAAGTAGTAAAGGAGTTTTGCCATTTGGGGAGCAAAATAGCTGATGATGGTCGAAGTAGAGAGGATATCAAATGTAGACTGGCAATGGCAAGGAAAGCGTTTCTGAAGAAGAGAAATTTGTTAACATCGAGTATAGATTTAAGTGTCAGGAAGTCGTTTCTGAAAGTATTTGTATGGAGTGTAGCCATGTATGGAAGTGAAACATGGCCGATAAATAGTTTAGACAAGAAGAGAAGAGAAGCTTTCGAAATGTGGTGCTACAGAAGAATACTGAAGATTGGATGGGTAGACCACATAACTAATGAGGAAGTATTGAATAGGATTGGGGAGAAGAGAAGTTTGTGGCACAACTTGACTAGAAGAAGGGACCGGTTGGTAGGACATGTTCTGAGGCATCAAGGGATCACCAATTTAGTACTGGAGGGCAGCGTAGAGGGTAAAAATCGTAGAGGGAGACCAAGAGATGAATACACCAAGCGTATTCAGAAGGATGTAGGTTGCAGTAGGTACTGGAAAATGAAGAAGCTTGCACAGGATAGAGTAGCATGGAGAGCTGCATCAAACCAGTCTCAGGACTGAAGACCACAACAACAACAGGAGACGAGTGGGCAGGTCCGCACATAAAATTAGCGTATATCCGCGCCGTCAGTGAATCTGGTATAATACTTGTCTTAGTGTGTTATACGTTTAACACAGGACTTTACATCTTAATGAGTGGATAATACCAGCATTTTAAATTTTTAAATCCGGAAAATAATTACAGGAAATACTGAAAAATAATTTTTTCTAGCACTTGGAAGCTGTTTGGTAGTCAACCTGGAACTGCTTGTGGGATATCAGTTTGGATGCCACTCTGCGTGGTCAGCACGCAGTTATTCACACTGGTGGTGACGCGGGGATCCGTGCAAGAAGCGGGTGATTCCTGCGTCGATGGCGACGGAGTTCACAGAGGGAACGGTCGGTCAAAATCAATGTGCAGCGTACAGCGAGTCAGCGGAAGCGTACACGAAACAGCCCAGGAAGCGATCTGCATCAGAAACGCAGACACCGCAAGCCACTCTCCAGGGGCCACAGACTATTACCGCCACGTACGAATTACGATGATTACAGCGTAACCAGTCTGCGAGGCTAGCGAAGATACGTCTATAGAAGGTTATTAATTACAATTTATTTGCGACGGCACACGAAAGATACAACATAAACAGTGATGATGCCACGGTATAGGATACTGTCCGTTCAGACTGCAGGTCGAGGCTGGTAATAATTCAAGAATTGGCAATTTTCGCTAAGATGGTGTGTCCCATTACAACGGAGTCCCTTATGCCTAGTTTCAACTGTCCTTGGCCTTCGGATACACCAAGGGCGCCGGAGAAGCTACCCTTACCGTAATTCGAAGGCAGTGCTAGCCGGTCTAACGTAACTTTGAAGCTTGTTCAAAACTGTGCAAATGAGCATTGTTCGGTTGGCTATTAAGAGTGGAAGCTTCCGAAAAGTCTGCTGTTTCTTCAAGTCGTGGGTTGTGAAATAACGGCGATAGTAACATCTCTGTCTGAGTTGGGAGCCACATCTTCTGCTGCCAAGGCATGTTTCCCTAGCTGGTGCAGTTTGCGGACCACAAGGTCGTACCTTTTACGTGCCGTCATCATCATCATCATCATCATCATTTAAGACTGATTATGCCTTTCAGCGTTCAGTCTGGAGCATAGCCCCCCTTATAAAATTCCTCCATGATCCCCTATTCAGTGCTAACATTGCTGCCTCTTCTGATGTTAAACCGATTACTTCAAAATCATTCTTAACCGAATCCAGGTACCTTCTCCTTGGTCTGCCCCGACTCCTCCTACCCTCTACTGCTGAACCCATGAGTCTCTTGGGTAACCTTGCTTCTCCCATGCGTGTAACATGACCCCACCATCTAAGCCTGTTCGCCTGACTGCTACATCTATAGAGTTCATTCCCAGTTTTTCTTTGATTTCCTCATTGTGGACACCCTCCTGCCATTGTTCCCATCTACTAGGACCTGCTTTCATCCTAGCTACTTTCATATCCGTAACCTCAACCTTATTGATAAGGTAACCTGAATCCACCCAGCTTTCGCTCCCATACAACAAAGTTGGTCGAAAGATTGAACGGTGCACAGATAACTTAGTCTTGGTACTGACTTCCTTCTTGCAGACGAGAGTAGATCGTAGCTGAGCGCTCACTGCATTAGCCTTGCTACACCTCGCTTCCAGTTCTTTCACTATGTTGCCATCCTGTGAGAATATGCATCCTAAGTACTTGAAACCGTCCACCTGTTCTAACTTTGTTCCTCCTATTTGGCACTCAATCCGTTTATATTTCTTTCCCACTGACATTACTTTCGTTTTGGAGATGCTAATCTTCATACCATAGTCCTTACATTTCTGATCTAGCTCTGAAATATTACTCTGCAAACTTTCAATCGAATCTGCCATCACAACTAAGTCATCCGCATATGCAAGACTGCTTATTTTGTGTTCACATATCTTAATCTCACCCAGCCAGTCTATTGTTTACAACATATGATCCATAAATAATATGAACAACAGTGGAGACAGGTTGCAGCCTTGTCTTACCCCTGAAACTACTCTGAACCATGAACTCAGTTTACCGTCAACTCTAACTGCTGCCTGACTATCCATGTAAAGACCTTTAATTGCTTGCAAAAGTTTGCCTCCTATTCCATAATCCCGTAGAACAGACAATAACTTCCTCCCAGGAACCCGGTCATATGCCTTTTCAAGATCTATAAAGCACAGATACAATTCCCTGTTCCACTCATAACACTTCTCCATTATTTGCCGTAAGCTAAAGATCTGGCCCTGACAACCTCTAAGAGGCCTAAAACCACACTGATTTTCATCCAATTGCTCCTCAACTAATACTCGCACTTTCCTTTCAACAATACCTGAGAAGATTTTACCCACAACGCTGATTAAAAAGATACCTCTGTAGTTGTTACAATCTTTTCTGTTTCCGTGTTTAAAGATTGATGTGATTACTGCTTTTGTCCAGTCTGATGGAACCTGTCCCGACTTCCAGGCCATTTCAATTATCCTGTGTAGCCATTTAAGACCTGACATTCCACTGTACTTGATGAGTTCCGACTTAATTTCATCCACCCCAGCTGCTTTATTGCAGTGCAATCTATTGACCATTTTCTCCACTTCCTCAAACGTGATCCTATTTCCATCATCAATCCTATCCCATTCTACCTCGAAATCTGAAACATTACTGATCGTATTTTCACTTACATTGAGCAACTCTTCAAAATATTCCCTCCATCTGCCCAAGGCATCCACAGGATTCACCAGCAGTTTTCCTGACCTGTCCAAAATACTTGTCATTTCCTTCTTATCTCCCTTTCGAAGACTGCTAATTACACTCCAGAATGGTTTTCCAGCAGCTTGACCCAATGTCTCCAACCTGTTTCCAAAGTCTTCCCAAGATTTCTTCTTCGATGCTGCAATTATCTGTTTGGCTTTGTTTCTTTCTTCAACATAACTTTCTCTGTCTACCTGAGTTCTAGTATGTAGCCATGTTTTATACGCCTTCTTTTTCCTTTTACAGGCTGCCTTGACTGTGTCATTCCACCAAGCTGTTTGCTTCCTCCTACTTTTACACACTACTGTTCCAAGACATTCTTTAGCCACTTCTAGTACTGTGTCCCTGTACCTTGTCCATTCCTTTTCCAATGACTGTAATTGACTACATTCAACTAACTGGTACCTTTCTGAGATCGCTGTTATGTACTTGTGCCTGATTTCCTTATCCTGAAGTTTCTCCACTCTTATCCTCCTACATATGGACCTGACCTCCTGCACTTTCGGCCTCGCAATCCCCATTTCACTGCAGATTAAATAATGATCAGTGTCATCAAAGAATCTCCTGAATACACGTGTGTCCCTCACAGCCTTCCTGAATTCCTGATCTGTTATTATATAGTCAATGACAGATCTGGTTCCCCTGCTTTCCTAAGTATACCGGTGAATGTTCTTATGTTTAAAAAGGAGTTTGTCATCACTAAGCCCATACTGGCACAGAAATCCAAGAGTTGCTGCCCGTTCCTGTTGGCCTCCATATCCTCTCCAAATTTACCCATAACCTTTTCATACCCTTCTGTTCGATTTCCAATCCTGGCGTTAAAATCACCAATGAGCAGAACACTGTCCTTGTCCTTTACTCTAACAACTACATCACTGAGTGCCTCGTAAAAACTATCCATCTTATCTTGATCAGTCCCTTCACAATGCGAATATACTGACACGATCCTAATTTTCTTGCTAGAAACTGTCAAATCTATCCACATCAGTCGTTCGTTTACATACCTTATTGCAACGACGCTGGGTTCCATTTCTTTCCTGATGTAAAGCCCTATACCCCATTGTGCTATTCCTGCTTTGACTCCTGACAAGTAGACCTTGTATTCTCCCACTTCTTCTTCTTTCTCACCCCTTACCCGAATGTCACTAACAGCTAAAACGTCCAGCCCCATCTTACTTGCAGCCTCTGCCAGCTCTACCTTCTTCCAAGAGTAGCCCCCATTGATATTAATAGCTCCCCATCTCATTACCATTTGTTTGCCAAGTCGTATCTTAGGAGTCCCTGGTTTGTCAGTTAGAGGTGGGACTCCGTCACCTCCAAAGGTCCGAGGCATTTCGCTCTGATTGTTGCCAGCATCATATTTAAAGTACCAGGGAAGCAGGTTGCTAGCCTTACTTGCCCCCAGTCCCATTGGGTTTTACCCCTAACGGCTGAGGGACTAACCGGTGGATTTGGTAGTCTTTGCCGCATGAGCACAAAGGTGACCACGACTCAGAATATGTCCGAGATGCCCAGCCTTATTGCAAAGTAACTGGTATCCCGACTGTTGGGACCACTTACTTGGCCACTCATACGTTGCCCGTGGTTCATGAACTAGGAAATGAATACAGGAACCCACACCATGAATCGTGCCGTGTGGAGACATTTAACTGAGCGCTGGAGGCACCATGGGGTGGATGTAATCCTACAGGTCCTCTCGCCTGCTACTTGCAACAATGTGATACGCTGTGAAATTAGGATGGCCATCCGCAACTGCAGTCGCAGCCGGACTACTGACACCTCCTTGCAGCTGCTTAATAACCTGCTTAGTTCCACTTACAAGAGCCATCATTCGACAATTCGTCTCTCGGTCGCTCTTTGTTACGGTTTTTATTTCTTTTGTTAGTGTCGTTTATTTCAGTGCCCTTTTTATCTCGAATGATTTCCGTTATTGATGAAATTATACATAACCCCACATTTGTTTCAAATGGTTACTCTGACCCAGAAAATCCATTAAGAGCTGGACACACCTTTACGACCCAAACTGAATTACTGTGCACAAACAGATTACCTAATACAGAGGATTTATGGCCCTAGCCGTGGATCCCATGGTGAGGAATTGCATGATACTACAAACAACATTAAATGAAGCAGTTAACAGAAAAAGTATCAAATGAACACATTAACTTATTTAATTAAAACACAAACATGAAACGCACCTTATGATCTAGCAACCTCAGCTAATATCACAAAGCTACACTGTATGGATTACACTAAATGAGCCAGTTGGTTGTCTGAGTTGTTTGAAAGTCTTGACAAGGCGCGCCTTACACCTGACATTTAAAAATGACCTGCAAACATCTAACTAAACGACACGGTAACTGAAACTTCCTGGCAGATTAAAACTGTGTGCCCGACCGAGACTCGAACTCTCCTGCGGACCGCAGTAGAGCTTCTGTAAAGTTTGGAAGGTAGGAGACGAGGTACTGACAGAAGTAAAGCTGTGAGTACCGGACGTGAGTCGTGCTTCGGTAGCTCAGATGGTAGAGCACTTGCCCGCGAAAGGCAAAGGTCCCGAGTTCGAGTCTCGGTCGGGCACGCAGTTTTAATCTGCCAGGAAGTTTCATATCAGCGCACACTCCGCTGCAGAGTGAAAATCTCATTCTGGAGAAACGGTAACTGTTGGCCTGCCACACTCAGAAATCCATGCATCTACGAAAAACACTGTTGTACTTTAGACAGATAATTGCAGTGGAATGACTAAATTCTAGCCAAGGGTTGTCCTAAGGTGCCAGTGCTACTAATAATGCTCACCATAAATTATCACCATGAGGCATGATGGAGCTCAAAAGAACTTCTCGAACCACCTTCGTCTTCATCTTCAGGCGAACTTTA
This sequence comes from Schistocerca piceifrons, assembly GCF_021461385.2. Classification (NCBI taxonomy): domain Eukaryota; kingdom Metazoa; phylum Arthropoda; class Insecta; order Orthoptera; family Acrididae; genus Schistocerca; species Schistocerca piceifrons. Next base: position 1,067,971,627 of record NC_060139.1, read on the forward strand.
CACTTTAAAGCTGAATTGTATAGTCAGCGGTTTCCTTCCTGCCAAAAATTTCCTCTTAGTGCTACGTTTTCCTGGTGTCACAAGCATTTTTACCAACATCGCTGTTACGCGCCCAGCATCTAGCGTGACATCAGAGATCATCAGAAAGTAAAAAAACTGTGCTCAAGGCTGGGATCTTATTTTGCAGCATGCCTTGTTTCTTTTGGAAAGCGTTAGATTGTTATCTGCGAAAGGCAGTCTTCAGAACATGGCAGAGCGCCAGTTTCGCAGTAATAAAAGTACCTTCTCTTGGCACTGCTCAGCCACTAGGCTGGATACGAATTGTAAAGAAACAATAGCACAGGTTCCTTTGGGCTCGCGGACTCAATATCTCATAATAACTGCCCTGTGTGAATGGCAGAGTCCCTGCTCGCTAGTTGGGCCCACTCCTTCGATACGTCGGACACTGCCTCCCTGGCCTAAATCAAATCCAGTTTGCGCCTTTTCTCCCACGCACTCGCAGGAACCAAAGAAAAAGGAGATGCACACAGTATCAAATGTAGTTGTGTGCCTGATCATTATTTTAATAGTCGTATGCGATCTTTATATTAAATGCAAAGGGTGTTGTGTCCTGTCTACTGAATGTGGGGTCCCTAGGAAACCAGCTTTCTCGGATCGCTAGACAACAATTCAAGCAAACTGTATTAATGAATTTTTATTAAAGTAACATAAATGACAAAGCTTAACTTTGAGAATTTTGAATGATGTGTCACAAGAAATGGGCGACAGAAAAAACAAGAAAATCCCATCAGTATATACAATTCCTAATGCCACTGAAATTATGCTGTACCTAAGTCGCTGCTGTTGAGCTCGTAGTGCTGCTATTCTTCCACTGGGCCGCGGCCGGTCGGCGAGGCGCTTATGTCCTCTTCGTGTGGAGGGTGCTGCCGTCGGGTTGTCGTCCTAGTGAGGGGTGGATCCGCGTACAACTGGCTGACGTCTTCATCACAGACCTCTCTGCTCGAATGTTCCCGCCTGGCGGGCCGGCGCTTGACTTCAGGCCGGAACATTCCCCCTCGCCCTCCGCCCCACCAAACGAAGCACTGTCGTCTTATTAGGATCTCGACAATGGCGGGGGAGGCAGGAATGTGGATGCTGCGCTGAACCGGAAGCTGTGGCTGCAGGGGACTTCAGGCTTCCGGTCGTACCCCAACATCCGGCCTTCACTCTGGTGGAAACTTCCCCCGGAAACGTCCAGAATGGTACGCGTCCACCTCCTGAGGTTCGTCCATCGGTAGGACGAGAGGAGGAGGAGGTGGAGGCGGCGAAGGCTCCGTCTCCGTGGAGTCGTCCCGCGGTGTCGTGATGACACCCTCTGGCATCTGCTGCGGCCGTGACTGTCCTCGGGATCTATGAATCTGGGGGAAGAGACACAGAAGGATCACCTTGCATATGACAGTGGAGAATTTGATTATGATGTTGGCGTTACAATCTTCTGGGGCCTGAAATGAGATAGATGCATGCGCCAAGTTGGTGAAGTAACTCGCCTCGCGCCCACTGTCTGCTGCCGCTAGAAAACATGTAAAACAAAATATCACGCACAGTGAAGTGATACTAGCGGCCTTCCTTTGCCGCCGGATGCTGAGGAAGGTGGAGCAGGTGGAGCAGTGTCCGATGGCGGCGGCCATGAAGCAGTTCCGTCGGCGATGGTCCAACTATTGGGTGCAAACGATAGGAGGCTAAAAACACTTGCAATGCTTGATCCCTGGTGTGTGCAGTACGAAATTTGGGCATCTGCTGCTTGAAGGTTCCGACAAAACGTTTCGCGTCGCCGTTTGTCTGTGCGTGGAAAGGTCCACTAGTTAGATGCTGTATGCCATTGCGCTCACAGAATGTTTGAAATTCATGTCACGTGAACTGAGGGCCGTTGTCCGGCACTATGACTTCAGGCAAACCTTCGAGGCAACAAATAGAGGACAACACCTGAATTGTGCTGTGTCGTTATCGAGTTCACTGGCACAGCAAAAGGAAACTTGCTATAAGAGTCAAACACAATCAACCAACGAGTGTTCCAAAAAGGTACCGCAAAGTCTATGTGCACACATTGGAAAGGTGTTTGCGATTTAGGCCAAGAAATAAATTTTTGATTTTCCGCACATACCATTGTGACGTCATCTGTTCTATTTGGGTATCCATACCCTGCCAAGTACAGTGTCGACGCGCTAACTGTTTTGTACGAATAATCCCTTGATGAAGTAACTACAACATTTCTTTTTGCAAAGCTTTGGGGATCAACACACGTGACTGTCCACTATCATTTTGAACAAGAATTACACATTGCTGCGGTAGCGTTCTCGCTTCCCACGCCCGGGTTCTCGGGTTCGATTCCCGGCGGGGTCAGGGATTCTCTCTGCCTCGTGATGAGTGGGTGTTGTGTGATGTCCTTAGGTTAGTTAGGTTTAAGTAGTTCTAAGTTCTAGGGGACTGATGACCATAGATGTTAAGTCCCATAGTGCTCAGAGCTATTTGAACCATTTTTTACACATTGCTGTATAGAGTGGCAATGTCGACGTGCGAAGTATCGGCGCACTAATGAGTTCTTTATGCTAGGCAATGAGCGAGGACAAGAAGTGCGAATGTAGTTGAGCAAAACGTACAAATCTGGATCAGCTTTCGTGGCCTGTGCAATTTTCTTACTATTCAGAGGAAAGGAGTGAGGCAATTCAGAATCGTGAGCATCGATGTGACAGCAAGATGCAGCAGAAGCGTAGAAGTCTGTATCAGGGCCTATCGGAAGAAGTGAAAGTGCGTCCGCATTACCATGTTGAACTGTCGGACGATACACAATCTCATACTTGTATTGAGACAACAACAAAGCCCATCTTCGCAATTGTTGGGCAGTTCGTACAGGAACCGGCTTCATCGGATGAAACAAGGACTACAATGGCTTGTGATCCGTTACTAACAAGGGAACCTCCCCATCACACGCCCCTCAGATTTAGTTATAAGTTGCCACAGTGGATAGACCTTGAAAAACTGAACACAGATCAATCGAGAAAACCGGAAGAAGTTGTGTGGAACTATTAAAAAAATAAGCAAATTGTACAAACTGAGTAGTCCAAGCCCAAGATACGCAACATCAAGGATAGCCAGTATCGAGGAGCGCCGTGGTCCCGTGGTTAGCGTGAGCAGCTGCGGGGCGAGAGGTCTCTGGTTCAAGTCTTCCTTCGAGCAAAAAGTTTAATTTTTTATTTTCAGACAATTATCAAAGTTCAGGCAGTCACATATAATCAACTTCGCTCTCCAAAATTCCAGGACATGTTCAGATTTGCTTGGACATATGCAGGATTTGACGGTCTACACACGGAAAAATTTGAAAACGTTAAAAACATATGTTTTGACAGAGCACAGGGAAAAGTGTGCGACTGTGAGACTTTTGGATTCATGTATTGCAGTTTATGTGACAAACTCTTATGTTTTCATCACTTTTTTGGGAGTAATTATCACATCCACAAGAAAACCTAAATCGGGCAAGGTAGGAGAATCTTTTTACCCATTCGCCTAGTGTACAAGTTAGGTGGGTCGACAACATATTCCTGTCATGTGACGCACATGCCGTCACCAGTGTCGTATAAAATATATCAGACGCGTTTTCCTGTGGAGGAATCGGTTGACTTATGACCTTGCGGTCAAATGTTTTCGGTTCCCATTGGAGAGGCACGTCCTTTCGTCTACTAATCGCACGGTTTTGCGGTGCGGTCGCAAAACACAGACACTAAACTTATTACAGTGAACAGAGACGTCAATGAACGAATGGACAGATCATAACTTTGCCAAAATAAAGAAAAAAATTTTGCTTGAGGGGAGATTTGAACCAAGGACTTCTCGTTCCGCAGCTGCTCACGCTAACCACGAGACCACGGCGCTCCCGAGCTTAGATTGTCCTTGATGTTGCATATGTTCGCGTGGACTACTCAGTTTGCATATTTTGCTTATTTTTTTACAGTTCCACACAACTTCTTCCTGTTTTCTCGATTGATCTGTGTTCAGTTTTTCAAGGCCTATCCACTGTGCCGACTTATAACTAAATCTGAGGGGGGTGCGATGGGGAGGTTCCCTTGTAAGTAGAATTTTCTGCCATACAAATAGTGGTAGGATTTGGTGACACATTACACAATAGCCAATCCCTCTTTCTCTGTTTGTGAATAATTACACCGAGCTTTGGACAACACTTTTGATGCGAAAGCAGTAGGCCTGTCTTTATCACCAATTCTGTGGTTTGTTAGGATCAAAGTCAACCAAGCATTGATCACTGAGCAACACATCTTTAAATTTTTGAAAAGCTTCTTTCCACTCATCTGTCCAAAGGGGACATTCCTGCGACGCAAGCGATACAATGGAGCTGTTACTGTGCAGCATTCGGTATGAACCGAATATAATAGTTCATTTTCGCTAATACTGACTGTGACATTGCGAGGAATTGTCAGGTCACATATGCCTAACAAATGTGATGGAAGAGGATGTGCACCTTGACTGTTTATGACATGACCAAGACAGTGAAACTCAGATTTAAAAAAATTACAGTTGTCCGGTCTACACTTTAGTCCTGCAGCACATAACACATGAAACATAGCACACAAATTTGCAATGTGTTCTTCAGGTGTACGACATGCTATGACAATATCGTCCAATTAGTTTGAACAGTCAGCTGCTCAAAGTACCGTTGGAAATTGGCGGGTGCGGAAGCACTGCAGAAAGGCAAAACCAAATATTTAAACAAGCACAAATGTGTGTTCACAACATGCATGGTTTGAGATTCTTCATCTCAAAGTATTTGAAGGTAAGTGTCCCGCAAATCAGTTCTTGAAAAGTAGTGACCAGCACCTAATCTGTCCATGAGATCCCTGGGCATAGCAGTGGATAAGTATCAATCACAGTTTGTGGGTTGACTGTAGACTTAAAGTCAACACAGAGGCTAATGCGACCTGAAGGTTTGGGGGGCAAAACCAGTAGATTTGTCCACTGACTAGCTTGTATAGGCGCAGTGGCTCCACTATCTTGCAGTTCTTTAAGTTCAGCAGCGACTTTGTCCCGTACTGCAATGGGAACACACTTGGCCCGGAAAAATGTCGGCTGAGCGTTGTCGTTCATAGTAATATGTGCAACGAAGTTGTTAACCTTGCCTAAATCTTCAGAAATGAGTTCAGGGAATTCCTTCAGCAAGCGAGCTACACTGTCTTCGGCATTGAATGCAGTCACTGACAACACATTCTCCTGAATTTGAAAGCCAAACGTATCAAGTCCAAATATGTTCTCACAATCGCTTGATTGTAGCACAGTGAAAGTCCAGTTTGCGTATGTGTGATACATGTGATACATGGCAGGCAAAGTACATTTTCCGAGAACAGGAATGTCTTGTCCATTACAAGGCGCATTCTAGTTTTAGACAGGCGTGGGGAGCCTAACAGTTTATATGTGTTACGATTCGACAATGTAACAGAGGCACCCATGTCCAAATGAAATTTCACACGTTTCCCACTAAGTTGCAAATGAACAAAAAGTTTGTTTGACTGGTATAGCACCGAAGAAACTGTCTGCTTGCTAGGTTTGCTATTGCCTGAGGAGACTTTGACTACACTGCATTGATTACATGGGCCTTGTGACTAGATTTTTGTGAGTGGGCAGAATTCATATGTTTGTTCCATTGCAAACGCACAGATTGTACGTGACCTTTCTTGCCACAAGCATAACAGTGTGCTAGTCTGGATGGGCAGTCTTGGCGTTTGTACCCTGAATACCACCGAGGGCATGACTTAATTCTGTTCACCCATGTAGAGAGCTGTTTACGCGGCACGGCGCGCACATGCTGTTGCTTCCTATTGGGCTGGTCGTAAGCAAGGGACGACTACACCTGACAAATTGGCGGCTGCTCAAATTTATTGGTCGCTACAGCACCTGAATTGTTCTGACCTAGAATTTGCACTATGTACTTACGTGGTGGATCTGAATGTTTCGAAATCTGTTCTCTAAGTCTGACGTCAGTTAAACTTCACAAGATAGCATCATGCAACATTTCATCGGAATATAAAGCATCACAAGCACATTAGAAGTTACATTTCCTCATCAATCTTGCAAATGTGTTACCAACCCTCAATAAATCTGTTCGGCCATTTTCTTGCAACTAAAGATTTGGTACCTAGCTGCTACCACATTCACTTGTTAGTCATAATAGTTAGAGAATCGACAGCCTGATCATAGGAAATGTCACTCACAGTCACGTTAGGCAACGATTTCTGAACGAGGCGAAAAACTGCACTTCCTACCATTGACAAGAAGTAATGTAGTTTCACAGTACCTGACACTTTGTGAGAAGTGATGTACGTTGCATACTGTTGCAACCACTCGAGCCATTTCTCTTCTATTTCATTAAACTGTCGAAAAGGCGGTATACCACTCGGAGCTACGGTTATTGTCTGTGGCGCAGCATTAGATGTTTGGTTCACCAATAATGGTTGTACCATATTTAGAAGGGTGGCAATCTGCTGCACCTGAAACTGAAACAGCTGTGTTAGCTGCATTGCATTTATTGATTGCAGCTGAGGCGCCTGAGCAGGGGGTGAGAGAGGTGGGTTGCTCATTTTGGAACAGGCAAATGCAATAAACAGACAATGCAAGCAATAAAAATAAGCTCACAAGCAAAGAAAATTTATGCAATGCTCGCCTGAAAATTCTGGATAGTAAAAACACTATAATAGACACCGCTAAAATTAGGTAAACACACCCCTGGAGACAAAGTAGAATTAAAGTGCCAGCAAAACGCAAAAGCCCACGACAAAACAAAATCTGACCAGGCAGTCTCTGGATTGTTGCTGTGAGATTCATTCACCTCGTCGCCAAACATGTGAAGCCTACACGCTCGGCTCGCTAGATAAACAATCGAACAAGTTGAATTAACGAGTTTTATTACAATAAGAAAATTACAGTACTTAACTTGGTCAATTACACAGATGTGTCGCAAGCAAAGGGCGAGATACAAAATAATCATTCTTGTTCAGCACAGACAGTCACAAGTCTGTGCTACATAGAGATCGCAAGTGAAGTGAATAGAGTTGACGCTGCTCCCGCAGTCCCTAATCTTGAAGCTGCTATTGAACTCGGGCGTCACCAGTCGGTCGCTGTGCTTCGTTGTCTTCACATCGGGGTCGCTGCTGTCGCATTGTCATCCTGGAAGGAAGGTTGGTCAGTGTGCGATTGGCTGACGTCTCCTCGCAGCCTTCTCTTCCCTTTTGTTCCCGGCTGGCGTGCCAGCGCTTGACTTTACGCTGTAATACTTATCATTACCAAAACCTATAATTCGTTAAAAATTGAAAATTATCATTCCATACATGATCTACAGGACATGAAGCAGTAGGTGTTTAACAAGCAAAAGTAACTGCAGTCCACGTGTCAAATGTGATAGATCAGATCTGTATGAAGCTAAAACAGTCAAATGTGTAAAAAGCTTATCTATTGATGCTTACCAGAATTTTAAGGAATTTTGGGTTAGGAAACATTAATTATCGAAATAAGAGCTTGTATACACTATTTATTTATTCTTTCAAGGCTTTTTATGAAACTAAAATGTACAGTATATAAAGAAGTCAAACATACAATCATTTCAGAGACTAAATTTTGCATAACAGGGTTTATTATATACTCATATATAGTAATACACGTGATTACGTATAGGGTAATTCAGGCTGATATGGTGAACAAAACATTTCTCGTAGAAGACAAGAAATTGTTTATTTAAACAAAATCAAAACACTCTCCTTTAACAAAATACATAAGTAACACATTAACAGTACCACATCCTCTTTAAGGAACTACAAAAGTTGAAAAAAAAAACAATACTTATTTTTATCAATCACCATTTCACCCATGTATATGGGTGAAATGGCGAATGCCCTTTGGGTGAAATGGTGAACTTATTTCCCCTGCATTTTGCCACATACGTCACACATAGATTCATAGTTTGAACAATCTTCATGCAGCCAACGTTGGCAACTAATATATTTCATCCAATCCATAGCCTTTTTAGTGCAACTGAACAGTTCACCGCATCCTACACAACAACACTCTTCATCATCCGCGTCGTCATCATCGTCTTGCTATTGGATATCGAGTGACAAGTCGGATTCGGTGTCAGTGGCACATGCTTTTCGTTTCTTAGACTGCTTCTTTTTGATAATTCCTTTGGTAGTCCCTTTGGTTGCGGCTTTTCCTTTGGTTACGGTTTCTCCTTTGGTCCTCTTTTTAGCATTTGCTCTACTCTTCACTGACTCATTTTGTCGTTTCCTGTTTAGCAGGTTGTCGATGTTTTCTGGAGATGTCAAAACTTCAGTTAAAGGTTTGGACTTCTTCCTTGCAGATGCAACTTTATCTAGGGTAGGTATCGGCGAAATATGGTCCAATAGTTTGCCAGGGGTTATTTGAGATTCTTCTGTTGCCACTGCCGAGATCATATCTGCTGCTTCTGATGAAGACTGCATGTTTTCCTGTGGATTTTCCGCCCATTGCGAACAGCCCAGTTGTGGTGAAGCTTGTATGTGGTCAAGCCTCTGATCGTTATCTACGTCTGCAGTTGCTTCTTCCAAGGAATTAGGTATCTCCTGCCAGTGCGAACAACTTGGTCGAGGTGAAGTAGTTCCGTTTGCATGTCATCAGTTGTTTTCCTGATGTTGATCTGAAGATGACGTTAAAAACGCGTATTCGGGGATGACATCAGGATTAAACGGGATGATTCCTGTGCTTCTGAACTCCGATATTGCATTCTCTGTCGTAGCTGCTTGTACCCATGCCTTTGTAAGCAGTCTTCCGAACACTAGTCTCGAAATTTTTCTATTTGGAATCATTTTAATAATAATAGAATTTCAGAGCTTTAAAAAATGCTCTGTCTAGCGGCTGCAAATAGTGTGTGGTGTGGCTGGGTAGACAGAGCAAAATTATGTTTTTTTCTTCTGCAAACTCTAATGTATCCACGCTGCTGCAATGAGAGCTATGTCCATCCAAACTAAGAACGACTGTTCACTCAGGCTTCCTCGGTGCAAAATGGTTCCTTAGCCACAGAAAAAAATATCAGTTGTTATTTACGCCGACGTTTGTGGCATGAAAATCATGGAACCCGGCGGCATACCGAAATTGTACTCGGCCTTTTCACTTTTTCCCTTCAAAACACAAGCTGGGGGTAAAAACATGCCCTCTTCATTGCAGCAAGCGTTTACAGGTATGGTTTCACCCTTTTCACAGGATATTATCGTTGGAACGCTCTTAGACCCCTTTGCTGCCAACATGTAACCTGGTCAATTATTTAGCTGAAGTCCGGACTCATCTACGTTGAATGAATTTCCCGGCTTATCAATGAGGTTATGCTCTACCAAGATGTTCTGCAGTAATGAAAAATAGTTTGAAACGTTTTTAGTACTTAAATCCCTTGACCGTGCTTGTGAAACTTCTTCCGATTTGCGGATTGAGAGTTCCGGATTTCTTTTTAAGAATAAATGTAGCCAGTCCATTCCAGCAATTTCCTTTTCTCGGTTAAATTTGTGATGTTGGTTATATTTCTGAGCTAGTTTATATGCACTGGTACGTACTTCTGTCCTTGTTGGTGCAGATTAGAAGTTTTGTAATTTTATTATCTGTTTTACCTACTTTTTCCCACATTCTTGTGTTAGTATAGGCGGCCCACCCAAATGTTTTTTCGTGAAGCACCCGTTTGCTAATCGTCTCTTCAGCGTTGACCATGGAACGTGAAACTCCTTTGAGGCTTTATTCAGCCTCATTCCATTTTGCACCGCTTTTACGGCATCGTTAAGTTGCTCCTCTGTCCAATCAGCACGGCTGGATCCTTTTTGTCTTTTGCAAAATGTAGCCATCTTTGCCTGGAACAATGGCGGTAGTCAGAACATTTTCTTTTTTAGTCACTGACAAATCAAACTGTACTCGCATAAAATATATAAGAACTAATTTTTAAATTAACGATTGTATTGAGACGTCGGATAAAACAGAATATAACTCTCTCATGGGATAGGAAACACTAACCTTTCATGACTTGTCAAAAACCCTGGTTGGGATGTACCTAAATAAAAGCTTTGCACTTTACACAAAAGAAAAGTCCTTCACCGTATCACCCCTGCCCGAGTGCACCATTTATCCCATTTTCTATGGGTGAAACGGTTAATAGCACGGCAAGAAGTTCAAAACACTAGACGCAACGATTTCTAGATTATGTAGTACACAAGCAGTATAAGAAGGCAGAATATATCAAAAAATACCCCACGGACTACGCTACCTGAAGTAACATCTACAAAAGCATGCAGCATATAAAAATTATTTAGCATCGAAAACAGTTTTGTACAAAGTACTTACGGTTTTTAAAACCGAGCTGGTTTTCAGCACGTGCACACTGCACAAATGATAAGAGACTGTTGGCATGCACACATTCAGAGACATCTATTTAACCAGTAAAGAATTAAAGCAATTCACCATTTCACCCGATTCACCGTATCACCCTGACTTACCCTATATGAAGATTACATAACTTAGTATTTTCTTTTCCCATACTCCGTTTCATACTGCGCAGAAAGTTCTGAGAAACACAGGAACACATCACTGGTCTGGCATTTTACGAACTTATGACTGGACCATCATTGCTTTCTACATATAGAATTACGTTTTTGTCTCCCAGCGTAAATATCTGGCAAATTCAGTGCGTTCCAATGTCTTTTACATGCTGGTGCGATGGCTTGCATTATTTTACGATTCTTTGCTTCGTAACATTCCCTTTCGTCCGAAATGCGCTGATAGACTACAGTAGCACCTCCAGAATTTCTGAATCCGTCAAACCTAAGAAGCAAGTACAATTACAATACAAACACTATTTAATTCCTAAATATTCTATCTATAGCCTACGAAACTATTCATTTTCTCATTTACGGTAAATGAGATGTAGCACACAAACTACATTTGTTTTAAATAATTCAGTCATTTGGAAACATAAGTGGCGTGATAATGTCCAACATCTAGACCTACTGTCCGATTGTATCAAATTTTATACACAAACTATTTTATATTCCGGGTAACCGCAGCTGTTAAAAAGCCTGGTGTTAGGAAGAACTCCGCTTACAGGCGGAAAAACAGATATTTATTAAAACACGACGGCTTTTGTGGTTTCAAACCACATTATGAGGTCTACAACGTTACAAGTATAAGATAGTAAATTTTGACTTGGAGCTATGGGTACGGTTCTAACGTTGTTCATTTGATGATGCGCCTTGAAGCCTCTAAACCGGACGTGTTTTAGCAAACAACAGGTTTGATACATTGCATTTACACGTTTCCTGAGGCTTGTAAAAACTTGCAAAAACTTAGACCTATTCGCTTCTAGTTATCATGATTAATCTCGTATGTAATACTATTTCTGTTTTTTACCTTTTCTTTCATGTGGCATCTTCGTTCGCGAGTAAACACAGTGCTTTTCGTTAAGTGCTGCCTCGTTCTTGTTACTGCGAGAAAATTGAAAAATGACGAGAGTGAAGCGCAGACGGTATGGTGCGTGATACATACGATCGCCGACTCAAAACATTGTTTCTCACGGTGAGAAAAAATATCTCCTGACTGTATCATATCTGACACGTGGTGCGCTAGAGGATAACTGGCTTTCTTTGCCCCTAATCTCGTCAGTGGACTTTATTTATTGATCGCATCGACGAAAATGAATTATTAGTTAAAATTTTAATTTGGTAAGTTTCCTAGCAGCGGCAGCCACACAATATTTCTACACCCGCACATTCGACGACTTTTTGCTGCACTTGCCGGTCACGGGGCCCTCGTTCGCAAAAACCCCGGCCGCCGGCTCTGTTCTGTGCGTCTTACAACGTGTGTCGCTGGCAGTCGACGCAGTTGAGTATTAGCGAAATACTACGCACAATATTCGCACTTAATCTAACGCAGCCGAGAAATAATATATAATAAACTTTTTGACATGTGTTCCTACAGAAAATACTTAACGTGGTTAAGGTACAAAATAAACGGTATATCGAAGCACAGCAATGATTGGGCTTTCAGCCCTCGGCAGAAGACTGCCCTACTTTTCGTACACATTCGCTCTTCCTACATTACACAGAATCCTGTGTGTTTTGGTTGCCAATCAGAAGCCATAACAGCAGACAACCCCAGCATGACCCGATGAGAGCAACAATCACTTACCCCGTAAAGAACTGGCTAAGTTTACAAAGATCAGTCGCCAACTACGAAAGAGTACATTTTATTTCACGTTTCAGAAAGAAACGCGAACGTATTGGTATTTCAGACTTGAATTATTTTTAGCATGCTGTAGATGGCTTTATGACTTGTTTGACTCAAAAGTTAACTGCGTTTATGAAATTTTATTTCTGCATGAACTCAGAGGCAAGATAGAAAACTGAAGTGAAATTATAATATTCTTAGCACACATGCTACTAATGCAATAATAAACCTTATATTATTAAACAAAAATGCACTGAACTGATTTTACCTTCAAATAATTTATTGCAGGAACTTTTGTAATTAAATGAAAGAAAATTTTATACAAATGGCTATAAAAGTGTGACCATAGTGGCTTTGCAATATTAGTGCGTCTCTACAGGAGCGTATAACATCGTAATGTATAAGATGACAAGTTTATACTGTGCTACAAATAAACTTGGTAATACTACCGATATTTAAAGTAAATATACTTTAAGAAGGACGAATGATGTTTAAGATAAAAAAAATAATTCCAATAACGTCTTATTTGTACTAAATTAAATACAGATTGGAATTACTGACTGGTGGTTTTCTAAATATATCTGAAACTGATATAACAAAAGTTTCGTGCTTCTCCTCTGGTTGTTACAAGGTGTGACTCTGTTGTTGAGATGTAATGGCGACTGGGTCGTGTCTTCACGTCTCTGTACTGTTGCCAACATTTCTGCGTTACTGACTCGTGTAATTTCATCAAAATTACAGTGCATTTCTGTTAGGGACCATACATATCTACAATATACAACGTAAAATCCGTTTTTGGGTTTCTGTTGTGTTCGTTTTGTTGTAGGTGGCCTAACTAGCTGCTTTCAAAGGCAACAAAAAGTTAATTTTCAATGTTTCGCTTAGTTATTTATTGAATATAGAAATGTAACATAATGTCATAATGTATTCACTAAGAAAAAGTTAAGTTTATCACGATAAGACAAATATTACAATTAGAAACTAAGCGTTTGTCTTGAAGATGATGGCGCTCAAATATTTCAACTTCGTTCATCTAATTCGCGAAAAATGATAACACGTACCGACTTTCAACGACTTCAAACCTTTACGAAACTTTTTCTCGGTGACAGCGCCCATCCCAAATGATGGAAGGGAAAATGTTTATCGCTCACTACAATCGCCGTTCATGTGGTCAAACTTTAGCGTCTGCCGTGACGTTTCAGTTTTGTATTTCTTTATTACTAATGTTATTCGTACCACTCTTTGCAGACAGTATCTACATATATCACTGAGTACAACTGCAAAATTATATCACTTTGTGGCACATAGTTCAGGGGTGATGACGTGATAGACACTTACACGTATCAAAAACTGGTTTTAGCGTGCACTGTCGTGCAGCAAGACTTCAACATCAGGGGTGACGTTTTAACTCATCTAGTTTTTACTACTAATGCCATTCGCAAGGCATTTTGCATACAGTAACGTTCTTTAAAAAAATTAAATAATAAACTTCACGATTACGTTGAATGAATGCACGATCTGTGGAATGAGTGCTGAACTCGAATTGTCATGTTGCGCGTTGTAAGTTCAAGTGGTGTGCTTACTCAGTATTATTGTTAGCGAAACTTTACGCAAATTGATTGGGCAATAAAACTCCCAGTTCCAACAAAGAAATACAGTCACTGGAAAATACATTCAGCCCCTTAGACACTGAATCATCTGCCTCTGTTCAAAACTGATAAATTTGGTCCCTGTGCACATAAGAAATAAATGAAATCGCCTTACCTCTAGAACGGTAACGGTGGAACGCGATGTAATCTGGTCTCTCACAAGGTTCAGCAGTGTGCAGTTCTGGCCACAATACTTTGAAATGCACATGAAATTCTTTTGGCTGATAAACGAGAACATTTAAGAAAATCCAAACTCTTTAAAAAATATATGAACTGGACAGGGAGGTGATACTGATTGTGGTGAATTACTAACACTGATTTTTTTAGCAAAATTATATTGCAAGTTAAGTTTTTCTTTTCAAAACCATCTGACAGTTGAAGTTACATTACTCATAATTGATTCACTAACAATGAATTTAAACAGCAAGTATTATGTAACTTCATTAATCCAGCATAAATGCAAATCACCAAATTAAATAAAGCTCTGTTAACAAATCTTAGAAACATTGAAAAGTGAAATATCTGACTAGCCTTTTTGCCACAACGGTTTACATACAATCTGGGGTTACTCATCAATTACAAATTATCGGCCAACTTATCTATACTAACGCCCTGGCAAAAACAGAAATCGTAATTGTTTAACATCTTTACCTTGTTTGTATGAAGACTCCTGCTTCTAAGTCCAACAATATTGGCATACCTAAATTAATCTAACACTTGGTGGCTACACACAGCACATCCCAGAGATCACCTACTCCATCGTCTTTCCCTCACAGACAGCTACCCACAACGGTGCACCAAGCGCTCTCTTACTCCAACACTAGCAGTATTTCTTGGTCTGCGGTCTTACACAGTCAGAGATGCAAAGCCTATCAAAGACATACATCGTTTATAAAATCATATTCGGGTGCCACATACAGAAGTGCCCCAATATACTCCTTTCAATGGTATCTACAAACATCACTGAAAGCACCTGCAACAAAATGTCATTGTACAGCAAATAGTTCAGCAGATACGGCGTCGATGATAATGAGATGTAGCAAAAATACACTTCTGCTTAAAATGGAGCACAAATTACCTAGCCTATAATCATCCAGCGTTTCACAATAAAAGCACTTAGCGACTTATAACAAACTGTAAGCATAATTTCAAATACCTTCTAAACTTTTTCTCACTTACGTGATTATCGCCACGAATACCGGAATTAGTTGGAGTGCACTGGGAAAAGAACTCGTGGCCGTCCTCGGCCGGGGCTCTATGCTGGTAACACACAAAAAGAGGTGTGTCTAATTATTTCACGTTATGTTCTCCCCATTGTAATGCTACTGATTTTTATTATTTTACTAGCAAATAATTTTAAAAAATTAAATTTGATTACATTAAATTATATAAAAAATTAGTTCGATATCTGTTTACCTTGGAAGAAGACTTAAAATGGAATGCATTATCATCATATTCATCATCGTCACCATCATCATCATCCGAAGGATTAGGGACGGAAGAACTGGATGTGGATTGCCGCGAACGTAACTGCGTTCTCTTCCTTCCTCTGAGCATATTTCCAGCAGGGACACAATTTTTGCATGAGCTGCTGCTCCTCACACACTAGCCGACAAACGAACATCCATTCACTAAGGAAGTAAGGACCCTATTCCTATATTTCACTTTCATAAGATTCACCTCACTAAAAATTCTTTCGCGGTCAACATTTGAATGTGGAAGTAATAAACATGAGGGCACAAAATCTGCTAGGGCTGGGAAATCTCCCTGTCTCTGGTACGTTCTCCCAAAGTACGCCCACTTCTGAACAGTTCTCAATATTTTCGTAACTTTTTGCGACAGTCATCATCGATTTGGTGTGGATGCTTATCATAGCCTAGAGAGATCATTCTTGACAATTTTGACACAAGTATTATATGAAACGGAGTTTTCTTCTCTTTCTTTGTTTTACTGAACCCCTTTTAGGCGCCAAAACTGCAAGCAATGGCAATAAATCATCAAAGCTCTATCTCTCTTTCAATTCTGAGAATACAGTCTGCATGAAATCCCTACATCTGCGGTAAAAGTCTTTCACGGCACCCCGTTCATTATACATTTTAGGCGTCTCAGTTGCTTTTAGGACTCCTATTCCTAAATATATTTGGCTGTTAGGAAGAAACTTCGACCTGTTTTTGGGGTCAATGTATACCAATTTATTTGTTACGACATACTCCTGGTCCATGTAGCACAGTATAAATTCCTTGTACCCTTCTACCATATTTACATGTAATTCAATAATAATAGCTTTACCACTCTGGAAATACTTATTTTAGTTGATAAAACATAGGTCGAAAATAAATAAAATAAGAAATTTTCATTGAGGGATCGGTGAATTCCTCCTGCCACAACCAGCATCTTCTCTAGGTATTTAGAAAGAAAATTCTCACAACAGCCGACAAAGAAAGATATCTTATCTGTGATGGATGCAAAAATTTAGGACTTTCGAATTATAAAAACTTTTGAAATCCACGCAGTTGCGCCTGTCTCGTAGCACAAGCTTCAAAATGTTTATGAATGTCCCCGGCTAGCACTTCACAGCGTCTGCGAAGACACTTACAAGCTTCACTGATATCTATGTGAAGCAAGTTGTGATGTAACAAAATAAAAGTGATGTTGGTATTCAATTGAAAAGTTGGAGTTTGAGATTTCGCTTACTGTTTTACCAATCACAATTGGCGTAAGAATCATGGATTGACCATTGTCATAAAATATTGCATTATGAAATGTGAATAGTTTTTACTTGCAGTTTCGCGTGGCTTGAGGCAGTCACAACTAGCTTGCAATTGATCTATGCCCGAGGCAGGATTCGAACCTGCGACCGTAGCAGTCACGCGGTTCCGGACTGAAACGCCTAGAACTGCTCGGCCACCGTGGCCGGCTATTTTTCTGTTTATATTGCCGCCCAAAGACGACGAATTACATTATTTAGAAAATTCCACCGTCGCTATGCGACGCCTTATTATATATTAATTCTTTATAAACAAGTATTTGCCTTCTGGATGAATTCAGAAATTGCGTTATCATCTTTCTAATTACTTCATGATCGTAGGTACGATCGTACCCGGTTGTGAAGTCATTGTTATGACAAAACAATTTCCTAAGGGACCAGAAAGTTCTTAAGGGCGCAAAAACAACCGTAACATCACACAAAAGGGAAATTCAATATTAAAGCTGATGCAAGGAGACGATAAAACAGTTTTCTTTTAGTCAATGTAACACGCACATTGGACTGCTGATCTTGGTGTCTGTAATCTTAGCAAAATGCAGAATTAAAATGAAAATAATACTGAGGAGATGATAGGAATGAGCACTACTAAATGATTCAATATTACCAAAACAAATATTTATTATAACTAAAACGTATATCGTACCTTATGCTTAGTACTACAATGACGGTAGATTTTTATGTCCGTGTCATGTCCATTGAGCGCTCTTTTATATAGATAGCCATTGTTCTCTTTGAGTCGCTCGTGCGTCGTCACGATAAGTTATAACAGTTCTTATTTTCACACTCCACTCAAACTTAGGCGGAAAACGTTTTTGTACATTTAGTAAAAATTAGATCACACTGCCACAAATCTGCGTCCGTTTTACTTATGAAAACCAGTACAAGTCTTTAGCGCTCGAGGCTTCATTTGTTCTCCAGCGAAGAAAATAGTGAAGGATCGCATATCTATCCGTATTTTTCTGTTTGGTTCAAATGGCTCTGAGCACTATGGGACTTAACATCTGAGGCCATCAGTCCCCTAGAACTTAGAACTACATAAACCTAACTAACCTAAGGGCATCACACACATCTATGCCCGAGGCAGGATTCGAACCTGCGACTGTAGCAGTCACGCGGTTCCGGACTGAGGCGCCTAGAACCGCTCGGCCACCGTGGCCGGCTATTTTTCTGTTTATATTGCCGCCCAAAGACGACGAATTACATTATTTAGAAAATTCCACCGTTGCTATGCGACGCCTTATTACACATTAATTCTTTATAAACAAGTATTTGCCTTCTGGATGAAAGTATTTGCTGTTTTAATGAAGTCGAAAATAGCGAATACCACAAAGTGACATATACATTTTAGAATAATTAGTCCAGGACATTTTTCAGTTAACCGAGTAGCAACAGAGTTACTTGACCCCATCATAGACTTACAACCATCAGAAGCAAATCTTATGATATTGTTTTCAGAAATATTGTACTCAGAAAATGAAAGCAGTAGATTAAAGGTTTTTAGCTGCGGCATCTTCGTTTGCCTTATCATATTCACATTGCTTAAGAATTCCACAAAAGTACCAAAATTAACTTTCAGTTTTATTTGTGTCTTTATCAGAATGTCTAAGCATAGCATACGACGTTTTAACAGATCCTACGGCTGTTGACCCATCAGTAAGAACACTGAATTTCGTATGTTACAGTTCTTCTGCAATTTCTTCCTTATTGCTCTCTCCTATCACATTCTTTACGATCTAGATATATTTAATGCGACGCAGATGTATAGCATCGGCGATTTTAGCA
The DNA here is from genome assembly GCF_021461385.2 of Schistocerca piceifrons. Classification (NCBI taxonomy): domain Eukaryota; kingdom Metazoa; phylum Arthropoda; class Insecta; order Orthoptera; family Acrididae; genus Schistocerca; species Schistocerca piceifrons. The sequence goes on from NC_060139.1 coordinate 1,067,990,089, forward strand.
TTAGGAAATCAACTTATTACTACGCCCTCCAGTTGATCTACATTACTGGAAGGAAGACAGTGTTTTTCCACGAATCCTGGAATTAAATTTCACTGATGAGAACCTGATTACTTAAACACGCATTCTACAAATGTGTTCAAAATTGTGTGGCTTTTGGATAACACCAGCTATACCTTTTTGACATTATTTTCAATTTTAGAATATTTTAACGCTTTCCTTTCAGACAAAAAAGTTACGTTACAATATAGTACATCAGCACACAATCAGTCTTTAAATTCAGTATTAGTTCCCCACACATTTCTATATTTTTGGATTCGCCCCTTACATTTAAACACGACCGCTGTAGATTCTTGGGAGTACTAGGACCACTATCACTGTCTTCTGGTTTTATTGACACCATTTTTCTCTACTTAACACCTTACAATCTCTCGCTGTCCTCACCGGAGCCGAAAAGGTAATTACAGCCTTTTTGACGAACATACGAACACCGCGCAGGATGAAAAGCAGTCAATACCGTGAATTACTTAGTTGACTTGCTGCAGTGTAATGAAACTGGGGAATCCGACGGCTGGACAGACTGAGAAGTAGGCTGATCAAAACTGCATTTGTGAAATAAATTGTCAAATATTAAATAAACCATAAACATTAAAATATTGAAGTTGATGAAATATTGAAAATAGTAAGCGTTCCAAAAGAAAGTAGAATAGACGTGTAATGCGAAGGGTGGATCGTATATTCGTGCACCATTTTAAATTATCGCACATGTATGACCCAGTTCGTATGGTTGGCGACGCTGGTACTGGTGGGCACTGTTACATGTTCACGTTTGTGCATTTCGACGCCATTACAACCAGGTTACGCGCACACCACTTTGCCATCAATTCAGTCGGAAATTCTTTCAATCCGACCACCTACATTACAAAGAAGACATTTCCTTTCATTGAACCTAGCTATCTTCAGTTTTGATGCCACTCACATTGAAATAAGCGTTCGCAGCACTATCACCCTACAGCGGATCTCACTCACGATCACACGCGTGCGTGTGCCACAACGACCCTCTGACGTCCTATCATTAGTTCTAACCCTGTATTTGTTCAAGCTTTTTCGCACTGCCCTACACATGCGCAATGCCACTCAACTATAACGTTTGTTCCTTGTTGTAGGAAATGAAAAACATTAAAACTAGGAAAGCGCCAGTCCATTACATTTTCAAGAAAACCATTATTAAATGAATTAATATAATCAACATTTTGAGATGAAGTAGATCTTACGTTTATGTGTAATGGTTTTCACTAGTGCGAGCATACAGTCAGTATAAAAAATTTCTCACTACACAGTATCATATTATTAAAAATTAAAACGTTCGGTCATTACTATTTATACTAGTCACATATTCTCATCTTTGTTTGATATTTAATAAGTATCGTCTGTGGCGGTTTCAGTACTCGCCGACATAGATATTATTAAAAAAAATCCGTACATAATTCTATACATGAACAAAACATGACAAATAATGCTTTCTCTTTATTACATAAAGTTCACACAATCGTTGTCCACGCAATTAGAATCATCCAGTTCAATTATTCTTTTCTCCTTTTCTTTTTTACCACATATAATATGTCTTTTGCTAAGAGACGTTACAATGCCTCCTGGCAGCAATTGACTAGCGTTAAGAATGTTCGGCAATACGCTGCCACTAACGTCCGTTTCCTCATTGTTTGTCACCTTATTTGGAATATTCACTATTGACTTGTTTGCTCTTTTGCACTATAGTTTTAATTACACTCTTTATGGTTTTCTCACACTTTGCGAGGTGACCGTAAACCTAGTTCCAGGGTCATTACAGTTTTCTGGCTCCCCCATTCGGGCTATGTGCGGTCAGAAAACCTGGGAAAAGTGCGCCGGAGCCATGGTCATATCGCCTGGTTTGTCGTAAAACGCAGTCTGATTGTTCATCAAAAAAGGTTGTCATTTATCAAATGTCCACCGATTACAAAGGTTATTTGTGACAAAATGTTAAACTTTAGTCCCCTTGTTGAAAATGTACCTTCTACACTCTTTCACATTCGTGGTAGTGTTTGTGTTCCGTGCCACACTGAAAGTCAATCATTTACAGTAGTGTAATGACTTGTCTCTACAATTAATGACGACAAATGTTCTACCATGGTATGGCATTCGTGTCAGTTTGCTTCACTAATATGACGAAAACATATATCATCTAACAAATGAATATTTTGAGTTTATACACAGTAAACTAAAGAAAAAATATTTTTAAAGCTGTGTTATTCTCTTTGCGCTGTTGTCTGAACATAGGATGTTTATTTCAGTTTTATTATGATTCAGAACATAAGGCTTTGTTTCGGTTTCGATATTACGGTCAATTGCAGGCACATTATATTTAGTTGGTTGCTCAGCACAGTTCGCTCTAAGACAGTCAGTCTCATGACATACTGTATTTATTGTTTTTTTTCTGAAGTAAGATATCTATTTTTACTATGGGATAGAGACTGTTTTCTCGTCATATTTGTTCTTTTATTTCATTATTGCTGTTAGTTAAACACTACAAAGACTCAGAAACGTTTGTTATTCGTTGAATTACTCAAGAATGGCATTCAACTTGAGTCGATGAATGACTTACAAAAGCATATGATTACCGTACTTTTTCTTGTGCCTTCAAACATTTGCATTAAAGAGCCAGCACTTTCTATGTCTATATGCAATAATAATTGGAGTCTTACATTATCGCATATGTACTATGCACACTGTATTATACAGCTATCCATATCTGAAAATAATGCGAAACCAACCTCTTCCGTGACAGCTTGCCTTTCATTGACAATTTAACTTTTTTTTGTGGGAGCAAAATACTTAGGTCATCGCTCCCTAAGTCTACACACTTCTTAATCTAACTTAAACTAACTTACGCTATGGACAACACACACACCCATGCCCGAGGGAGGACTCGAACCTGTGACGGGGGCAGCCGCACGGTCAGTGACAAGGCGCCCTAGACCGCGAGGCTACCCCGCACGGCAGTTTGACTTGTTCTAATTGTCTTTCCTGAAGTAGGTACCCCATGTATCAACGGAAGAAGGAGGTGAGAAATTCGTATTGATCATGAATAAAATATTCCTAAAGAAACTAGAAAGGTACTCAAGGAAGGCGTAAGAGCATAACAGAAAATATGTTACAAATCTCTCAATCATCAGATTTATTGCGCAGATTTATGTCAGTAAAAACGCACAATCTACAGACATGTACACATCTACTGCATGGATGTAAGCTTCGAAGGAGAAGGCAGATTATGGGAGTCCTTCGCAAAGTTCCATCAATGTTTTATCCAACGGAGTCGTAAACATCTTGTGGCCGGTATATAACCCCATGTAAGTTGTTCACAAGTGTGGACAAATTTCCAAACCATGTGTTTACCCATAGTCATTGGAGGTATTGGGTTACACATAACACACACTTATCTAATCCACTCTATATACATCACATGATCGCTTTTTGGACTACTGGTCCCATCTTCACATTCGCCTCAAGTACACATCGAATCGATGTTGTATATTATTTTTCTTAAAACTATTTCTCTGAATGGCATTGGCTGTCAACCAAATGAGGAGTGTTCTACACCAATGTCCACAACACAACATAAAAAGGCCAAGCTGTGTGTGCGGTGCTGTGAACATGGGGCTTGGGTGTTTGACATTCGGTTGACAGCTGGGTGTGATGTGAAAAAATAATGCGTAACACAGATTTGATGTGTATTTAAGACAGGATTAGGAGTTCCGAAATCGATCATGTTATGAGGGTAAGAGCTACAAAACCATCCTTGGGCCCAGAGGCTGTTTTATTGTAAGTTGCTATCTTTGACTAATTTCCAGAGCGCGTAGGGTATATTATTGATCGATATTATAAACAGGAAAATGAGCTTCTTATAAAGAACGTTCGTCAACTATCATTTTACAATAACACACTTAAAAAACTACACAACAGCTGACGAAAAACCAAAGATTTATTTTTTGTTTATAAATGAGCCAAAGAAAATTCAAAACTGAGAAAAAGAAAATAAACTCTAATATAAGAACGAACAAAACTGAAAAAATAACTCGAAGAGAACAAAAAAATCGGAACAAATAAGAACATTTAGAACAAAGAAATCTTTTCGTCAGTTGATGGAAGCAGCATCCGAATCATGGCGGCTGAGATCCTCGGCTGCTCCCTTCTCCACTTCTTTACGAGGTTTTTCCTTATCAGCAGCGTCCACCTAGGCAAACAGCATTGCTATATTTGCGACAAAAACAGTCTTCACCTAGAACTTACATAATAAAGTAATAGTAGCAAAGTATATCCAGACACTGTGACGAACAAAGAGTAATAGAGAATACCATTCATTTATTACGTGTGTGGCGCAAAAAAAGAGAAAAAAGAAAAAGAAGCTTCAAAGATATTCATAATAGCTTATAGCCAATAAATAAGACACTTATAGATGGCCTCTCGGGCTGCTGAGGTATTTAGCAAACAATGTTGAGGCAGAGTGAATGCAGCCATAGGCCGCCTTCATAGGCATCTGTCACAGAGCAGTGGACTAAATGTAACATGGTGCGTCTAAGTGCCGATAAGAAACGCTTAGTCATGTTCACCAGAAGATCAGACGTAAGGGGCAGACCTCAACTCAATAACACACAGATAGAGTGGACCAACCGGGTCAGATACCTAGGTGTATTATTAGACAATAACTTCATATTCAAGAAACACGTACAAGCGAAGAATGAGATCTGTGTTCTGAATTGGTTGATGTTAATCCAAAACGGATAGTTCAACTGCTTGCGAACAGTCTTGTAACTGGGAATTACCCAACTCGATGGTGCACTAGTAATTAAAATTCTTCTGGGTATTATGCCACGTCGTTGCTAAGAACTAACAACAATAATAACTAAAACCGACGTTTCGGCCGAATTGCAACGGCCTTCCTCAGGTCAGTCGTGCCCTGAGGAAGGCCGTTGCAATTCGGCCAAAACGTCGGTTTTAGTTATTATTGTTGTTAGTTTTTGCAACGACGCGGCATAATACCCAGAAGAAAAATGAGTTCAAATGTGTATGAAATCTTATGGGACTTAACTGCTAAGGTCATCAGTCCCTAAGCTTACACACTACTTACCTAAATTATCCTAAGGACAAACACACACACCCATGCCCGAGAGAGGACTCGAACCTCCACCGGGACCAGCCGCACAGTCCATGACTGCAGCGCCTCAGACCGCTCGGCTAATCGCGCGCGGCTAATACCCAGAAGAATTTTAATCACTATGACGCCGGCCGCGGAAGCCTACGTTCTTATATCGATGGTGTACTGTTATTCACTGAAAAACTATGTGTCAGTTATAAGCATTTTTTGATTTCAGCTCTTACGAGCTCTCCGAAATTACCCATTTCTTCTCATTCCCTCAGTGCACTTTACTTATTCAGTGCATTTTGCGGTTTCTGGACACCCAACAACGTTTAAAATAAATACGGAAATATGTGATATTATGCTGTGCATCTGGGTATGAGGGAATCTGTTCCAGTGAAATTATGGACGTCGAATCCAAGAAAGAGAACACACTGCCTACCGCTGCATAGTGTAAAGTGCCACTGTATGCAACTCCCTCACTTCTGAGCTACAGAGCCCCGTGTCACTGGGAGGAGGACCAGCTGGGCGAGGCTGGTGAAGCCTGCTACCTGGCTGAGGCGTGCCTCATTCCAGCCAGCAAGACGAAGTAAGGTCCTCGTTTGCGTCCTGATTAGGCACTTTCCTCTGATACACGTATTCCTGATAAAGGGAGTTAATTTGGACAGTGAGGTGGAGTTTGTTGAGTGGGTACTTCCAACAGTTGAAAGCAAAAGGAAATTACGGCTTGTGCCACTGATTCCATGTGCTCTCTGTCAACTGCTCTTATGCTCTTATAATTTTTGATACTCTAGCTGTCTACTCATCCAGATAGTCTTCATCAAGAACTTAATTACTAGATCACGTGAGCGTCAACATCAGAACAACCGTTGGCAGTATCACAATAGGGCAAAAAAGACGCCACGAAAGTTTAGCTGGAGCAACTAGGTGTGAGCTATGTTCGGATGTAGATGAAAGCATCCCATTACAGTGCCTTTGTGGATGTCATAGAATATTCCATAAGTTCATTCGGAATCTTTATGAAGTCACATTTACCGTGTTGAACTTTTACAAGGGATCGAACCATTGAATTCGTTACCACGCATACTGATTTGATGTAATAGTCATTCCGTTTCTGTCGTCTGTCTTAGGTGGCACGTTCACCTTCTCGTCGGCTACAATCCTTGAAGTGTTTTAATTCCTTCTGTCTGCTTTATCTAGCCCCTAGTGCCACACATCATTTTATGGCGTTCATGGTCATTTATTTCCAGCTCTTGGTTTCACATCCCCTGACATCTGTTTGTGGGATTCAAGGCATCAGTTCAACTGACAGATATGCCTAATGTCACGCAATTACAGAACTGCATCGTAGCTTTTCCCTTTACTATTGATACGTCTTCGTAACGATATATCTGATAAGTGTGTGTTGATGAGACAAGTTGTGCAACTGCGGTCTACATTTACAGTACACTGAGGGCTGTAGCCGACTTCGTCTGTTCTTCTCACAAAATGGCTGAGGACGCAATCCACTGGGAGCCACAGGTCAACTTAAGCTTAGTGGCAAGCATCAGAACAGTCTAGCTTTGATGCGGTCATATGCTTCAGTAAAGTATTGTATCTTTCTTAAAGACACACTGTAAACAAAGATTTGTTTCAGCAGTAAATTGCAACGTGGTGAAATGGTTAAGACAGAGTCTTGAATCAGTATGTACTCTGATAATTTCACTTTTACCACCCGGAATTAAGTACTCAACGTTTCCATAAATGGCTTAACACTATCCTTGTTGTAATTGCGTTAATAATGAGGCAACCGGTTTCAGTCTCCCTCAGCCCACAATTCGAAATCGCACTGCATGTATAACGTCATCGTCGCAAACTGAAAGTCAGCTTCTAATCTTGCACGTTTGCCTCGAGCTTACGACACCGATGGACAGATGATAGTCTGGCCAGCAGTACAGCTCGACCAGCTGCCTCTCCAAGGCTGTCGTCTATAATCGGTGCACCTCAACTGCTTTTAGACCGACATGTATAACGCTAGTGGCATTCCGAACTCATGGCAATTATACAACTGAAGCTTACTGTATCCCAACAATACTATTAAGTTCGATCTAAAAGTTTACTTCCACGTCTTGTAACCAAAGGACTTTAGTATTACTGGATTGTAATACACTACTGGCCATTAAAATTGCCACACCAAGTAGAAATGGATGATAAACGGGTATTCATTGAACAAATGTGTTATACTAGAACTGACATGTGATTACATTTTCACGCAATTTGGGTGCACAGATCCTGAGAAATCAGTTCCCAGAACAACCACCGATGGCCGTAATAACGGCTTTGATACGCCTGGGCATTGAGTCAAACAGAGCTTGGATGGCGTGTACGGGTACAGCTGCCCATGCAGCTTCAACACGATACCACAGTTCATCAAGAGTAGGGACTGGCGTATTGTGACGAGCCAGTTGCTCGGCCACCATTGGCCAGACGTTTTCAGTTGGTGAGAGATCTGGAGAATGTGCTGGTCAGGACAGCAGTCGAACATTTTCTGTATCCAGAAAGGCCCGTACAGGACCTGCAACATGCGGTCGTGCATTATCCTGCTGAAATGTAGGGTTTCGCAGGGATCGAATGAAGGTTAGAGCCACGGGTCGTAACACATCTGAAATGTAACGTCCGCTGTTCAATGTGCCGTCAATGTGAACAAGAGGTAACCGAGACGTGTAACTAATGGCAGCCCATACCATCACTCCAGGTGATACGCCAGTATGGCGATGACGAATACACGCTTCCAATGTGCGTTCACCGCGATGTCATCAAACACGGATGCGACCATCATGAGGCTGCAAACAGAAGCTGGATTCATCCGAAAAAATGACGTTTTGCCATTATTGCACCAAGGTTCGTCGTTGAGTACACCATCGCAGGCGCCCCTGCCTGTGATGCAGCGTCAAGGGTAACCGTAGCCGTGGTCTCCGAGCTGATAGTCTATGCTGCAAACGTTCGTGAAGGTGGTTTATGTCTTGCAAACGTCCCCATCTGTTGACTCAGGGATCGAGACGTGGCTGCACGATCCGTTACAGCCATGCGGATAAGATGCCTGTCATCTCGACTGCTAGTGATACGAGGCCATTGGGATCCATCACGGCGTTCCGTGTTACCCTCCTGAAACCACCGATTCCATATTCTGCTAACAGTCATTGGATCTCGACCAACGCGATCAGCAATGTCGCGATACGATAAACCGCAATCGCGATAGGCTACAATCCGACCTTTATCAAAGTCGGGAACGTGATGGTACGCATTTCTCCTCCTTACACGAGACATCACAGCAACGTTTCGCCAGCCAACGCCGGTCAACTGCTGTTTGTGTATGAGAAATAGGTTGGAAACTTTTCTCATGTCAGCACGTTGTAGATGTCGCCACCGGCGCCAACCTTGTGTGAATTCTCTGAAAAGCATATCACAGCATCTTCGTCCTGTCGGTTAAATTTCGCGTCTGTAGCAGGTCATCTTGGTGGTGTAGCAATTTTAATGGCCAGTAGTGTAATATGTAAACGTAACTTTCGACTGCATTTTGCTGTCATGTAGGAATGTCTGGAGCGTGAGACATTCCAAATAAATGAACAAATTTCGCAGAGAGGGTGATAATGCAAGGCATGCAGTCAGACGTGTAATTGGCTTTTCTCCGCTGTAACCCTGTCAGGCCATGTCTTCCTGCTAACTATTCATGGTAGTAATGCTACTGACTTACCTCAGTATGGCCCTCCTGCGGCACATCGAGCAATTCCATTTCTGGTTTCTGGGGTAGAATTTCAGGTTGAGCACTCAGTTCGCAAGTGTTGTCCTCAAAACTTGGAATCTCTCCAGCCACCTCTTCTTCGCCGAAGTCCCAAGTAAAATCGAGCTGTGGAAGGTTCGATTTTATCATCAGTGACTGAGCTAGAACAGCATGTGTCTAAGGGACAGAAATTTTCAGACGTCTGTCTCAGCATTCATAAATGGATTACATGTTAAGTTTCCTAGTCTTAACTGTAGGCTGCAATAATCATGAAATACGGTGCGTTTAATATATTTAAAATTGTGAAGATACGGGCAGGTTAGAACAAAAGAAGCAGATCCTTGCCCTTACAGGGCGTAGGACGCATGATTATACAAAACGATTACACCATGTACAGGAGTGAAACCAACCAAGTCTATGATGATCTAAAACATGACGCGTGATTTGCGACCCGTATGATGTTAACGTTTCTTATGGTTTTTGGTTAGTACTTACGATCTTACAGCAATTATGCCGGTAGATTTAAAAAAGGAAGACTGCTAACGAAAATATAAATGTATTTTGATATTGCTACGCTGTATCTTTTGCCAAGATTAAATATTACGCTTTATTAATAATACAACGTGTAGAGTTATTAACTACTCATACATGTATGTCAGTGCCATGATATATTGATTTTTACGATAAAAGTAGTTAGTAGCATGTTTTAAGTTCATACTCTACTCGTTTCACGATGCCCTACTATACCATAAGAAGATGTATAATTCCTCTAAACTTCTTAATATCGTATTTATTGATCAGTTTACACCAATTTAAGTCAGGGTGATATGGTGAATCGGGTGAAATGGTAAATTGCTTTAATTCTTTATTGGTTAAACAGGTGTCTCTGTATGTCTGCACGCCAGCAGTCTCTGATCATCTGTGCAGTGTGCACGTGTTGAAAACCAGATCCGTTTTATAAACCGTAAGAGCGTTGTACGAAACTGTTTTCGATGCTAAATAATTTTTGTATGCTGCATGCACTTGTAGATGTTACTTCAGGTAGCGTAGTCCGCGGGGTATTTTTTGATATATTCTGCCTTCTTATACTGCTTATGTACTACATAACCTAGAAATGTTAGCGTTTCCTATCCCATGCGACAGTTATATTCTGTTTTATCCGATGTCTCAAGACAATCGTTAATTTAAGAATTAGTTTATATATATATTTTTTGCGAGTACAATTTGGTTAGTCAGTGACTAAAAAAGAAAATCTTCTGACTACCGCCATTGTTCCAGGCAAAGATGGCTACATTTTGCAAAAGACAAAAAGGATGCAGCCGTGCTGATTGGACAGAGGAGCAACTTAACGATGCCGTAAAAGCGGTGCAAAATGGAATGAGCCTGAATAAAGCCTCAAAGGAGTTTCACGTTCCATGGTCAACGCTGAAGAGACGTTTAGCAAACGGGTGCTGTACGAAAAAACTTTTGGGTGGGCCGCCTGTGCTAACACAAGAATGTGAGAAAAGGTTGGTAAAATACATCATAAAATTACAAACTTCGGATTTGTATCCACAAGGACAGAAGTACGTACCATGGCATATAAACTAGCTGAGAAATATAACCAACATCACAAATTTAACCGAGAAAAGGAAATTGCTGGAATGAATTGGCTACATTTATTCTTAAAAAGAAATCGGAACTCTCAATCCGCAAATCGGAAGGAGTTTCACAAGCACGGTCAAGGGTTGTAAATACGAAAAACGTTTCAGACTATTTTTCATGGCCGCAGAACATCTTGGTAGAGCATAACCTCCTTGATAAGTAGGGAAATATATTGAACGTAGATGATTCCGGACTTCAGCTGAATAGTAAACCAGGTTACGTTCTACCGTATCTTCCTTCGCCGTCGGCGTTGTCGTGGTTACCGTGAGACACCGTTATACCAAGATGAAAGGCGCGTCGATCTTAGAGCATGAGATATGATGACCTTAAGCCATAGAAAACACACAACGGTCACGGTAGCACCTGATTCCAGAATAGCTGCAGTAGTTAAGATCTACGAACTATCCCCTGTTGACCAGGTCCCCAAAACTTAACTCGTAACGAGATCCCTTCAAAGCAAATTGTCATAACGATCGTCTATAAAGGCATCGTACAACGAGAGTACATGTTACGGTTTATGGAATAATAACAGATACGACCAAACTGTCTTGTCTCTTCTGCTTTATTTAACATAACTTCGTTCACAGTTCCATTTCGCATTCTCCACTCATTCACCGAAACCCTCTGATGAACAGTTTTGGTTGCTTAACACCAACAGTCAATGATAATGATACAACTTTTCTCCTTTTTATAAATTGAAGCCCGCTCTCCGTGATATAATAAAAAAAAACCGGTCTCAATACCGCGTGCCTCGTGAGACGCGAATAGACTTATCCGGGAATTGACCGCCCTGTAGGTGTACTCAATTTAATGACCACACTTCACTGTCGGTTATTTCGCGTAACTGAATGTCCATTTGTTAATCTGATTATACACTGTAGCTATTTAAAATTCGCCCCTATATTTTTCACAACGCACAATTAGCACTTCGTTACTTGTTTTCTTTTTTTTCTTCTAAGAGTAAACGGAAAAAAAAGACGCCGTATCATCGGCTTAGTCGATATAAAGCAAAACACCTTAATATGCCCAATTTTACCTCTTCTTATAGGATCGGCTACCTTAATCATTAATTTATTACATATTATTTCCAATAACGCTAAACAGATATCGCCGTTGTATTTTAATTGTATTCAAAAGCATGTTACTACTATTATGACCGACCAAATCATAACAAATCGCGCGGCGTGAGTTTTTAACGATAACTTTACGCTATTCAAGTTCCGTTACAGCTGTCTTGACTCGTAATGTTACAACGTGTCGGCAGCAAAGGGGTCTAAGAGCGTTCCAGCGATAACATACGGGGAAAAGGGTGAAACCATATCTGTAATCGCTTGCTGCAATCGAGAGGGCATGTTTTTACCCCCAGCTTGTGTTTTTAAGGGAAAAAATGAAAAGGCCGAGTACAAGGACGTTATGTCGCCGGGTTCCACAATTTTCATGTCACAAAAGTCGGCGCACGTAACAACTGGTATTTTTCTTCTGTGTCTAAGGAACCATTTTGCACCGAGGAAGCCTGAGGGAATAGTCGTGCTTAGTTTGGATGGACGTAGCTCTCATTGCAGCAGCGTGGATACATTCGAGTTTGCAGAAGAAAAAAACATAATTTTGCTCTGTCTACTCAGCCACACCACAGACTATCTGAAGCGGCTAGACAGAGTATTTTTTTTAAAGCTCTGGAATCCTATTACTACAATACTTACAATTCGTACATTAAAATGAATCCAAATAGAAAAATTTCCAGACTAATGTTCAGAGGACTGCTTACAAAGGCATGGGCACAAGCAGCTACGACAGAGAATGCAATATCGGGATTCAGAAGCACAGGGATCATCCCGTTTAATCCTGATGTCATCCCCGAATACGCGTTTTTAACACCAGCTTCAGATCAACATCAGGAAAACAACGAACGACATGAAAACAGACCTACTTCACCTCGACCAAGTTGTTCGCACTGGCAGGAGATACCTAATCCCTTGGAAGAAGCAACTGCAAACGTTGTAACACCCCACCCGTCACTAATCTGGTTTTGACGTGTGTTCACCCCAGGTAATTGACTAACAGATCAACAGAGAGTGCAAAAATGCCACAATATCGGATAATGCAAAGAAAGTAATAAGGCCCTGTGACTCCTGATTGAACTGCGGTGGCAGTGTTGACATTAATTGATTCAAAATTGATCCATTTTAATTAAAAAGGGGTGCTCATTGATATTATATTCAGCTATTGAACACCAGATGCAAATGTTGAACATAAAATTAATTAAGAAAGTGACTTAGGATTTCAACTACTTGATTGAAAACAGATGCAGTCGATTAGCACAAATTTATCTTAACTCACGACCTTCAATCATCACATTACATGACTCTCCTACAGGCAGTGGTAATAAATTGCGTTTGCGTGGAGTAAAGCGCGATAAGTCAAAAGTAATTCCTATCAACTGACCCAGGCATAATGTGAAGTGCGAGAAGAATTCTACAATACACGGCCCATGAAACCCTTCTGGAAACTTTGCCGATGTGATCCAACAAATTAATCAGCAGCCGGAGCAGGCGCAATATCACCGAATTCAGCGTGGCTGGTCGGCGTCGTTTTGCGGACGTCGGCCGACTTCGTGGTGCTGCAAGGCTGCGCTCGTCTATTCACTTCTAGCTATCTTGCTCAGTACATAGCTGAACCAAAACTTTCTATCTTCAAGCTCAATCGTTCCATTTGCTAAGTCCTAAACTGCAGAGATGTTCACTCTCTCTCAGGCAAGCTGAGTAAAGAACGCCACATGCGGACTCTAGGCAAGCTGGAAACAGAAGACCTCCATGGGGACATCTCCCAGTCCACTCTTCGCCTCAGTTTTCCCTCCAGCAAAATCAGTTACGCCAATTGCAGTACAAGTCATGTTAATTATGCATCGCTTCCCAGTGCCGACCAATGCCTGCTCTGGGAAGTGAACAAATTCCCACAAAATTTCCCTTCCTCTCAACTTCTGCTATTTAGCTCCTCCCAGGCCACCCATCAAGGTTAGCGTCTGCACAAAACACCAATTTTTCCGGAATTCTGACTCCCAGGAGAGTACTTCAAATTCATTGGTCCTATTTCCCATCGGAGGCCGGCGTGTTTCATTCTGTCGTTCTTTACCTGATTCACGTCAGACTCTGCAGACCATGAATTCAGTGTGAAGTTGCTATAGTCACAAACACGCATATTTTGGCCTCTGTTGACCGCTCAACCATAGCTTTGCACGGCTTTCTCGCATGTTTCACTGAAAACGGGATGACGGACATTTATCAACAGGCATACAAGTTCTCCGTCTGCTTCCTGGTACACCAGCATGGGGTCAACCACCCACTCACTGTCACTCATCTTATGCAGCTGGAGGCTGCCCTCCGTTGCCGCTTTCTCAGAGCTTGAGCTGCCCTAAGCTGCCTATTGTCGCTTCCCTTCGCCGCTCCCCTACTGGCCACGGTCAACTCGAATACTTCCCTGGGATAAACTAGCCTTCAGTAAATCGACGCGTTTCCACAAAGTTTGCATGCCATGTGAATTACTTTAAAACCATCACCTGAGATTAATTATTCCAATACATCCATACTATACCCTCTACAAGATGCATTGTGCCTTGTCAGTCATATTTGTTCAGCCCTACTGTTCGCTCAACGTGAGTTAGGTGATCTTTAATGACTTTGTGTAAGGGGTATAGTTCTTGCCATCTTACAATGTAGATAACGATCAGGGGCTTGACCACATACAAGCTTCACCACAACTGGGCTGTTCGCAACTGGCGGAAAATCCACAGGAAAAATTGCAGTCTTCATCAGAAACAGCACATATGACCTCAGCAGTGGCAACAGAAGAATCTCAAATAACCCCTGGCAAACTATTGGACGATATTTCGCCGATACCTATCCTAGAATAAGTTGCATCTGCATGGAAGAAGTCCAGAGTTTTAAGTGAGGTTTTGACTTCTCCAGAAAGCATCAACAATCTGCGAATTGGAAAACGAGAAAATGAGTCAGTGAAGAGTAGACCAAATGCTAAAAAGAGGAACAAAGGAGAAACCGTAACCAAAGGAAAAACTGTAATCAAAGGAAAAACCATAACCAAAGAGACTACCAAAGGAATTATCAAAAAGAAGCAGCCTAAGAAACGAAAAGCGTCTGCAACTGACATCGAGTCAGACTCGTCGCTGGATATCCCACTGCAAGTCGATGATGACGATGCGGATGATGAAGAGTGTTGTTGTGTGGGATGCGGTGAACTGTACAGTGGCACTGAAGAGGGTGTGGATTGGATCAAATATATTAGCTGCCAACGTTGGCTGCATGAAGATTGTTCAAAATATGAATCTATGTGTGACGTATGTGGCAAAAAGCAGGGGGAATAACTTCACCATTTCACCCAAAGGGCATTCGCCATTTCACCCATATATATGGGTGAAATGGTGAATTGATAAAAATAAGTATTGTTTTTTTTCAACTTTTGTAGTGCCTTAAAGAGGATGTGGTACTGTTAATGTGTTAGTTATGTATTTTGTTAAAGGAGAGTGTTTTTATTTTGTTTAAATAAACAACTTCTTGTCTTCTACGAGGCCCAAATTATTTGGTCACCATATCGCCCAGATTTACCCTATACTATAGCCATGTCTCCCTTCGTATATTGTTCTTCACCTTCCTTGTTGTTCAGTTTTATAACATAGCTTTCCTTTCCACAGTAATATCCTTGCGTGCAACCCTAGATTTACCTTAGGATTTTGTAACCAGTAGAGGATAGTATTATTGGTCTGTATTGGAGTGAACCCCTCTCATTGTTCTTCTTGCAAATCTGAGTGTCGGTTGCAGTCCCTCATGCATTAAAAGCATCTATAGAGCTTGAGCGGTTCTCAGTAATACACTGAAGCGCCAATGAAACTGGTATAGGCATGCGTGTTCAAACACAGACATGCGTAAACAGGCAGAATACGGCGCTGCGGTCGGCAACGCCTAAGAAGACAATAAGAATCTAGCACAATTATAAGATCGGTTTGTACTGCTACAATGGCAGGTTATCAAGTTTTAAGAGAGTCCGAACGTGGTGTTGCAGTCGACACACGAGCCATGGGACACAGCACCTCCGAGGTAGCGATTTTCTCGTACGACCATTTCACGAGTGTACCGTGAATATCAGCAGTCCGAGAAAACATCAAGTCCCCGACATCGGTGCGGCCGGAAAGGATCCTGCAAGAAATGGACCAACGACGACTGGAGAGAATAGTTCAACGTGACAGAAGTGCAACTACTCCGGAAATTGCTGAAGATTTCAATGCTGGGCCAACAACAAGTGTCAGTGTGTCAACCATTCAACGGAACATCATCGATATGGGCTTTCGGAGTCGAAGGCTTACTCGTGTATCCCTGATGACTGCACGACACAAAGCTTTACGCCTCGACGGGGTTGGTCAATAGAAACATTGGACTGTTGATGATTGGAAACATGTTGCCTGGTCGGACAAGTCTCGTTTCAAATTGTATCGATCGGATGGATGTATACGGGTATGGAGACAACCTCATGACTCCGTGGACCCTGCATGACAACAGGGTCTGTTAAAGCTGGTGGCGGCTCAATAATGATGAAGGGCGTGTGCAGTTGGAGTAATAAGGAACCCCTGATACGTCTAGATACGAGTCTGACAGGTGACGCGTACTTAAGCATCCTGTGTGATCAGCTGCATCCATTCGTGTCTATTGTGCATTCCGACGGATTTCGGCAATTCCAACAGGACAGTGCTACACCTCACACGTCCAGAATTGCTACAGAGTGGCTCCAGGAACACTCTTCTGAGTTTAAACAGTTCTGCTGGACACCAAACTCCCCAGACATGAACATTATTGAACCTTGGAATGTGCTTTTCAGAAGAGGTCTCCACCTCCTCTTGATCTTACGGATTTATGGGCAACCCTGCAGGATTCATGCTGTCAGTTCTGTCCAGCACTACTTCAGACGTTAGTCGAATCCATGCCACGTCGTGTTGCGGCGCTTCAGTGTGCTCGCGGAGTCCCTACATGATATTAGGCAGGTGTACCAATTTCTTTGTCCCTTCAGTGTATTACCTGGCAGAGTGCCGGATTCTGCAGTGTTTATCATCTGAGATAGAAACTGCACATTCTTCCCTCTCACCCTGTCTGGCCGTTCCCTCCTGCTTATTTGTCATGGTAGTAATAATATTGACTTACTTCAATGAGGTCCTCCTGTTTCTTCTCTCGCCTCTTCCGGCGGTTGCGAGGTTCTACAGGAAGCTCGCAATCGTGAGCAACAGACCGAGGAATATCTTCGGCCACATTTACACCTTGAAGAGCCCAAATACACGAAGCTGTGGGAGTTTTGTTTTTACCACCACTAATTCAGGCAAGACGCTAAGTATACAGCAGATATAAAGGTTTAGATATCTGACCAGTAATAATTAAACAGACTATATTACCAATAAGTAGCCCGTAATTGTAGTTTTTCAAGAATTTGAATACGGGTGCTATTGATGTGTGCTGAAAGTTAGGGTATCGAATAAGGTAGAGAACTAAGAGGTACAAGAGTGAAAAGGCAAAGAAAGATGTTTATGGAACACACTTAGCAAACTGTGTGTAGTCTGTTGCGACTAGTGCTAAGGCATCAACGAACAGTTAACCAAGCACTTCAAAGGTGGAACTGTGAAAATATGCAAAGCTTGAAGTACGACATGATCCAACCATGAGGAATAACGAAAACAGTCAAGTAACTTATGATCTACAAACGAGATGAATTGTCTGTTGTCCGTTTCGGCTGTATTTTGTGGTACTTTTGTCTTGTTTATTACTTACAAAACTACAGCAAATAAATTTGAAGTGCCAGTACATAATAAAATACGCAGGGAATTGCGTGTGAGAGTGTTTGCAAACGAAAATGTAAATTTATGTTTATAATTATCTTTGTTCTCACACTACTTTCTCTTAGCTTATTCTTCCCATCGTCTTGTGAATTTATGTTTTGTGTTCCTTGACACCGCCTAATCAAGCTCGAATTCAGATTCTGGAAAATTAGGGGGAACTCTACGACAGCATTGTTATCTTTTGTTTAAGAATCCGCGCCCTAGTACCCTCTCTAACACCTCTGTGTAAACAGTGTACGATAGTATTACTGGATTGTAATAAAATGCAGTTCTTATTTAGTCCTTCATGTACAAGTGAAAGAGTTATCCGGCAGAGTAACAGATTCTCTAAAGCATACAATTTGCTACTTTATTTGGTCATACTTCGGTCTCGTCCTTACTCACCCTTTCTTCGTGTTTACTTCACGTGGTTGTACTGAAATTGACTTACCTTTGCACAGCCGTCCTTCAGCGTGCAGTCCACACCGTTCTCTCCATTCTGGATGCGACTGGTTGACTCTGGGGTCCATTGGCAGGGAAATATCTCAAAGACAGAAGGCATTTGTGCCACCCTCCTCTTTCTCAAACGTCCATACACCTGGAAGAGTGGGTTGCATATTTCTAACAGATATGAATATTCTAGACACTTGACTCTCAATGCTGGAACAGATTTTATATAATGTAAGCAGCCCATAACTGTAGCGTTTAAAGGGTGTGAAGCATGGTGCTACAGATGGTGGTTATTAATTAAGACATAAAATAAGACAGAGAACTGAGAGCTACAAGAATGAAAACGTGAGGTAAGATTTTTATGGAAAACGGTGGACAAAATTGTGGCACGTTAATGTTGCTGAGGTATCATGTAATAGTTAACCTGGCACTTGAAAGGAGAAAAATTGTGTGTGTACAGACGGTTTAGAACATGTAATATGGATAGATATATACAATAAACACGTAACGAAGTGTGAAGGACAGAATATGCTGGACCCGGACTCGAGCACGAGATATTTGCCTTTCTGTGAAGTTTAGCATGCGGGGAATGAGGTACTGGAGGAAGTACAGTTGTGAGAACGGGTCGTGTGTTGTGCTTGGTTAGCATAGTGGACAGTTCACGTGCCCGCGAAAGGCAAATTCATTCTGCTGACATCGTCCCACTGTGTTCTCTATGCTACTGACGAGAGAAATGAATCTGAAGACTCGTTAAGAACATGAACGTTGCAAGCCACTCTTTGTTGCAGAAAGCCTGCTACACCAAATATCACTTAAGCAAAACACATCTGTGTACACTCAATGCATATCCTTATTGATGTCGTCATGAAAATAATGCTCTGTCATATAGCTCTGGTTAAGCCCATGATGTCAGAAATGGGGAAGCACGTGACACTCCTCGCAGATGCACCCTGGGGAGAGTGTTGATGACGTAAATAATTGTAGACGTTTTACAATCTTCTGTGCCCCTGTTTTAATGCCGCGTAATATGCGCTGGTGTGACATGTCTGGGTTACATCTACCAAGGGAAATGAACTTATCCATTAAAAGATATAAAGTTTTCCTAAATAACTCAGCCATTCGTCAATTGCTACTCCTAAATATTGTCAAAAGGAACGGTTCTTAATCATACCAGACATGTTTTTACGATTTCACCCATGTATCTGTAACAATGTCGACTGAATGTAATTTCCGGTTGCCTTTATACGTAACCTGTTTTACTATTTACACTACTGACCATTAAAATTGCTACACCAAGGAGAAATGCAGATGATAAACGGGTATTCATAGGAAAAAATGTATTATACTAGAACTGACATGTGATTACATTTTCACGCAATTTGGGTGCATAGATCCTGAGAAATCAGCACCCAGAACAACCACCTCAGGCCGTAATAACGGCCTTGATACGCCTGCGCATTGAGTCAAACAGAGCTTGGATGGTGTGTGCGGGTACAGCTGCCCATGCACCTTCAACACGACACCACAGTTCATCAAGAGTAGTGACTGGCGTATTGTGACGAGCCAGTTGCGCGACCACCATTGACCAGACGTTTTCAATTGGTGAGAGATCTGGAGAATGTGTTGGCCGGGGCAGCAGTCGAACATTTTCTGTATCCAGAAAGGCCCGCGCAGGACCTGCAACATGCGGTCGTGCATTATCCTGCTGAAATGTAGGGTTTCTGGGATCGAATGAAGGGTAGAGCCACGGGTCATAACACATCTGAAATGTAACGTCCACCGCTCAAAGTGCCGTCTATGCGAACAAGAGGTGACCGAGACGTGTAACCAATGGCACTCCATACCATCACGCCGTGTGATACGCTAGTATGGCGCGTTCACCGCGACCATCATGATCCTGTAAACAGAACCTGGATTCATCCGAAAAAATGTCGTTTTGCCATTCGTGCACCCAGGTTCGTCGTTGAGTACACCATCGCAGGTGCTCGTGTCTGCGATGCAGCGTCTAGGGTAACCGCAGCCATGGTCTCCGAGCTGATAGTTAATGCTGCTGCAAACGTCGTCGAACTGTTCGTGCAGATGGTTGTTGTCTTGCAAACGTCCCCATCTGTTGACTCAGGGATCGAGACGTGGCTGATCGATCCGTTACAGCCATGCGGATAAGATACCTGTCATCTCGACTGCTAGTGATACGAGGCCGTTGGGATTCAGAACGGCGTTACGTATTACCCTCCTGAACCCACCGATTCCATATTCTGCTAACAGTCATTGGATCTCGACGAACGCGAGCAGCAATGTCGCGATACGATAAACCGCAATCGCGATAGGCTACAATCCGACCTTTATCAAAGTCGGAAACGTGATGGTACGCATTTGTCCTCCTTACACGAGGCATCACAACAACGTTTCACCCGGCAACGCCTGTCAACTGCTGTATGTGTATGTGAAATCGGTTGGAAACTTTCCTCATGTGGGCACGTTGTAGATTTCACCACCGGCGCCAACCTCGTATGAATGCTCTAAAAAGCTAATAATTTGCATATCACAGCATCTTATTCCTGTCGGTTAAATTTCACGTCTGTAGCACGTCATCTTCGTGGTGTAGCAATTTTAATGGCCAGTAGTGTATTAAAGACAGCATGCTGCAGTCCACGGTGCAACTGACTGTTACATTATGTATGGAAATTGCCTCCTAGTACAAGGAACGTAAGTCCACGGTCTTCTTTCCTCAAGCCGTTAATGTCTGCATGCTTGTCTGAAGGAAATTGTAATGTAATATACAGACAGCGTACAAACAAAAATTGTGTACATAATTATGAGATTTAGGTCGATGGGCTTAAATGACGGTTGTAATAATTTGTCTCTCCCTCTCTGTGAACAACAATACGCGAACATTGAAAATTTGGCCAATATGTGACACATGGAACTTTGGTCGATCCGGGATACGTACACGCATAGCCGAAATGATTAGGGCGACCACTCACGATAAGCGATAAATCTGCCAAGTCCCGAAGCTGATACAGTGAGATTCAGTATGATGTTATAGCAGTGACTATATTAACTTTAATGTAACCGGTAGTTGGCCTCACTGTAGAATTTTTCATACACCTTGGAGTTGCTGAATGCTCACCTTCTTCATGTCCACTTTTCTGTAATCGTAGACTTCCGTCGAATGTACTTTCTTTGATATCTGCCCCAAATCACGTGTCTTCTTCCTGCAGGGAAGACAGAGGCAGCATAAAATGCTGTAGACCACTTGCGAAGACAAAAGAACATTACAACATGTGTGATTCAGATTTTATACATTAAGACACCAAAATGACTCCGCCTCCATCTCTTACTGCAGAGCAGTCATAAAGCTGCGAATGTTTTGTGGACTAGCTCTCACAATGTTGTCCGATGTGTGGAACAGAGTATGAAAACTGAGAAGTCGCAACTGGAGCCCGAATGTTAGATGTTGTGCTTGACAACTATATTTTTCTTACGACTGCAGTCCTGTTGTTCCACCAGTAGCCATAGCATCTGCCCATATCCTGTGATCACCTTTTCAGCAGAAAGACCTTAAGGAAATGCTGAAGTCCTCGACAAACTCTGTCCTTGGAGTGGATCATGCTCGCTATTCTACGCTGTGTAACCCGCCAAATCGTGCACTGACAAAGTTTCTACGAACTTTCAACCGTATTTGGATGAGACTCTTCTCCTCGCTGAACAATTAAAATAATTATTCCAGCTCTGTCGACTAATGCAATGCCTGGAAGTACAACGTCGTCTTGAGCCGGAAGGACACTTTAAAGGTCTACTAAGCCCCATTGAGAATGGTGGTTGCGACAGAAGTGCTTCCTTTCAGAAAACCAGTTTGGATTTCCAAAGGGTAACGGAACACTAGACATTCTTTGTATTATACACTCTGAAATTTTTAGAGCGTCGAGCAATAGTCAACATTTCTCAGATTAAATAGCAAGTCCGTCTTACAATCTCGAGAGGACTGCCTCAATGTTCCATGCAGAGCTTTCATCTGTTTTAAACGTACACGCGGGATACTGACTACGGACAACATTATTTCCCCAGGCAACTCCCCAATTTGCAGATGATTTATACCTTTCTTCTATACATCATTATCTTGAATCTCTTTGCCTAAATTTAAGCAGAGCCGTTTACGCATTAACACGCTGGTTTAATGCCAACGACCTAACAGTTTAGACTGAGAAATGTTCAGTAGTTATCTTCAACTAACTCATCCTTTTTATTAGGGAGTCTCTTTTTCCCGTAGGTGACTGATGTGAAATTGCTGCGTGTGGTGCTTGGAATGAGCTTAAAATGGGCTGATCACATAGCTCTTTAATCAGGAAACACCATTAAGACAGTGAGATCTGCAGCTGAAACTTGAGGGGTGCAGGGCCCAGTATTCTCTCTAGGGCCTCCTAGGCTCAGTCATAGATCATGGATACTTCTTATATCACAACGCTACCAAGGCGCACTTCGTAAAATCGACAAAGTTCTCTTACCCGTGACTTTGCCTTGGAGCAATACGTTCGACTTCGACGAATGCCTTACTAGTAGAAACGCTGAATCTCCGGTGTATAAACTACTTTTTCGTCTCACACCATGTTACACATGCTTCACTTACTTGTGCAAGTAGGTTAATATTCGACCTATGTCTCACGTAAACAGATAAAGATACCAAAATAACCTTCAAGGTTATCTGGGATCGGTATCTTAAGAGTAGGAAATCCAGTCATATGCTATGCATATCCGTCTTGGTATCCGCGGTTCGGTTTAGGTACAAAGAATACATGAAAAAGCACTTCTGGGTGGCTTTCTGACAAATCGCCCATAAATTAATGGTGCCTACATAAGCCTCTTTAGGTACACCGTACACCACATCAACTGTAAAAGTCACCAAATGATTTCATCCGTTTTCCTCTGTAAGAGGAAGTGTGAAATACTCATATTTTGACCCTGCTCTGTAGTATAGTGACACTAAGACGATGCTCCTGTTGGGTATACAATACAGAACAACATAGAAATTAACGAACAAAACTGTTCGTTAACTGCCATGTTCTTCTATATTGACCCCTACTTGAAGCTGTAATATTTGCCATTATTACATGGGTCTTCAAGACTTTAATATTTGCACTAAAGATGGTCAGTCAGTGACTAAAATCGATTTGCTGTAATAAATTATTTCCAACCCCTAACGACCGATGCTGCCGATTTTGTTGTTCACATGTTCTTAATTGTCAATGATGGCTGTCCTCACCTGATGTCTCTTCCCCACAAAGGCAGCTCTGTTGAGACCCTCACAGCTATGCTCGTCACAAAACAACAAGGTTTCTACTTAATGTTGCATGAAGCATTAGGATCAGATCATTTCCCCATTGTTCTGATGACAAACCTGTAGCAAGAAATGTGAAATTCTTTCCTAACAATCCTTGTAACGTCAGCAAAAGGAAATTCGTATCCTTTCAAAAATAGTGTAGAATGCAGAAATGGCCTAGTGCATGTATTCCACTACATATTCTTCAATGTATTAAATGTGACCGATCTGTGATGCCAAAAACGACATGCTACTTCGTTACAGACTAACAGCTATGTGACACGGAATACGGAATCGTCACAAATTATTGCACAACGTTGAGTAGTGATTAGGCAATATAGGATCTCCTTATCTTGAGAAGACAACCTGCACTGCTAGAAGACGGATGCTAAAACTAACAGGTTGTGAAAAACAACTAAAATCGTCTTGTCTAGATGAATTATTGTGAAACGATGAACAGAGATATTAAGGTATCTGATGTGTGGAGTACAACATGGAAAGTCAGAAGTCCTAACTGGGACCCAGACCAGGGATAATTCGTAGATGTTATGATTGACAAATAAGTACCTGTCGAGAAGATTTATTGGCTTAGACAGCAGTCCAACAGTAGATTAATGACACTTCTACGGGAAATAAAAGAAATTCAAAAAATGGTTCAAATGGCTCTGAGCATTATGGGACTTAACTTCTCAGGTCATCAGTCCCCTAGAACTTAGAACTACTTAAACCTAACTACCCTAAGGACATCACACACACCCATGCCCGAGGCAGGATTCGAACCTGCGACCGTAGCGGTCGCGCGGTTCCACACTGTAGCGCCTAGAACCGCTCGGTCACCCAGGCCGGTTGAAAGAAATTCTTCCGCACATAAAATCGGATATGTTGTATATTTATAGTCTCGTTTAAGCATTAGATCCGGCGTGCTACACCTCCCGTTATATTCAAGCAGGTATCTACATAGGCCCGTTTGGAATTCCATTCCCGTATCTGTTTATAAGCCTCGAAATTTTCTATTACAGTTTTAAGAAAATCTGCTTTGGCACAATCAGTTCAACTGTCTGTGATTACGTTAATCCTTATTGGAGAAACGTTGTTTATGTTTATACTGATGGCTTGTGATTTCAAGAGATTTCAGCAGTACGACGAATATTTCTTCACCAGAGGCTGAAATATTCCAAGCAAATTCGTCTCCAATCATATTTCTTAGTTTCTGCAGCGGAAGCTATGGCGATCCGAGAGACTCTCAAATCTGGTCGTCCTGAATGACTCCAGAACTTTCTGTAACGCAACACTCCAAAAGTGTATACGAATGTGTTCATCACTGACTACGGACCAGTAAAATGAACATTCAAGTACTGGAAATAATGTAGCAAAACAAGTGAAGAAGTACGAGGACCTCCTTACTGTGGGGCCGAGGTCATTTGGACAAGGACGAACACATGGCGAACAAGGCCGGTGTTTCTCGCTCTGTAATAAATGTAATTCTACCATCCTCAGATATCAGGTTACGGATGAGGAAACTGGCCAAGGTAGAATAGGCAGAGGACTGGGGCCTTTTACTGCACCATGGAAGTCAACACTACGCTGCAGTACAAGCAGTAATTAGAAGCTACACCAGGTTTCGAAACTTTCAGGAGAGGAGGAGGTTGGTAACTTTAGCAGTCACAGTTAAACTACTTCCACTGTAAGTCGGATAGGTATGAAGTATACCCTTCCACTGACTTTCAGATCATAGAACCGGGAGATGTAAGCAACCTGCTGTTTTCCTACAATTACATCGAAACACAGCCAAACTATTTACTGCAAAATCTTGAAAGTATCCCTTCCATCAAGTGCTTCTGACTTATTGTTTCATGATGATCCTCACGAAGCACATGCTCTGCAACCACATTTTGTTTATTTTGTTCTAGATGAGGTAATTAACTGAGTTTGCTGTGCCTGATAGTAGGTAGTTCTTTGTACCATGCGTTTTCTGTTCATCACTTGTTTCCGTTTCTGGAATCTCTCAGTAAGTATCTGACTAAAGAAAGCTTTTTATCACAGTGTTAGCATGGTTTGGATAAGTAAAGGTAATTCCACGTTGTATGTGTGTATATAATCTCTGCTGTAGAATAAGAGATCATTTATTTGCTTAAAACAATGTAAAGATAAACCTTTTCGATGTACGAGAGTGTGCTGAAAAGTAATTTTCTATTCTTTTCTCAATATCGGTTGTGGTATCACATGTCATGCAAATTACTTGGTTTCCGGAACCGCGCTGCTGCTACGGTCGCAGGTTTGAATCCTGTCTCGGGCATGGATGTGTGTGATGTCCTTAGGTTAGTTAGGTTTAAGTAGTTCTAAGTCTATAGGCCTGATAACCTCAGATGTTAGGTCCTATAGTGCTTAGAGCCATTTTTTGAAATTATTCGGTTAACTTTTCCGCTTTGCAGACGCAAGTTAAAACATGCTGGCGCTAGATTACTCCGAATTTTAGCATGTAACATTTGTGTGTGTAACGCAACTATGTCTTTGTATGAGAAACAGAATCTCAGAAAACAGAAACATCTACAACAATCTGTCGCCTCATGTTCACTGTCATCGATCATCCTCCATACAGTCCCGACTAGATGTAATCAGATTCCAAAAGTTAAAGATTACCTTCGAGGACGTCGCTTTGACAGTAATGAAACGGTACAAGCAGAGGTGAGGTTGTGGCTCCGTCAACAAAGTGAGACATTCTACTACTGGCCTCCCGTTGGGAGAAATACGTTCGTAACCAGAGTGACTACGATTAGAAATAAATATGCAGGCATGAAGAATAAAGATGTAGAATGTTAATAATGTATGCGTTATTGAAAAAGCCTTAAGAGTTTCAAATAAAAAATTTCGCATTAATTGCTATTCAGCAAGACGTCATAGCAATGGGTACACATTCGGCAACGATCTATACACTCACATTCACAGTAGAGAATACAAGGCGCAGAAGAGAGTAAGGATGAAGAGGTGGAATGCGATGAGAAAAACGATGCATTTTGAGTGAAGAAATGATCTACGAGGGCTGTCCATAAAGTAAGTTACGACTGATCGCGAAATGAAAATCACAGTGAAAATCAGAAATGTTTCATTTGTAACAGTTAGCTACACCTTTCAGCTACTTCTCTACGTAGTCGCCGTTCTGACTCAGACATTCGTCGTAGCGTTGTACCAACTTTCCAATACCCTCATCATAGCCGCCAGTGCTTTCCGCCAATTCGCTGCGCTGGCCTAAAGCTCGTTGTCTGTGCCAAAATGTTGTCTTCATAGCCAGCGGTTCGTTTGAGCAGGAATGAAACTCAGTGGGAGACAATTACGGGCTGTATTGTGGGTAACCAAACATTTCCAATTGAAACGATGCAGGAACATCTTCATTGCCCCTGCAGAATGAGGCTGAGAATTGTCTTGAAGAAGAAACTGCACGACAGTTATGTAATGTTGGTTGCATAGCTTCAGGGGAAAATTCTCACCAGACCCCTCGTACTTGGCGGTAGACACGATTTTCTATAACATCTTTACGCGCTCACTAAGAGCTCAGGAATGAAAAGAGCGACATAATTCTACCTAGAGTCATACTAGAGACACTGCCCAACACATCTTTGCAAAGCTTTATCGGATTTTCATAGTTGTTTCCATTTCGCAACCGATCGTAACTTACTTTGTGGACAGCCCTCGTAGAAATCCAAACCCTGAGCCAACACTAACAGTAAAGATGCTCCATACCATGTGACGTATCCACCTGAGATATTGAATACAACCCGGAGAAGTCGACTGAGATGTGCGCTGCCTGGATATAAGGGTTTCACGTTATGCAGTGCACTAAATGTGGCTCACAGAAAAAAGGAACTGCATTCTGCAATTCAATAGAAATAGCACAAAGGCGACATATACGCAGCGACTTCAGAAAGTAACACATATCCCACGGTAAGATCACTGCGCAATGAGACTGGCGCGTTATCAGAAGAGAGTACATGCCCTGAGCCTCCTGCAGACACAGGTACACTCCGGTACGGAGAGTAACTGCGTCACAGATTGAGAGTGAAATGGAACGGCGACTGGAAAGCTGCTCCAAAGTTGAGCTGCACACGGCAGTCCGATTCGTGTGGGCAAAACATCTGAACTGCACACAAACTGAATTTGAATTCTGGCTGTGTGTGGACAAAATGCAATGTCCCGTCCCGCTGTATTGAAATAGTGTCATTAATTCTGAACAGAATTATATAACGCTGATAGGAAAGTAAGGCCATCGATATCGACATCGACCACAGATGACTGTGTCCAGACCATCGAGGAACTGATTCAAAAAAGTCGCAGTTTTCCGGCGATGAAGAAACTCACATAGAGGTTCTGGACTGGCTCCGTGACCAACGAGCGGATTTATGTCACCGAGTAGTTGAAGAACTGATAGAAGACTACGAGGGTTGTTTAAAGAGGTATGGTAACTTTGTTGCTAAATTGTTTCACGCATCAGTGTAAGTCTGAAGGCAGGAGAGCATTCAACAAAAATTACTTGGCCTATCACGATAATGTCAAACTTACTTTGTGAGGACTCATTGTATCTTCACATATAATAATAAACTAATATTTTGTGTTACTTACACATCTATATATTTCAGTCTTCAGTTTATAAATAAACGTCAGCAAATTAATCCGCGGAATAAGTCATTACCAGGACGAAAAACGTGTGTGAGTACTGATACGCTATGTTGTTGTTGTTGTTGTTGTTGTTATTGTTGTTGTGGTCTTCAGTCCTGAGACTGGTTTCATGCAGCTCTCCATGCTACTCTATCCTGTGCAAGCTTCTTCATCTCCCAGTTCCTACTGCAACCTAAATCCTTCTGAATCTGTTTAGTGTATTCATCTCTTGGTCTCCCTCTACGATATTTACCCTCCACGCTGACCTCCAATACTAAATTGGTGATCCCTTGATGCCTCAGAACATGTCCTACCAACCGATCCCTTCTTCTAGTCAAGTTGTGCCACAAACGTCTCTTCTCCCCAATCCTATTCAATACCTCCTCATTAGTTATATGATCTACCCATATAATCTTCAGCATTATTCTGTAGCACCACATTTCGAAAGCTTCTATTCTCTTCTTGTCCAAACTATTTATTGTCCATGTTTCACTTCCATACATGGCTACGCTCCATACAAATACTTTCAGAAACGGCTTCCTGACACTTAAATCTATACTCGATGTTAACAAATTTCTCTTCTTCAGAAAGGCTTTCCTTGCCATTGCCAGTCTACATTTGATATCCTCTCTACTTCGACCATCATCATTTTGCTCCCCAAATAGCAAAACTCCTTTACTACTTTAAGTGTCTCATTTCCTAATCTAATTCCCTCAGCATCACCCGACTTAATTCGACTACATTCCATTATCCTCGTTTTGCTTTCGTTGATGTTCATCTTACATCCTCCTTTCAAGAGATTGTCCATTCCGTTCAACTGCTCTTACAAGTCCTTTGGTGTCTCTGATAGAATAACAATGTCATTGGTGAACCTTTTCATTTTTTCTGCATGGATCTTAATACCTACTCCGAATTTTTCTTTCGTTTCCTTTACTGCTTGCTCAATATACAGATTGAACAACATCGGGGAGAGGCTACAACCCTGTCTCAGTCCCTTCCCAAGCACTGCTTCCCTTTCATGTCCCTCGACTCTTATAACAGCCATCTGGTTTCTGTGCAAATTGTAAATAGCCTTCGGTCCCTGTATTTTACATCTGTCACCTTCAGAATTTGAAAGAGAGTAATCCAATCAACGTTGTCAAAACCTTTCTCTAAGTCTACAAATGCTAGAAACGTAGGTTTTCCTTTCCTTAGTCTAGCTTCTAGGATAAGTTGTAGGGTCAGTATTGCCTCACGTGTTCCAACATTTCTACGGAATCCAAACTGATCTTTCCCGAGGTCGGCTTCTACCAGTTTTTCCATTCGTCTGTAAAGAATTCGTGTTAGTATTTTGCATCCGTGACTTATTAAACTGATTGTTCGGTAATTTTCACATCTGTCAACACCTTCTTTCTTTGGGATTGGAATTATTATATTCTTCTTCAAGTCGGAGGGTATTTCGCCTGTCTCAGACATGTTGCTCACCAGATGGTAGAGTTTTGTCAGGACTGGCTCTCCCAAGGCTGTCAGTAGTTCTAATGGAATGTTGTCTACTTCTGGGGCCTTGTTTCGACTCAGGTCTTTCAGTGCTCTGTCAAACTCTTCACGCAGTATCGTATCTTCATCTACATCCTCTTCCATTTCCATAATATTGTCCTCAAGTACAATGCCCTTGTATAGACCCTTTATATACTCCTTCCACCTTTCTGCTTTCCCTTCTTTGCTTAGAACTGGGTTTCCATCTGAGCTCTTGATATTCATGCAAGTGGTTGTCTTTTCTCCAAAGGTCTCTTTAATTTTCCTGTAGGCCATTTTGCACTTCCTGTAGATCTCATTTTTGAGACGTTTGTATTACTTTTTGCCTGCTTCATTTACTGCATTTTTATATTTTCTCCTTTCATCAATTAAATTTAATATTTCTTCTAATACCCTAGGATTTCTACTAGCCGTCGTCTTTTTACCTACTAGATCCTCTGCTGCCTTCACTACTTCATCTCGCAAAGCTACCCATTCTTCTTCTACTGTATTTCTTTCCCCATTCTTGTCAATTGTTCCTTTATGCTCTCCCTGAAACTCTGTACAACCTCTGGTTTAGTCAGTTTATCCAGGTCCCATCTCCTTAAATTCCCACTTTTTGCAGTTTTTTCAGTTTTAATATACAGTTCATGACCAATAGATTGTGCTCAGAGTCAACATCTGCCCCTCGAAACGTCATACAATTTAAAACCTGGTTCCTAATCTCTGTCTTACCATTAGATAATCTATCTGAAACCTGTCAGTATCTCCAGGCTTCTTCCATATATATAACCTTCTTATATGATTCTTGAACCAAGTGTTAGCTATGATTAAGTTGTGCTCTGTGCAAAATTCTATCAGACAGCTTCCTCTTTCATTTCTTAGCCCCAATCCATATTCATCTACTACGTTTCCTTCTCTCCCTTTTGCTACTACCGAATTCCAGTCACCCATTACTATTAAATTTTCGTCTCCCTTCACTATCTGAATAATTTCTTTTATTTCATCATACATTTCTTCAATTTCTTCGTCATCTGCAGAGCTAGTTGGCATATAAACTTGTACTACTGTAGTAAGCGTGGGCTTTGTGTCTATCTTGACCACAATAATGCTTTCACTATGCTGTTTGTAGTAGCTTACCCGCAATCCTATTTTTTTGATTCATTATTAAACCGACTCCTGCATTACCCCTATTTGATTTTGTATTTATAACCCTGCATTCGCCTGACCAAAAGTCTTGTTCCTCCTGCCAGCGAACTTCACTAATTCCTACTATATCTAACTTTAACCTATCCATTTCCCTTTTTAAATTTTCTAACCTACCCTCTCGATTAACGGATCGAACATTCCACGGTACGATCCGTAGAACGCCAGTTTTCTTTCTCCTGATAACGACGCCCTCCTGAGTAGCCCCGCCCGGAGTTCCGAATGGGGGACTATTTTACCTCCGGAATATTTTACCCAAGAGGACGCCATCATCATTTAACCATACAATAAAGCTGCATGCATATGGTCTAATATTTTGGTGAATTTGAAGAATTTTTGTAATTTATTATTTCAGTGTTATTTGGTACCAGAACAAAACACTGACCACCAACATAAAATTTCACTCACGATGTCTACGTTCAAGATTTAGGAGCATACACAACTTTTTTTTATTTACATGAGTCAAGAACTTGATTATATGAAACTTGATGTATTATCTGTGGTTACATAAAGGTGATAATGTCCATGTGTATGATTCTCATTCTCTCCTGAGTTGTGTTTGGTATATTCTGTCTGCAGTTCATGTGTGAATTTTCTTAGATACAAAAAATGGCCCCTCGAGGGAATAGTAAAATAATTTGAAATCCTTGTATGCACTACTTATATTCTGCTTACTCAACATATATTACGTTGTATTTGCACCAAGCTTTTTGCAGCGTGGCTCCATAAACACAAACCAGATAATAATAGCAATAAAACTCCTATAAAGTAAAGCCACTCATATACGAGGGCTGCCGTCTTACTACGGTCCGATCGGTCGCGAAATGGAAACCATTGTGATAATCAAAAATGATTTGTTTGCAAAAGTTGGCTACATCTTCCAGCTGCATCTCTACATACTCGCCGCTCAGCGCTAGACAGTTGTATCGTTGTACTACATTTCCAATACCCTCGTCTTAGAAGAAAGCTGCCAGCGCTTTCAGAAAATTCTACGGTGTGTCTGTACCAAAATGTTGTCTTCACGGAGAGCGGTTCATGTCAGCAGAGATGAAACTCAGAGGAAGACATTTCGGGCTGTAGGGCAGGTGATCAAACACTTTTCATCGAAAACGCTGCAGGAGCAACTTCATTGCAGCTGCAGTGTGTGGCCAGAAGTGTCGTAAAGGACGTAATGCGTGACAGTTACGTTACGTGAACTGCATGTAATGAAGCAAAGTCTCTCGGCAGACACTTGCACTTGGCGGGAGACACTGCTTTCTAGACATCTTTACTTGCTCTCCGTGCTCTCAGAACTGAAAAGAGTGACATGACGCGATCGACGGGCATAGCCGGGACACTGCCCGACATATTTGTGCAAGGATTCATAGGATTTTCTCTTTGGTTTAGACTTCGAGACCCAGCAAACCTTAAAAGTGGAATAACCTTCGTATGAGAGGACTTCCAGTAATATACTCAGATTAATGGTGCCAATAGAGGAAGAAACAGGTTTCGCAAATGCGGCCCACATCAAACTTGTTAATCAGCTGCGACGTGTATCTTGAATGGGGACGAACAGAAAGAGCAGCACACACTGTCGGAGAGGTTAATGCACTGAAGTTTCCTACGATTTGAGCTGTTCAGCGACCTCAGCTGAAATTTATTTCATTTCCCTAAGTCACTTCAGTCGGATGCCAGAATGGTGCACCTGAGAATACATGATCCTTCTGGTGACACATCTTTGTCCGATCAGAAAGTCACAGAGATGTCAAAACCATGTTTTCGTTTCAGCTATATTGTGATTCACCGCAGAGGCTGAAGTTCCAAAAAATCTGTAGATATCCTTTTAATCTCTTGGCAAATTTTAGGATCGTTAATGCATAGTTTGCCTCCGAGTAATCAAATCTGAATCTTCTTAATTCGTATCTGGAACTCATCGAAACCACTCTTTTAATTCGAAATGTAGACTGACGAAAATTACTAACGCCCTGTACAATGAATGGTTCACAATTAACATCGATTTCTACCCGTCTTTTTCGAGTTTACGATGTCTCCCTGAGCAGCGATTATATTATAATACCGACAACGCTAAACAGTTATCTTCACCGGATTAGTCATAAATTTCAGTAATTGTTTCAACGACAAATGCGTAGTGAAGAAACAGCTGAGATTCGAAAAAGAGCTGTTTGGCAGGAGGGGAAGGGGGGGGGGGGAGCGCTTTACTATGAGTCGTTGCGTTGACAATTGAAGCACAAAATGAATGCAGCTGTTGCAGATTGACGAAATCCGGTGATATTGCCAAACGTTTTTATGACAGTGGGTGTTTTAATATATGTGCACAACAGTCGTAGGGGTATTTAACTAATTGTATTCCATATAAAGCTCTATGTGACTGATAAGTCGTTGTGTCCGAATAAAACACTAAGGATCGTGGATTGAGGAGCATGCAAATAAAATTTTAAGAACCTAGATTGTCTTCTTATTCATAGTATTTAGCTAGAAAATGTTGTGACAGGATGGAAGATTATTTTGTATTGGCTGCACCACAAAGTACTGACGTGCAAGGTACTGGACCTTGGATTTCGAACGGCTAAAAAGCATATGTAACAAATTCTTCTGCGCTTGTAAACCTGTATAAAATATTTCTAAACACTTCCAGTAAACGACTCTGTGACTGCTAAGCTGATCATAACTTCCAGTATGAGAGTAGTGATTGTGCAGTGCTTGCGTTCCGTCTCCCCTATGAATGATTTTAAGCAGTGGGGATACAAAATTCTCATATTGTGAGCAAAGAGTGATAATGATTTAAAGCTGGGATATCTTTTGTTATCCATTCAATCGCACCTTCTTGTGGATTTAACACAATTTATTTGTGGTAGCCGGACATACACGCTTTATTTAATGAAAAAATAATTTAATTGGGATGCTCATTTTACTACTACAGTGCTACATTCGCATTACATGTGATTCCGGAATCTTTGGACCGCATTCGGACAGTCTTGGTTATCAAAACGTTTAATTTGGTTGACACCGGCTGTAACGATATCTTTTTGCCTTGCACTTACGTCAAAGAACTTATCTGTTATGACGGTAGTTCGGAGAATTACTGATGAACCATTTCATCGAACGTAGACTCATTATGGTTGGGAGAAACATGAACACACCAGAGACGGAGACATAAGAGCTAAAATGCAGCAACTTCTGTTTCCGATTACTGCATCTACTCTGTGGACTGGTAATACTAGTTTCAAGTGAATTAAAGCAAGCAATATACGTTGCAGACATGGGCAGCTTTATGGAGACCAAAAGGCCCATGCTGAGACTGCCTTAAGTGTTAATCCTTTGGAGAGTTATCAGTCCCTCGAGAATCCCCTTTAAATAATTGAAATCTTTTAGTCGGTCTTTCGCTTGACCATACTGTCATCGACATGGTTGATCATGAATAGGGAACCGAAACAACGAATTCAACTTTTAGAAAATCTTCCACCACAGATGATCGCAAAAGAGTACGGTACCTCATTTCAGTTATTGCACAAAGGCCGAAGTGGTAGTTTCGAGAGAAGTTATCACGGAAAAAAAATCAACTAAAATCGCTCATCAGTGGGAAGACATCGGGACCGGATAAGATGCTGGAACATTCTATAGAGATTACTTTAAGAACTTGTGACACTTCCAATAATGCTTTATCGTAGGTCGGAGAAACTGAGGATGTCAACGTATTTGATAAGAATTGCAGGTCATTCCCGTTTCTAGAAGGATTGTCGGATAGATGCACATAATTATTTCACTGTGTTGACAAGACGATCTGCTGAAGAATAGTGGAACGTTTTTTATATTCATGCATTACGAAGCTTTTGCAAGAAGAAGTTCAGAAAGAGTCTTCTGAAAACACAATCTTGATCAACTAAGTGGCTAACGGTGAAATTTCCTTGAGGCTACACGGAAGTGGATCTATCGTCTATAGAATAGTTAAAACGTCAAAAGACTGTAAGCGAAATGGAGAAATTTCTGCGGCGAATAAATTAATGGCACAGGAACAGGTAACACCGTAAAAATTCTTTTCATAATAACACAATGTATATAAACGGTTGAACAAGTCCATTATTGTTCGATTATGGTACTGGCGATAAATCAGTGGAAACTGAAACAACGTTACAATACCTGGCATTAACAGTCAGAAGCGGCGTGAAGTCGAATGATGATGGCTGAGTATAGACTATTATTGGTCACTTACCTCCACTGGCTTCATGGTTTTCTAATTCTGATATCTGCCTGTCTTCAATAAATAACCCTGTTTCAGTAACGACTTAACCTCCTTCTAGCAAAGATATGAAGCTCACTTCCCTTTTCACCAGATTCTTTCTCTAAAATCACCGATACGCACGCGAATAGCTTCAGTTTACCAGGCAGACTAATGCTAGGCGACGCACGCGACACGTCCCGCGATGTTTAATTGTTGTGAGCCTCGCCTGGGAATAAGAGTTATCATCCCTTGTGACTCTTGAAAACTTTCTTGTCATACACGATATGTTTGTAACTGTCGGGTTATCCATTACAACAACCCGAGCAAGAAAAGAAGAAAAGATAAACAATTTATTTCTTCATCACCGAAAATCCGGAATCTAATTTAAAGTTTGCCCAGAAAAACAAAATAAATGGTTAATAGAGACATTCTCCAATTCCCACATTTTTCGCAGTTACTTTGTGTAGAACTATTCCTTGGTTTATTTTATTGTGATCAGATGGAAAAATTGGAATATTGTGATATTCTGGCGAAAATGAGCACGAAATATGATTGCAAGAGGCATTCGCGTGAAATGTGTAAATTTATGCAATAGGTCAACCCGACAATCTATAGTTCGTTCAATGTATTGAATTTTATTTATGATTTTGGAAAAACCAACCGACGCTGAAGGGCGTGAGCATCAAAATCGCCTGATCGTGAGGGGTAAATGTCGTGTTAAGAAGAGCGAACTGTGATGCAAAGTGACGATACCTCCAACGTGTTAACGAATTAACGAGGGAGTAATGCATACAGTTGTTGCTGTATAAAGCCGACTGGCACAGGTTGGGCGTATGAAGAACTAAATAGCAGAGCTCCCTGTGAAATACCCTCATTGGAAATAGCATGTACACATACGACTGAACGCTTTAAATGTGAAACGTGAGCTAACACAAAAGTGCTACAGAAGGCAGGTTTACGTGCCCCCTTCTAGAACAGTGCTGTGCATGAAAGGCACGGAAAAAATTAGAAAGAATGAAGGAAAGAAGACTAGGTTTAACGTCCCAGATAAAAACGGATTAACGGAATGAATAAGGACGTTTCATTGAAAGGAAAAGGGAATGTACCAGGGCGAAAGGTGCAGGTACGTTTTCATATCAGAAATTATACCTGCACCCAAAAGTTGACAGCAATCAAGAAATGACAAAACGCTTTTGACTGGATAACTGAAGAGCTACACATAAAGTGTACTTAATCATGTGATGTTAATCTTACAAATATATCCAAAACATGTAACCAACCACCTTCATAATTCGCAAATATGCATCTAAAAGAAAGAAGTACTTACAGGAAATTTCTCGCCTTAATAACGTTACAATTAATAAGATACGTGGTTATCCTCCTCGACTCGACTTTTTAGTGGTGTGTCACATTTACAGTGAATACTTTTCATATTCAGAGACGTAGTTGTGATTTCAATTTGTGAATATTACGTCCCGTCGCAGTTCGATGTAAGGACTTATTATCACCAATGAGAAGCAACTATGTAAAACCGCAAACCAAGTATGGTCAACCCTACCAAGGAAAACTTGTGCTTGTGGTTATAGTATCTCAAATCCGTCGGCACCTTTAGACATCAGCTTCTCTCAGTAGCTAATCAATAAAGATGTACAGCTACGGAGGATAATGCCTTAACATACCCGGTCTCAATCACGAGCAGCCGTCTATCTTGATATCAACGTCGACAAAACGCAAATCTTTCACGGACATATAGTAATAGTCTGCCAGAGAGGCATTAAAATTCTCAATGAAGTAGCAGCAATTGGCCAAATGAAGTTTTCCGCTGTCATTACGACCAGCAAGAATATACTGCAGTGCAGTCTTAATCGCTATTGTGGGCTGCAGGTCGAGCGTTTGGGCTCATAGAGCCAGAAAAGTTAGGACAGCACAGGCTCTACGGCGAGCTCAGAGAAGTGTACTCCTGCACCTGACAGACCAGAACAGATCAACACCGTCTGAGGCGCTGCGGTGATAACAGGCTTGCTGTCTCTAGACCCGAGCTTAAGAAAGACAGGTCCACAGATTTCTCAGAACAATGGCGAACATGATAAGCTAAAGGAGATACTGGACGTAATGAAATGATGGCATGCATTGATAGAGAATGTCTTGAAATCTGGGACAGGGCAGAAATACTTGTAGGGACCTAACTGCTTACTGAGTACACTTGTTAATGTGGAACAGTCGGCAACGTGGCCACGTCGTCTAAGAAATGTGCCATCAGCGTAGAGGTTACAGACAACAAAAGGAACTTCTTTGGTAATACTACAGTAACAAAGAATGAGGAACTGTGGAATCAGCTGAATTCGCTTACGGCTAAAACATCATTTTATGAACTTCAAGCCTACACGGCAGAGAGGCAACGAAGACGAGGCCACGCATCATGGAAACGACACACAACACGGCAAAATATCCACCTACGACAACCTTTCAGAAGCAGTGAAGAGATGAGCCTTGAGGAGGACAAGGAAGGATCTCCTGAGACCCTAACAGCCACCTACAAATCTCCACACCTTTGGTGGCACAGTAGCACAGCCACTGTGAGTCCTGAGTTGTACCTCAGTGCCGTATGAGATAACTATCCAGACAAACGAGGAATCTAGCTTGGTTCTAATACAACGAACTGTAGTGTAGTGTAGTATAGTGATGTGTAGGGTAGTGTTGTGTAGTAGCGTAGTCCGAGAATTATAAATTACAAACTTGTGATCCAGGTACGCAGCTCAGTGTAGTAGACTAGTAGCATGTGTCTTCTGGATTCCGGATGGACATATACCTGTATGCCGGATGACAGAAGGGTAGTGCTTAGAAATTTCCTCATGATTTGAAAACATCTTTTTATGGCTTTATGTAGATACTTTATCTAGATATACATATCGTGGGAAAGTGGCGTAAGATATCTGCAAACTTGTAGCTTTTGGTGTTGGTGGCATAAATGTAGCATATTAACAGACAAGTAGCGACTAACATTATTCCCTAGCGCTTTACTCACGTGCAGATCTTCTGTGCAAGGCGTCGGACTTCGTTTCTTGCAGCAGGTGTTTCATCGTCTATTAAGGAACTGATTTACAAAAGGGAAAATAACGAAGTTACAGGCAATGAAAGCTATGGTCATCTGGAGAAACTTATATTCAATAATGAACACATTAATGAGAGGTAGTCCTGTCAGAAGCAAACATAAATTATCACTCAGGATGGAGCCGCTGGGCGATCAACAGACTTACTGCAGGACAGACTGAAAGTACACAAGTTCACACAGCAACACCACATTTAGGGTAAAGACCAGTTCCCGGGGAGAGCAGAGTATCGAACAGAAGATATTAACTACGGGATACACTTGCGATAACAGTAACAGAGGTCGGCCAGACCAGCTTACCATGCTACATGTCGATCTACAGCGCCAGTATGTTGTAGCGCAGACGTAGCGGCTGTACAGCCGCAAGCATTATAATTGCGATGTGCTACGTAACTGTAAACGTCTCGAGTGGTTCGCAAAGGACTAACTTAGGCTGTTCCCAAAGCAATGGGTAGCACTAACCACCAAATGTCGTTAACTGCAGTAGAGCGAACGATGTCGACATCTCTAGAAACTGCAACGGAATGGGCAGGAGAACTGCTCCCCTGATTATTTAAAGACTCAATCGATGAGCTACAGTGCACCTCTGCGGTACACGAAAAGGTCATTGTAACCAACCCAACAGGGTTGAGAGGTGGAACCGCTCCTGCTGTCCTAGCCTCCTGGAATGGCTGACTTCCGGCCCTCAACGTTGGTGACTTGAACTGGCGCTAATTCTCAGAACGCGGGAAAACTTTGTGTTCCTCCGCGATCGCGTGGCTTCAATGGCCAGAAAAACAAGATAGATTTAGCCATATTAAGCATTTTCTATGTTAATTAAACGGGATATGTTATATTTATGCTGCTCCCTCCAGCCTATGGTCCTCTATGTAGGCAGTAGCTCGGTGTTGTCTGTCAACTTAGGAAAATTAATTTAGCAACATCAACTGACTAATCTAGTTTCATGAACTGCGGTGCAGTTGGGCCCTCAAGATACAGATTTGGAAAATAGATGACCTCAAAGAAAACAGAGAGCCCTTCGACTCCACTACATAAAAACATGAAGACACAGACGAACAACACAATTAAGACATTTTGTATGGAAAAAAAATTTAATGATCAGTACCTAACAATTGCTTAGTCTACATAAAATTTGTTCTCAGTACTGTCTCCATTACTTTTTTATCAAACATTAATTTCATTGACAGAGGGAGGAGAGTGTGCGTGAAGAGGGACCCGTCGCATGGCAATGTCTATCAGCCCTGTAACTACTAACGCGACCCAGGTCACCATATTAATTTAAAGCGTTTGTTTCAGTGGACATATCACTGAACAAGTATTCTATTGACCCTTTAATCTTACACTAAACATTGGCATTACAACAGCTGGTCATGCAGACACAGGGAAGCACCCTGCTGTTACTCCGGCAGCGTCCACAGGAGGGGATACGTGGGCTCTTTAACTGGCCTAGGAAGCCGTCACCACCCTCCGCGTCGCGGCTGCACTGACCTCGCGCCTTTTGTCTGGCTCTGAAACGCCACTCCAGCGCCTCAGCTCGTTGTTACCCACTGCCCTGCAGCATTAAGAGGCGTGCGCTTGCAGCCATCTGTCAACACTTTGTAATAAGCCGTCCGGTTAATAGTTTAAACACGACGGTGATTTGGTTTTTCGGCGTTCTCTGAGGGTGTAGCCGGTGACAAACTTGCTACGGTGGCCCAGTTGTGGAACGTGCTTTCATAGACTTGGGGCGTCACAGTTAAACATCTTAGTTAACACGGAAGTATACATATTGTGTACATATTGATCACATCATTTTCCCATCTACTAAACATATCTAATCAGACTTGCGGTCTCGGAGACGTCACTTGAACTTTCCAGGCCCCAGAACTCGTAGGTGCCTTAAGGTAACATAATTTTTTTGTTAGACAGACAAACGCCTTGGGCTGTCGGTTCTCTAGCGACAGCACTACATTAACTGTCTCACCCTTAATTTCCCTCTCAGTTACGTCTCTTCACTTAATATATAATTATTATAATTTTTCCTTTTACGCTACGTTTATTGTTTTGCTCTTCTCTCCAACGTTCTTTTATCTATTGAAATCAGTGTCCCTGGACAAGATTGCTAGATCGATACTAGCCTCAACACAAAGCAGCATTTTCCTCCACAGGTCGCTGTTTTCCATGTTTTCGATTTCCTGGGATTGCCGAACGAACTGTTCGTCGAGACAAACACAGTAATAATAATATCCTGATTGTTCATCTCCGACTATCACTTTCTTATTAACTGTTTTTCTTCCCCACATTAAATCTTAACCCTCTTACAGTGCGTTTTGCCTCATGGTAGTATGGTACGTCATCCCTTGAAATGAAAGCGAAATATTTGAATTTGGCCTTCATGGTATTTTCCTTGCGTACCGTTAGCATTATATAACTTTTAAGTTGTACCTGTGGTTTAGACATTAGTAGTAGGCTGGGACGTCCGCTCCAAACAAATACAACGACCTACAACGAACAAAATGAGATCAACAAAAAAAGGTAGCGTCTGTGATTAGTAATCAAAAACGTCTTCGGTCCCGGGTTCGAATACCGCCACTGCTTGAATTTTGATTAATGATCAGGTTTGGCGGCCAAAGACTTCCGGTATCAGAAGAAAGGTTACAGCAGAATATGGGCTTGGGACAACGAATGAGAGAGGAGAAAGACTAAATGAGTTCTGTAATAAATTTCAACTAGTAATAGTGAATATTCTGTTCATGAATCACATGGGGAGGAGGCATACGTGGAAAAGCCCGGGTGATACAGCAAGATTTCGGGTAGATTACATCTTGGTCAGACGGAGATTCCGAAATCAGATACTTTATTGTGAGGCTTTCTCAGGAGCAGATATAGACTTAAATCACAATATCGTAGTGCTGAAGAGTAGGCTGAAGGTAAAGAGATTAGTCAGGAAGAATCAACACACAAAGAAGCAGAATACGGAAGTAGTAAGGAATGACGAGATACGATTGAAGTTCTCCAAGGCTATAAATACAGGGATAATAGCTCAGTAGGCAGTACAGTTAAAGAGGAATGGATATCTCGAAAAAGGATCATAACAGAAACAGGAAAGAAAAACATAGCTACAACGAATGTAATTGCTAAGGAACTATGGGTAACAGAAGAAATACTGCAGTTGATCGTTGAAATGAGGAAGTAGAAAAATTTTTCGGAAAAATCTAGAATACAGAAATACAAGTCGCAGAGGAATGGAATAAGTAGTAAGTGCAGGGAAGCTAAGACGAAAGTTGATGTTGTGGTCTTCACTCCTGAGACTGGTTTGATGCAGCTCTCCATGCCACTCTATCCTGGGCAACCTTCTTCATCTCCCAGTACTTACTGCAACCTACATCCTTCTGAACCTGCTTAGTGTATTCATCTCTTGGTCTCCCTCTACGATTTTTACCCTCCACTCTGCCGTCCAATGCTAAATTTGTGATCCCTTGGCGCCTCAGAACATGTCCTACCAACCGATCCCTTCTTCTTGTCAAGTTGTGGAAAACTCCTCTTCTCCCCAATTCTATTCAGTACCTCCTCATTAGTTATGTGATCTACCCATCTAATCTTCAGCATTGTTCTAGAGCACCACATTTCGAAAGCTTCTATTCTCTTCTTGTCCAAACTATTTATCGCCCATGTTTCACTTCCATACATGGCTACACTCCATACAAATACTTCAGAAACGACTTCCTGACACTGAAATCAATACTTGATGTTAACAAATTTCTCTTCTTCAGAAACGCTTTCCTTGCCATTGCCAGTCTACATTTTATATCCTCCCTACTCCGACCATCATCAGTTATTTTGCTCCCCAAATAGCAAAACTCCTTTACTACTTTAAGTGTCTCATTTCCTAATCTAATTCCCTCAGCATCACCCGACTTAATTCCACTACATTCCATTATCTTCGTTTTGCTTTTGTTGATGTTCATTTTGTATCCTCCTTTCAAGACACTGTCCATTCCATTCAACTGCTCTTCCAAGTCCTTTGCTGTCTCTGACAGAATTACAATGTCATCAGCGAACCTCAAAGTTTTTATTTCTTCTCCATGGATTTTAATACCTGCTCCGAATTTTTCTTTTGTTTCCTTTACTGCTTGCTCAATATACAGATTGAACAACATCGTGGAGAGGCTACAACCCTGTCTTACTCCCTTCCCAACCACTGCTTCCCTTTCATGTCCCTCGACTCTTATAACTGCCATCTGGTTTCTGTACAAATTGTAAATAGCCTTTCGCTCCCTGTATTTTACTCCTGCCACCTTTAGAATTTGAAAGAGAGTATTTCACTCAACATGTCAAAAGCTTTCTCCAAGTCTACAGATGCTAGAAACATAGGTTTGTCTTTCCTTAATCTTTCTTCTAAGATAAGTCGTAAGGTCAGTATTGCCTCACGTGTCCCAATATTTCTACGGAATCCAAACTGATGTTCCCCGAGGTCGGCTTCTACCAATTTTTTCATTCATCTGTAAAGAGTTTGCGTTAGTATTCCACAGCTGTGACTTATTAAACTGATAGTTCGGTAATTTTCACATCTGTCAACACCTGCTTTCTTTGGGATTGGAATTATTATGTTCTGCTTGAAATCTGAGGGTATTTTGCCTGTCTCATACATCTTGCTCACCAGATGGTAGAATTTTGTCAGGACTGGCTCTCCCAAGGCTGTCAGTAGTTCTAATGGAATGTTGTCTACTCCAGGGGCCTTGGTTCGACTCACGTCTTTCAGTGCTCTGTCAAACTCTTCACGCAGTATCGTATCTCCCATTTCATCTTCATCTACATCTTCTTCCATTTCCATAATGCAGGGTGATTCAAAAAGAATACCACAACTTTAAAAATGTGTATTTAATGAAAGAAACATAATATATACCTTCTGTTATACATCATTACAAAGAGTATTTAAAAAGGTTTTTTTTCACTCAAAAACAAGTTCAGAGATGTTCAATATGGCCCCCTCCAGACACACGAGCAATATCAACCCGATACTCCAACTCGTTCCACACTCTCTGTAGCATATCAGGCGTAACAGTCTGGATAGCTGCTGTTATTTCTCGTTTCAAATCATCA
Organism: Schistocerca piceifrons; assembly: GCF_021461385.2. Lineage (NCBI taxonomy): Eukaryota > Metazoa > Arthropoda > Insecta > Orthoptera > Acrididae > Schistocerca > Schistocerca piceifrons. The sequence continues at coordinate 1,068,033,055 of NC_060139.1, forward strand.
ATGGTGGCTGGGAGAGGTGGCCGAAACACCATATCCTTAACATACCCCCATAAGAAAAAATCGCAGGGGGTAAGATCAGGGCTTCTTGGAGGCCAGTGATGAAGTGCTCTGTCACGGGCTGCCTGGCGGCCGATCCATCGCCTCGGGTAGTTCACGTTCAGGTAGTTACGGACAGATAAGTGCCAATGTATTGGCGTTCCATCCTGCTGAAATATGAATTGTTGTGCTTCTTGTTCGAGCTGAGGGAAAGCCAATTCTCTAACATCTCCAGGTACTGTAGTCCAGTTACAGTAGCACCTTCGAAGAAAAAGGGACCAAAAACTTTATTGGCTGAAATGGCACAGAAAACGTTCACCTTAGGCGAGTCACGTTCATACTGAGTTGTTTCCCGCGGATTCTCAGTGCCCCATATACAGACATTGTGACGGTTGACTTTCCCATTAGTGTCGAAAGTTGCTTCATCACTAAACACAATCTTTGAAACGAAAGATTCATCTGTTTCCATTTGAGCAAGGATAAAATCACAGAAATCGATTCTTTTAATCTTATCAGCTGCAGACAGTGCTTGAAACAATTTCAGACGATAAGGTTTCATAACTAACCTTTATCGTAGGACTCTCCATACAGTTGATTGTGGAATTTGCAGCTCTCTGCTAGCTCTGCGAGTCGATTTTCCTGGGCTGCGAACAAATGCTTGCTGGATGCGTGCTACATTTTCATCACTCGTTCTCGGCCGTCCAGAACTTTTCCCTTTGCACAAACACCCATTCTCTGTAAACTGTTTATACCAACGTTTAATACACCGCCTATCAGGAGGTTTAACACCATACTTCGTTCGAAATGCACGCTGAACAACTGTCGTCGATTCACTTCTGCCGTACTCAATAACACAAAAAGCTTTCTGTTGAGTGGTCGCCATCTTAGCATCAACTGACGCTGACGCCTAGTCAACAGCGCCTCAAGCGAACAAATGTACAACTAAATGAAACTTTACTGCTCCCTTAATTCGCCGACAGATAGTGCTTAGCTCTGCCTTTTGTCGTTGCAGAGTTTTAAATTCCTAAAGATGTGGTATTCTTTTTTAATCACCCTGTATTGCCCTCAAGTTCATCGCCCTTGTATAGACCCTCTATATATTCGTTCCACCTTTCTGCTTTCCCTTCTTTGCGTAGAACTGGGTTTCCATGTGAGCTCTTGATATGCATACAAGTGTTCTCTTTTCTCCAAAGGTTTCTTTAATTTTTCTGTAGGCAGTATTATATTACCCCAAGTGATATGCACCTCTACATCCTTACATATGTCGTCTAGCCATCCCTGCTTAGCAGTTCTGCACTTCCTGTCGATCTCATTTTTGAGACGTTTGTGTTCCTTTATGCCTGCTTCATTTACTGCATTTTTGTATTTTCTCCTTTCATCAATTACATTCAATATTTCTTATGTTACCCAAGGATTTCTACTAGCCCTCGTCTTTTTACCTACTTGATCCTCTGCTGCCTTCACTACTTCATCCCTCAGACCTACCCATTCTTCTTCTACTGTATTTCGTTCCCCCATTCCTCTCAATTGTTCCCTTATGCTCTCCCTGAAACTCTGTACAACCTCTGGTTCTTTCAGTTTATCCAGTTCCCATCTCCTTAAATTCCCACCTTTTTGCAGTTTCTTCAGTTTTAATCTACAGTTCATATCCAATAGATTGTGGTCAGAGTCCACACCTGCCCCTGGAAATGTCTTACAATTCAAAACCTGGTTCCTAAATCTCTGTCTTACCATTATATAATCTATCTGATACCATCTAGTATCTCCAGGATTCTTCCATGTATACAACTTTCTTTTATGGTTCTTGAACCAAGTGTTAACTATGTTACCAGACGGCTTCCTCTTTAATTTCTTACCCCCATTCCATATTCACTTACTATGTTTCCTTCTCTCCCTTTTCCTACTCTTGAATTCCAGTCACCCATGACTATTAAATTTTCGTCTCCCTTCACTACCTGAATAATTTCTTTTATCTCGTCATACATTTCATCAATTTCTTCATTATCTGCAGAGCTAGTTGGCATATGAACTTGTACTACTGTAGTAGGCGTGAGCTTCGTGTCTAGCTTGTCCACAATAATGCGTTCACTATGCTGTTTGTTGTAGCTTACCCACACCCCTATTTTTTTATTCATTATTAAACATAGGCCTGTATTATCCCTATTTGATTTTGTATTTATATCCCTGTATTCACCTGACAAAAAGTCTTGTTCCTCCTGCCACTGAACTTCACTAATTCCCACTAACGCTAACTTTAACCTTTCCATTTCCCTTTTTAAATATTCTATTCTACCTGCCCGATTAAGGGATCTGACATTCCACGCTCCGATCCGTAGAACGCCAGTTTTCTTTCTCATCATAACTACGTCCTCTTGAGTAGTCCCCGCCCGGAGATGCGAATGGGGGACTATTGTACCTCCGGAATATTTTACCCAAGAGGACGCCATCATCATTTAACCATACAGTAAAGCTGCATGCTCTCGGGAAAAATTACGGCTGTAGTTTCCCCTTGCTTTCAGCCGTTCGCAGTACCAGCACAACAAGGCTGTTTTGGTTAGTGTTACAAGGCCAGATCAGTCAATCATCCAGACTGTTACCCCTGCAACTACTGAAAAGGCTGCTGTCTCTCTCAACAGGTAGCCCTCCGTTGTTGTTGCACCTACGGTACGGCCACCTGTATCGCTGAGGCACGCAAGCCTCCCCACCAACGGCAAGGTCCATGGTTCATGGGGGGATGACGAAAGAGCTGCATGAAAATTGCGAAGATACTAACAAAGGAAATGATTGTCGGAAAGACAGACTCAGCACATAGGCAAGTCAAAACAACCTTCGGTGAAGTTAAAAGCAAAGGCGGTAACATTAAGAGTGCAACGGGAATTCCACTCTTAAATGCAGAGGCGACAGCGGATAGGTGGAAAGAAGAAGAAACAGGAGTCGATTTCGAAAGGATAGGGGATCCAGTATTGGAATCAGAATTTAAAAGAGCTTTGGAGGACTTAGGATCAAATAAGGGAGAAAGGATGGATAGCATCCCATCAGAGTTTCTAAGATCACTGGGGGAAGTTGGAACAAAACGGCTATTCACATTGATGTGTAGAAGTGTGAGTCTGGCGACGCACCATCTGACTTTCGGAAAAATGTCAGCCATACAATTCCGAAGACTGCAGAAGCTGACAAGTGGAGAAGCATCCCAGTTGCTGGCAAGAATAATATACAGAGGAATGGAAAAGAAAATTGAGGGTGTGTTAGATGACCATCAGTTTGGGCTTAGGAAAGGTAAAGACACGAGAGAGGCAATTCTGACGTTGCGGTTGATAATGCAAGCAAGACTTAAAAAAAATTGATACACGTTCATAGAATTTGTCGACCTGATAAAAGCGTTCGACAGTGTAAAATGGTGCAAGGTATTCGAAATTCTGACAAAAATGGGGGTAAGCTATAGGGAGGGACGGGTAATATACAGTGCGTACGAGAGCGAAGATGGAATAAGAAGAGTTAACGATCAAGAACGAAGTGCTCGTATTAAAACGGGTCTAAGACAGGGATGTAACCTTTCGCCCCTCCTGTTCAATCTGTACAACCGAGAATCAATGATGGGAATAAAAGAAAGGTTCAGGGGTGGAATTAAAAATTCAAGGCGAAAGGATATAAAGGATATGATTTGCTGATGACATTGGTTTGCTGAGTGAAAGTGAAGAAGAATAACACGATCTGCTGATTGGAATGAATGATCTAATGAGTAAAGAATATGGACTGAGAGTAAATCGAAGAAAGATGAAAGTAATGATGAGTAGAAGAAATGAGAACAGCGAGAAACTAAACAGCAGGATTGATGGTCACGAAGCAGATGAAGTTAAGGAATTCTGCTTCTTAGGCAGTAAAATAACCAATGACTCACGGAGCAAGAAGGGCATCAAAAGCAGACTGACAAATAGGTCATTCCTGACCAAGAGATGTCTGCTAGTATCAAACATAAGCCTTAATTTGAGGAAGAAATTTCTGAGAATGTACGTCTGGAGTACAGCATTGTATGGTAGTGAAAGCTGAACTGTGGGAAAACCGGAACAGAAGAGAATCGAAGCATTTGAGATGTGGTGCTACAAAAAGAGTTGAAAATTAGGTGGACTCGTAAAGTAAGGAACGTGGAGGTTCTGCACAGAATCGGAGAGGAAAGGAATGTGTGGAAAACACTCGTAAGGAGAAGGGACTGGATGACAGGACATCTATTAAGATCTGAGGGAATGACTTCCATGGTACTAGAGGGAACTGTAGAGGAAGACAGAGATTGGAAAACATCCAGCAAATAACTGCGGATATAGGTTTCAAGTGCTACTCTGAGATGAAAAGGTTGGCACAGGAGAGGAATCTGTGGCGGGCTGCATCAAACCAGTCAGAAGACTGATGGCCAAAAAGAAAAAAAAAAGGTTTTCATTCTAGACAGTGGTCTCAGTGACAGTGGTATCTCTCCCCTCCCCCCCCCCCCCCCTCTGTATCTGTGTGTGTGTGTGGAATGGGGGGGGGGGGACGTGGTTCCGTTCGACTACCCGACACTCCTGTGAATACCTTGGCGTTACAGGTAGAGTCTCAAACCTTATCTGTCTGCGGTAAATATTAGTGGGGGATGGGTTCGTGACTGTGCATGTCACGCCTCTCACGCATGGCAGTCACTTTGCCAGTGTTACCTGCCTAAATGGGAACTAACACCAATTTGTTGCTACGCTTGTCACCTATTCATACTGCGAAACATTTGCTCTGTACTTCCGGTTTCCACTCTTTCACTCATCCCAAGCCTTTGTCAATGGTATAAGCCATTTGTGCTTAGTGAACTCCGTAAGTTTTTCCTCAGTTTCCTTCTTAGTACTCGCTAACCGCCACATAGTTACGTAAATCACAACTTATAACTAGGAGCACATTACCCCAGAAACACACAACATAAAGAATAATTGTCTCAACCTCATCCCTTATCGCTAAGCAAATGAAAGTTATGTGAACTACACTATCATCAAAAAACGACACTCGAGAATGCTAAAGTGGAGTTTTAAGTTAATCCATGAGCGTGAAGGATATTTGCAGTGTTCTGTATGCCTTTCACGGCACCGGTTTCTGGGTCGACAACTAGGTAGCGGTGGTCGCCCAGAAGTTATATGACTCCGCAGGGACCGTCATACAGCGGACAGATCTTGACTACTTTCTTTTCTAAGAGATCATATCGGTGATGGTTTCGGACTAGAATCAAATCACCTTCCTTAAACGGAGGATGCTCGGCTGTCTGATCATGTTGCGCCTTCTGGTGAGATTCCTTCCTCCTCATTCTTGTTAGTGTGTTTGACAATTTTGTTTGCAATACCTCTTCTTGGGAAGGAGGTAACTGCACCGCAGCACTGACAGGCGTAATTACTGGTCTCTGAAGCGTAAGTTCGGTAGGGGGATACCTCGAAGAATCGTGGATTACACTATTAAATGATTTCTTGGAACTGCGCGATATACTGCACCCATTTGATATGTTGAGCTGAACAGTGGATCCGTGTCAATTTCCTCACTTCGACGGAACGCCGTTCATCTGTGTCTGCGGCTGCAATGTAAAGGATTTTCCGGCGCATAGTGACTCCTCACTGCTGCATTTCGACGATCCAGGGACGAGATGTAAACTGTGTGCCACCTTTGGGGTTGCCGAGCCTGTATGTCTAATGCCTCGAACAACTCAAGAGATCGCCGAGATAAGTGCGCGTGTGTCAACGAATTTCTTTCATGTGGATCCAGATCAATTGCAAGATATGCGTGGATTTTGATGCACCTGTTCTGATAAGAGAAACTCTTCCTGTATTAAGTTTTCCAAAGTACTCTACTGGCAGTTCAGTCCCCAACGCAAATCATTACACCAAGCCAGCGGGAGTAGCTTGACCGTGCACATTAGCTTTCCTAAGCAACGTTTGCAACGGAAACAGGTGCTATTGGTTGTGTAGCATCATTATCGTTCTGAGACGGCACATAGTGCCAAGTTCTGTTGCGTTCCCTTCTTACTGAATTAAAACGCTGAAGGGCAGAAGGAATCAAGTCACGTTCGTGTCAACGCTACGACTCAATCAAGAGCGGCCAACAACAATAACTGGACTGAGAGTTTGAAACTCGCAACCAGGGCAAACACAAAATATGATGGCTGAGATATCTAGTCGATCCTGTCACGGTCGCCACGTCTGTAGCCTCAGGTGTTGGTGGATGTAACTGTAGCAGGTTAGTAAAGAACCACAGACTAACACTGTTCTGTAGCAGATCCCTAACCAGTCGATCGTCTTTTCCAGGCGTTCAACTTCATTTCTTACAGCAGATGTTCCATTGCCTAGTAAAGAACTGGTTTACAAAAGGAGCATTAGGGAAGCTACAGATTATGAAATTCAAGATAATTTGGAGAAACATATACTTAAAAATGAACACGTAAATGAGAGGAAGCTCTGTTGAAGTTTCCATAAGTTACCACACATAGAATGCAGCCGCTGGGCGAGCAATGCACTTCTAAAAGACAAGTTGAAAGTATACAACTTTACAATGAGAAGCACTAACCGCCAAATGTCGGAAAGTATCGTACACTGAACCTTGGGATGGTGCAGCTCTACAATTTGCAACGGAATAGACTGGAGAGCTGCACCTTTAATTACACTCCTGGAAATTGAAATAAGAACACCGTGAATTCATTGTCCCAGGAAGGGGAAACTTTATTGACACATTGCTGGGGTCAGATACATCACATGATCACACTGACAGAACCACAGGCACATAGACACAGGCAACAGAGCATGCACAATGTCGGCACTAGTACAGTGTATATCCACCTTTCGCAGCAATGCAGGCTGCTATTCTCCCATGGAGACGATCGTAGAGGTGCTGGATGTAGTCCTGTGGAACGGCTTTCCATGCCATTTCCACCTGGCGCCTCAGTTGGACTAGCGTTCGTGCTGGACGTGCAGACCGCGTGAGACGACGCTTCATCCAGTCCCAAACATGCTCAATGGGGGACAGATCCGGAGATCTTGCTGGCCAGGGTAGTTGACTTACACCTTCTAGAGCACGTTGGGTGGCACGGGATACATGCGGACGTGCATTGTCCTGTTGGAACAGCAAGTTCCCTTGCCGGTCTAGGAATGGTAGAACGATGGGTTCGATGACGGTTTGGATGTACCGTGCACTATTCAGTGCCCCCTCGACGATCACCAGTGGTGTACGGCCAATGTAGGAGATCGCTCCCCACACCATGATGCCGGGTGTTGGCCCTGTGTGCCTCGGTCGTATGCACTCCTGATCGTGGCGCTCACCTGCACGGCGCCAAACACGCATACGACCATCATTGGCACCAAGGCAGAAGCGACTCTCATCGCTGAAGACGACACGTCTCCATTCGTCCCTCCATTCACGCCTGTCGCGACACCACTGGAGGCGGGCTGCACGATGTTGGGGCGTGAGCGGAAGACGGCCTAACGGTGTGCGGGACCGTAGCCCAGCTTCATGGAGACGGTTGCGAATGGTCCTCGCCGATACCCCAGGAGCAACAGTGTCCCTAATTTGCTGGGAAGTGGTGGTGCGGTCCCCTACGGCACTGCGTAGGATCCTACGGTCTTGGCGTGCATCCGTGCGTCGCTGCGGTCCGGTCCCTGGTCGACGGGCACGTGCACCTTCCGCCGACCACTGGCGACAACATCGATGTACTGTGGAGACCTCACGCCCCACGTGTTGAGCAATTCGGCGGTACGTCCACCCGGCCTCCCGCATGCCCACTATACGCCCTCGCTCAAAGTCCGTCAACTGCACATACGGTTCACGTCCACGCTGTCGCGGCATGCTACCACTGTTAAAGACTGCGATGGAGCTCCGTATGCCACGGCAAACTGGCTGACACTGACGGCGGCGGTGCACAAATGCTGCGCAGCTAGCGCCATTCGACGGCCAACACCGCGGTTCCTGGTGTGTCCGCTGTGCCGTGCGTGTGATCATTGCTTGTACAGCCCTCTCGCAGTGTCCGGAGCAAGTATGGTGGGTCTGACACACCGGTGTCAATGTGTTCTTTTTTCCATTTCCGGGAGTGTACTTACTGACTCGGTCAATGAGCTACAGTACACCTCCGCGGTACACGAGAGAGTCCCTGTAGCAAATCAGACAGTTGTAAGAGGTGGAAACGTTCCTGCTGTCCTGACCACCTGGAGTGACCGAGTTCTGGTCCTCAAGTTGGGTGACCTGAACTGGAAAGAATCCTCAGAACGTAGGAGAACTGTGTGTGCCTCCGTCAACAACAACTCGACAACAACGACTCGATATAATGGCCAGACAATCAAGCTATATTTCGCTACGTTGGGCGATTTCTATTGCGATCAAATGTGTAATGTTAAATTTGTCCTGCGTCTCCAACTTATGGCACTGTACGAGGGTCATTCCAAAAGAAATGCACACTATTTTTTTTAAATCCATCTTTTATTGTGTAGATACATACCTTAGGCCAACATTTTCATTTCTCCACATAATTTCCATCCCTCTCAACTGCCTTACGCCAGCGCCTGTATACCCGCACGGTAAAATTCTGGACCAACCTGTTGGAGCCACTGTTTGGCAGCGTGCACAAGGGAGTCATCATCTTCAAACCTTGTTCCACGAAGAGTCTTCCAGTTTCCCAAAGAGATGATGGTCACATGGAGCCAGGTCAGGACTGTAAGACGGGTGTTTCAGTGTTGTCCATCCGAGTTTTGTGATCGCTTCCATGGTTTTTTGACTGACATGTGGCCGTGCATTGTCGTGCAACAGCAAAACATCCTGCTTTTGCCGATGTGGTCGAACACGACTCAGTCGAGCTTGAAGTTTCTTCAGTGTTGTCACATATGCATCAGAATATATGGTGGTTCCACTTGGCATGATGTCCAAAAGCAAGAGTCCTCCGGAGAATTTGCATGACGCCACTCCATTGATTGCCTCTTCGTCTCTGGTGAAAAATGGTGGAGACATGTTTCATCACCTGTCACATTTCTTCCAAGAAATTCATCTCCACCATTCTTGTACTATTCCAAAAGTTCACTGCATACCGTTTTTCTTGTTTCTTTATGAGCCACTGTCAACATCCTGGGAACCCACCTGGCACAAACCTTTTTTTAACGCCAACACTTTCAGTATTCTGCAAACACTTCCTTCCCCTATCCCAATGTAGCGTGACAATTCGTTCATTGTGATGCGCCTGTCAGCAGTCACCAATTCGTTAACTCTCTGCACATTGTCTAGAGTGTGTGCAGTACGAGGCCTGAGGCCTGTCGCTGCGAGGACAATCCTTAACATTGCCGTGCCCGCTTGCATGACGTAACCTGCTTGCCCACTGACTAACTGTACTGCAATCGACAGCAGCATCTCCACACACCTTTTTCAACCTCTTGTGGATGTTTCCCACTGTCTCGTTTTCACAGCACAGGAATTCTATGACAGCACGTTGCTTCTGACGAACGTCAAGTGTAGCAGCCATCTTGAAGACATGCTGTGACGGCGCCACTCACGGGAACAGGTTGAACTAAGTTTGAAAACAAGCGGGAGGGATGTTGGGGTTGGGGGTTGGGTTGTTTGGGGAAGGAGACCAGACAGCCAGGTCATCGGTCTAATCGGATTAGGGAAGGAAGTCGGCCGTGCCCTTTCAAAGGAACCATCCTGGCATTTGCCTGGAGCGATTTAGGGAAATCACAGAAAACCTAAATCAGGATGGCCGAACGCGGGATTGAACCGTCGTCCTCCCGAATGCGAGTCCAGTGGGGAAGGATGTATCTACACACTGTAAAACTTTCACACATGCAAAATAAAAACTGTATTTTTACAAAAATAGTGTGTATTTCTTTTGGAGTGACCCTCTTATGTACACAATACCTCGATAGTGTCTGTGGATTCGACGAAATTAATTTAGTAGTGTCTCTTCAGTAAAAAAGTTTGATGAATTGTGAAGTAATTGATCGACTCACCTCTGCTAAGTATCAATTCATTCATTCGAATCTTTCTCTTTTTTCTGAGCTAGAATCTGTGATATGAATTAAATGATTAATTTTATTACTCTCTCTTCCTTTTTGGTGAAGAATGGTCTGGACAGATGCTGTGGCTTCGATACGTACGTTTGTGCTTGACAAAACCACTGTACTACAAAATGTAACGATATTCTCAATATTTTTCATTCACGTGGTGTCGTTTCTCACAAGCCCGCCTCTGAAACACCAAGAAACGGACGCACATTGAGGGCCGTCTGGTGTGAAATACACAACTGTAGTGGACATGCATCTCATAATATTTAAGCTCTCCGGAAAGCTGTCTTGAGGAAATTCTTCGGCTTCTATTTGGCGTTAATCCTAGATATTGCTCCTGTTGTGGCCTTGATGGTATCGGTCGAACTTATCGTATACCTTGTGCCTCGCAACGGTCACCAAACCTCTCAAATCACACTTGGTGGTACCTTCTGCTTCGCTGAGACTGATGTTGCTGTCTCATTCGTAGTGAAGCTGCCAAGAATTTTATAACACAGAGGAAAGGACATTAACTGACGGGTCCAGCACACGGATTCTCAATACATTCACCTGACAGTCTTATTCTTGTTATATTTCTCTTAATTCACAGCCAGCTTCTCGCCTCTAGCGTACTAGATAGGTGGATTGCTGACACAGGCTTCCAACGTTTTGGATAACGAAATCCAGCAATTGTTCACAGTATACAGTCGTACCGGTATACTCCACTGTAATACGGAACTGACCATTAGATGTCACAAGAGGCCGACCTGTCGGTATAAAACGAGGTAGGGAGAACTGGATTGTTAGCAGAAAAGGTAGTAACTGTAGACTTAGTCTGTTAGGAGAACTCAGCAACCTTGAACGCGAAGTAGTCAACTGAGTACAAAGGAAATGGTGGTACGGTATGAGGGTGCTTTTTATAGTTAGGTGTGGTCCTGTTACTACATAAAACCTGAAGGATACGAGCTCTTCTTACAGTAATGAGCAGTACATACAATAGAGGGTCATTTTGGAGACGATGATTCTTCATTCTACTATGACAATACACCCTATCATAAAACAGCATCTTTAAGCCAGTCGTCTACGGACTATAACATTCATGAGTTAGTGTGCTGACTTCAAGCTTACCACCTTCTCTGGAAGGTAATGTTCAAGTTCATCTAGCTCCTACTCAGAAGACTAAACAGCTACAAAACAAATTTTCAGTATTTGAAGAACGAATATGAAAGGAATAAAACAGTCTTGTTAGAAAACTTCAGAGGTATCTGGCCGGGAAGTGGTAAAACAAATTCTAGAGCAATTTTCGAGTCATCCTGCATTACTACAGTTCAGAAAAAAATTCTGAAGAACTGGATCCACTATGGTGAGCGGATTGTCAACGATTAAGGAAGAAGCGACACAAACAGCCAATAAGGCAGATGGTGGTGTTTTGTACAGTTGTGACGAATTATCTGCTGTTGATTAGAATCATTTTGTATCAATCAAAAAGATTTATGTACACAGAATTTCAGTAAATGACATTCATCTTCATGTTTGCGCCGGCCACGGTGGCCGAGCGGTTCTAGGCGCTTCAGTCCGGATCCGCGCAACTGCTACGGTCGCAGGTTCGAATCCTGCCTCGGGCATGGATGGGTGTGATGTCCTTAGCTTAGTTACGTATAAGTAGTTAAGTTCTAGGGGACTGATGACCTCAGATATTAAGTCCCATGGTGCTCAGAGCCATTTGAACCATTTTTTCAGTGATTGGCGACTCCATGGAGTGCTGTGTGCACAACGACCATATATGTTAAATTAAAAGGAAGGTCAGCGTTGGCCGTAATATTGATGGTTTATTGATAGCAAAATAGATTTTCCATCACGTAGTGATAATCTTCAGTGCTGAAAGTTAAAAATTTCACACAGCGGTCAGCGAATAAAAACAAAAAACCACAAATACACCTGAGTATAAACCAACAGTTAGAAAGAACATACCTGTGGTGTACAAAGTAAACTCAGAGACACTGGTATCTAGTTATCAGTAACCAAAGCTGAGAAGCGATCACAATAACTGAAGCAGCTGTCTACATTCACCTATACAACAGACCTCGGTGTGACAGGGTGTTGGAACGCCCTCTATGTGGCATGTGTCACGTGAAGACTTAACAATTCTTTATTTGCCAAGAGATTACCACAAAAATACCAAAGTGCACTTGCGAATCATTAATTGAATATTTCAATTTTAAAATTGCAAATTAAAAAACGCATAGCAAAAACGATAGGGAGGAAATGCACATCTTGCCAACATACCCTGGAGTGTTATTTTCAAACAACTTAAAAAATATGTCCGAATAAAAATCAACAGGTGAAGTTATATGGTGTCAGATTACAGGACTAGAAAAGAAGAAAAATATACAAATAACATGACATCAAATAAAACAGAATTTGTTGTAACACAGTAAGCGCCAAGTAGCGTAGGGAGTCAGAGATATAAAGTTCTTAATTTACGTAAAATATTACATTGAAACCAAGAAGTCAAATACATAAATAGTGGTAATTATAGGGTGTGTGTCACAATATAGCAGGTCAAAATTCCATGAAACTCATGACGTGTTACAAAAAAAAAAAAAAAAATTTCAGGGTGCAGACTAACAATTTTTCATCGTATGTAACGACGTGATGAAACGCACATCTCATTCATCCAGTTGGGACATGTGAACACTTTATATAAGTTAAAAAATCATCGTAATTATGAAAGCAGATTGTTTTGAAAACACATTGTGGATGCAGAGATCGTTTAGCGCATTCGTGAGTAAAAACTACTGTTACAAATTGCAAAGAATGAATTATATGTTGGATAGAGACAAGTGTACGAAATACGCTAGCTTAGTAGATACCTCCACTGTCACACCTATTATTTATAGAAAAATTTATCATATGATATAAATAGAACTTGGGTATAAGGAAACAGTGTTCTCTTTAAAGTATCAAAGCTTTGTACCAAATAAATACATCGCACTCAAGTTACACCCTCTTGCACAGGCACTGGATCAGAACCCATCATACCTTTACAGTTGATAAAACAGAAATGAAAACTGTCATATAAACGGTTTTGGATACTCATATAAAGGAGATAATTTTATTACATGTCTTATAGCAGCAGTGGGACCCCTTATAACATAAAAGCTGATTTTGAAAATACTATATATCTAAAGTAGGCCATAACAATTAATCTAAAATGCAAGTTGTGGATAAATGGTAATATACATCTTATATCCAGAAAAAACATTATAAGGTAGGAAAGGTAACAGTACAAATTATTGCCAAAATATACGTGGCACTGTAGGCAAATTAATGCCAGATTACGCAGATTTTTCCGCTATTACTTACTAAAGCAACTGAAATATAATGACAAACTAACAACGTAAATAATTACATTTTAGCACCGGTTTTGTTATAACCAATGTTAACTGGTGGTCAGGTTACATAACCGACAGTCATAACAGGTCTCTAACAAAATCCACGCACACTACACATTAAGCGTTCGGTTATAACAATTTATGTGGTTTCCCAATAGACAAGGGATCAAACCCTCATCGCTTTTATGTAATTATTTATGTTATTAGTTTGTCACTAAATTTTAATTGCCACATAGAGGGCGTTCCAAGACCCTGTCACACCGAGGTCTGTTGTATAGGTGAATGTAAACAGCGGCTTCATTTATTGTGATCGCTTCTCAGCTTTGGTTACTAATAACTAGAGACCATTGTTTATGAGTTTAACTTGTACACCACAGGTACGTTCTAACTGTTGGTTTATAATCAGATGTATTTGTTTCTATTCACTGGTAGCTCCGTGAAATTTTTAACTTCCAGCACAGAAGATGATCACTTTGTGATTGAAAATCGACTTTGCTATCAATAAACCATCAATATTACGGCCAACGCTGACTTTCCTTTTAATTTAACCATTTTTTCATGTTTGCTTGGTGCAGTTTGATTTTCCACACCCATCACCTAGGCCTGGCAATCCTATGATTGAATTTGTGTGTGATTATTCGGTGGTCAACTGCGATGCAAATGTGTGCCTTAGAGTACAACTGCGAATAATGTGAAGAATTTCGATGTTTCTTTTCTACATAATGGTCTCAGGAAGCACCAGACAGAGTAAAGCATGGTACACTAATGATGGAAAACAGAAGCTCTTTTAAAATCCAGCTTGGTTAATTGAGAGTGTAGGGTCATGAAGTCAGTTTTTGTACAAATCCAACAGTCCTTGTGAACTATCTTGCATCTGAATTATGAAATTTCACTGACAACTCTACAAAATCATTCGTGCTGGTCGGTGGAAAGATAATCTTCAAGGGGCTCGACGATTTGCTGCAAGAAGTGTGGTCACAGTGGGGAGGAGAGTGTTGCCCCGAATGGTAATGTTTCCTCCGTTTAAGCTGAGGTCGCGGGGAAACAGAAGGTATGACTGCAAGTGGCATATGGTTGAAGTGGTTGAGTCGATCTGCCTGATAGAAGTGAGGAGGATAATTTTAACAAAGAGAAAAGTCACTGAAAAGTTAAGTTTGTGTCGCAGCATTAAACATCCTTTCCTGTGGTGTATATGGTATTTTTATATTTTAGTTCATAGTTTCTTTTGTGTGCAGCAAAGTAGGGAACGTTTATCGTTTTAAATTGTATCTTGTGTGCCACGATTCATTCCATTGATGAGTTAGTCTGTGCATTATTATTTTTATTCCATTTTGTGTGATATTACATGAAGATGGAGTCATGTTTTTGGTATGATAATGTGAACGGATTACCGTAGAATATGTCTTTGTATGCCACATTTTATTAATGTTTCTTATGATACTGATGTTGAATGAAAAGTTATGGGAGCTTCAGTCTGCGAAGAAACAATTGCAGTGACTGAAAACAAATCAATGTACACATGCAATGTTACAAAGCACACAAAATATCGCGTCATACAGTAGAGGCAGTACCACCATCAGAAACTGAGTAATGTGGTGTGACAGGTGAATTTAAACGAAATCAATTTTTACCTCCACGTAGTGTCAACCGAAATAATACCTCGTAAGTTTGCAACCATTAAAGTAACCTATGAGAGTCTTTACACCCGAAATATCTGCTTGGAAAAATTCTGTGTAAATGTTCAAGAATATCTGTTACCAGCAAACAAAACGTTGCAAAATGGGCTTCAGAATCCAGTCTCACAACTTGCTGAAAGAGGAAACTGGGAAGAGTGACACGGGGCGCGATGTTCAGTCACTGTTCACAATAAAATATGCTGCACTATATAAACTAGAGACCAAAACATTACGGCCACTGTCTCAACAGCGTGTTGGCCCACACTGGAACGCAGTACAGCCGCTGCTCTGATGGCACCGATTCGACAGTCCTGCAAGTGTACGTGGTATCAGATGTCAATGCACAGGTCACAAAATTCCTATAAATTATGGTCCAGGTTTGAGTGTGTGGAATTCACATCAAACAAATTTGCTGACCAATACATCAATGTGAGTGGATGCTCCTAAAGAAACTGTAACAAAAATATGGGCTTTTGACACAGACAGATATCCTGCTGAAAGATGCCATCGCTATCGGAAAGACATAACATTCAGGTAGTCCATAGCTGCCATGGTGCTTTTCATTACTACCATTAATCTCATGAGATCTCAGATAAATGTCCCCTCGGAGGATAATACTGACCCAGTGGCCTACATCCCTGGGGCAGTGCTTGTTTCTAGCATCCACTTACTTGGATGACGGCGTATCCAGAGATGACCATCGACGGAGTGTAACAACAAAAAGAACAAACGTGATTCGTGCAAGAAAGTGACACGATTCCACTAACCGTGAGGACAAACTCAATGCTCTCATGCACATTCCAAATGGAATTGATGATATCATTTGATCAACATAGGAAAACTTAAGGGTCATCTCTAGCAGAGGTCCGTGTTCAGTAGTGTGCGATGAAAGGTATGCTCCGAAAAGTGCCTGCACCAACACTCTACTGTGTCTTGAGCTTTCCCACAGACATCCGCCAGTACTGCTTTGCAGAGCAGGAAAGCCCCTGTACTCTAGATTCTGTGACGATGCCTACTCGTGGCTACACCTTGCGTCAAGGGGACCTGCCCTTAAAAAATGACCAAAAAAAGAAAGATCTTGTTCTGTAGAAAAGAGAGCTTCTTCCTATATTACAAAAGTGTATAATTTATCAACATTTTAATTTTCCGTTTGGTTGTAAATATACTTTGAACGTAATGTTGCACAGGTGGTACACTCATCTGTTATTTTAAAGTCCGATAGAATATGCGATGTAGCCTTCGTTTACGCTTTCTGACTTGTAGACACAGGTCGTAAACATAGATGTGTTCTAGAAGGCTCTGACTACCGGAACGAAAGTACAGGTCGATCTAGAAGCCTGTGGCTTAGTTGCAACTAAAGATCTAGAAACATTTGTTTGCTTCTTCCTTTCGGAATTTGAAACACGTGTACTTGGTAGTTACTGCCGTGTTGTTCTATTTCAGTATATGGTTTCCCGTGATAGAAATGCCGAGACTAAAAAAATTTAACTCTAAACAGAGGTTTCGAGGCAATCAGTTCAAAGCAACATCGAATAATGAGCTGCACATCATTTGGGATCAATTGTTACTTACAGAACTAGGGCGTACAAGCATAAAATACCGTCACAAGTATTCCATCCTGTTATGGGGGCTATTAAATAAAGAGATCAGACAAATACAAACTTCCTTATAAGATATCCCCATGGTCTTTCAGAGAATGACAATGAAAGTATCAACAACTGCTTAGGGGAGTGAATACCGAAAATATTATTTTTCAGGGTGACAGTGTCGAAGATAGATCTAAGGGATGCAGTAGTAACTTTTGAATAATCGTGCAGTTTGTAGGATCGATATTCTGAAAAAAAATTAGGTATCCAGACTGGAAAGAATATGGTTTAAGATATAACTGTAATTATTCAGCTCCAAATAACCGAAGCGAAGAGAGCAGCAGAAGGTGTTACCTGGGAGGCTAGCACAAATCAAAGAATGAAGGGAAAGGGTATGCAGAATAAAGAAAGAAGTGGTCAATAGGAATATGTATCTTCAGAGTTGTAAAACTGCATGGTGATAAGCTAATAAGTTCATAAATCTGCTTTCGTGATTTATTGGAAACATGAAGATTTAACATTCAAGTACACTTTTCTCCTAACTGACTGCAATTAAATTCGACAGTATTCGCACATACAATTAGAATTACCTTCTCTAAATCCCTCGCCTATCATTTTCAGAAAACTAAAATATTGTGATGATATGTGTGATTACTAATCTACATTTTCGAATATATTTCCTGTAGTAAAATAAAATTTGTAACGTTTTCCGTAGCTTGACTGATTTTTAAGCTGTGCAGTCAGAGATACCAAAGAAAACGGTTGCTCAGTTAAAAGTGTTGTGGTGTTTTTGCCGTTTATAAATATTGTTGTCAACATCACAATATAATGGATATCTAACTGATTTTCTGAAAAATGCTGTGGCTAATAACGTTAATTGCAAGTACAAACATTGAGCTGCTTCTGTTTTATAAATCCGTACTACTGTGAGGGGGAAGGGAGCGATAAAAGCACAGCCCGTTCAGAGATTGGTCCCTTCAATCTATTTCCGTGGATGCCGACGACAGTAGCACGCGAACAATCGACCAGCTTCACCGATTCTGAGATGCTAGTTCCCAGGCATCTGGCCATAGCCATCACCGAATTCGTAAATCTCAGTGGATTTCCCATTTCTGGCCCGTATTGTCGGTAAAACCATTTCCAGTATTTCTCTGCTCCAATTTTCTTAGCGTGTCACGTGCTCGTAACGCCACCAGGAGGCATCCAGTTCGTGGTGGACAGTGGTCATTGTGATTTGCCTCATCAGTGCATCAGTATATTGGAAATTAAATACTAACATATAAAGATTCCAAATAGCATAAACCGAACAAGATCAACTCCAAGCAGATCCACCACTAACAAAGACAGCTCCCTAGGGATGGGATAGACATTTTGAAGCCACCTGTACATTGATATAGACTAAGGTCTACCGCGATTCGGCTTGGTAGGCCGTAGTTTAGAAGTAATCGACCAAAAAAGTTTCGAAATTTCGCATGATGCTTTATAACTTTACAGACAATTATGAATTACAAGACTGGTTGTTTAGCGTAATGGTTAACATTCCTATTTCGTATGGATAAGGTTGTGGGTTCATATTTTGCGAGGTGCTTTGAGAATTTTTTGTTAAATTATTTGATTTACAAGCAATTTTTTTTATTTTTATTCCTCTGTCACGCCATTTTAATCAATGTATTAACTTCTTCAATAGTTCATTTTTATTCCAGTCGGAATATTTGAGCTTTTGCATTTAATAATTTTTATTTACCCACCATAATGTTTAAACATTTGTAGGCTAAATCTCGGTCTGTCGGTTAAAAAACAAAAGACAAAATAATCGATTTATACTGACTGAACACTGGTCTCGAAAAATATTTTTTGTTACAAGATGTACATTTTTTGAATGGCAATCTTCATAAAAATGTTTAAAACATTAATTATTATTGCACTATGATGATATGAACGAAAGCACGGATTATAAGTAAAATGAAATTCACAAAATGAGAAATAGAAGTAATGAATGCAGTAACGTTGACCAATATGTAAAATGATAAAATGGAAGAAATTAAATCGACGTTAATACATAACAGTAATCAAAATCAAAGGAACGAGGATTCCAAGTTGAAAAAGACTTAAAATTTTGCGTTTGTGGCGAACCACAGGCTCCAGATGCTTAGTAAATGTAAACATGGTCAGGAGTAGGTTGTAATACGACGTTTATTTAATCATGCCATTAGCAAATTTCGGCTAAGTGTCATTGTCAAGCACATTTGTAACATCTGTATGTCATGTCATCTTCAAATCAATCTTATGGCTAGTTTTTACTTTTGATTTCGAGTTCAAAAATGGTTCAAATGGCTCTGAGCACTATGGGACTTAACATATGAGGTCATCAGTCCCCTAGAACTTAGAACTACTTAAACGTAACTAACCTAAGGACATCACACACACCCATGCCCGAGTCAGGATTCGAACCTGCGACTGTAGCGGTCGCGCGGATCCAGGTGAAGCGCCTAGAACCGCTCGGCCACCGCGGCCGGCTCTAATTTCGAGTGATGTGAAAATGGGACGAAATACAAATGTTACAAACGTGATTGACAATGACGCTTGGTCGAAAGTGGCTAATCGCACGATTAAAGAAACGTAGCATTAGAGCCTACTGCGGACCATGTTTACGTTTACTACGAAAAAAGGCTGATAGGAAGTGAAATGAAATCAAATAATGTATTACTAAAACGACGTGACACAGGTACAAAAAAATTACATGTGAACCAATTATCGAATAAAAGCAGTGATCAAAGTAGTTTCGATGGAGAGTTAAAACTAAAAAAGGTCAAAGCACCTCACAAGATTTAAACCCACAACCTTTTGCATGTGAGGTCAGCCTTTAACAATTACACTATGAAGCCAGTCTGTACTAAATTACTATTTTTAAAGCCATGCACCATCATGCGAAATCCGAAATATGTCTTCGTCGGTTACTCGCAGACGAAGGGATACCACGGTAAATGAGTGCGGGCTGCGATTACTTAGACCTGAACCCCCAACATTGTGTAGAATGTTTCAAAACGTTTTACTCCACCGCAGGGGACCTCTCTGTGTAACTAAACATAAAAAAGAGGAGACGACAGGGTGGTAAAATTTAGTACGTTTATCAGGATGAAAAGAGGAGGGCGTATTTTATGCCAAGAAAAAAAAGTCATTGCCTCTGACATCGGAAACATAAACTTATACGCCAAATGTCCGAGTAAGAATATAAAACATAAAAAATCACTTCTTGTCTCAATCAAACGCATACAGGGTGGAGAAAAATTGTGTCACGAAATTTTAACCCTGGACTGCTGATCCCAGTAGGAACAAAAATTACTAATGTTATGTAGGTCTTCAACGCACAATTCTTGAACTACAGAAACTTGGTGCCACACGCTCCGATTGGCCGCTGGACTGCCCTGTTGCCGGATGTTCTGGGCAACCCATTACCGCGAATGCTTTGCTTGCCGGAGATCGCGATGTATCTAAGGCGACTCGCACGCTCGATGGTATCGCGCCAGCCTTCCTCTTCCCGACACATCCATTGTAGTTTCATGATAACATGTATCAGGAACAAACCCGTCAACAGCTGTTAGTTCGCGTGCAGAAAGTCTTTTACAAATTGTGTCGGCCCTGAAAAGGGCTTTTTTGTAGCTAGGGCATTGTTAAAGCAGATGCTTGAACTGACGACCTTCTGACGCGACACAAGCTTGGTAACGTCGAATGGTGTTTTGCCAAACTCTTTCTAAGATTCCTGGCGTTGCTCTGATGTGATTGGCGGCATTTGGAATGCGACCCATTAATTCCACTTCGTTTCTAGGTGGTTCGTGTCTGGGTGGGTGAACTAGAGCCTTGAAGAATCCCCACAGGAAATATTCCGGCGGCATGAGGTGTGGTGATTGCGGGAGCCATGTCCTACGAGCACCTCTGCCAGTTACCCGGCCGTCGAAGAGTTCATTTAAATACCCACGCACAGCACGACTGTTATAAGCGGGCGCCCCATCATGCTTCAACCACATGCATAGCCGTATGTGCAGGGGAACATCTTCCAGCAAGCCTGGTAGAGTTTCTTAGAAAAAGTGAAGGTAATTTGCCCTGGTAAGTCGAGGTGGTAGACGGAAAGACCCAATCAGATGGCCACCCACAATGATTGTCCAAATGTTGAGAGAAAATTGTTTCTGGTGTCCGTGGACGAACGTGACGTGAGGATTTCCCCTTGCCCAGTAATGAACGTTTCAAGTGTTGTAAAGGCCATCCCGATGGAAGGTGCACTCGTCCGTAAAGAACAAAATGGCGGGGAAGTTGGGACCTCATGCAACATGTCGCAGAAAAATGGTTCAAATGGCTCTGAGCACTATGGGACTTAACTTCTGAGGTCATCAGTCCCCTAGAACTTAGAACTACTTAAACCTAACTAACCTAAGGACATCACACACATCCATGCCCGAGGCAGGATTCGAACCTGCGACCGTAGCGGTCATGCGCTTCCAGAATGAAGCGCCTAGAACCGCTCGGCCACTCCGGTCGGCCACGTCGCAGAAACCACCAGCAAAACCCTAGCCTGTGTTCATAGTCCGCCACATGATTTAGGTCTTGGACCGGGTGGAAACTAAATGGATGCTGGCCATCATCTCTAAAAACCTCCCAGACTAACCGATGAGTGACCCCCATGCCATGTCCAACCACTGGTGTACTTGTCATAGGTGCTTCCTCGAAGTGCTCGAGAACAGTCTCTTCAAATGCAACATCGTGTTCGAGGTCTTCCAGCGTCACCATGATATCCTGCTAAGGAGCCAGTTTCGTCAAGATGCCGGTGAATTGCTGTAAACGTTTGAGGGTATGGCTGGCATCTTGCTGGATACCGTTCCTCATACAACTGTGAAGCTTCATGCGCATTACCATCGGCTACTCCATAAACAAATACCATATCTCGTTGTTCTTCAAACGAATAATGTGCGTCCATGCTTACTGTATGACCAAATCGCAGGTGACGTGTGTGTGCTCTGCAGCAAAGCTTACGTGTGAATGCCTCAGCGTCAGGTGGAGACAAACAGCAAGACCTATTCGACACGTGTGCGTATCACCTTGAGGGAGTGACTGGGAAAGGGATACTAGAATGTGTGAACCTAAGAATGGCAACAGGGCAATCCCACGGCCCAATCGGAGCGCGTGGCGCCAAGTTTCCGCATTTTAAAAAATTGTGCGTTGCCGACCTACACAACATTAGTAACTTTGGTTCGTACTGGCATCAGCTACCCAGAGTTAAAATTTCGTGACACAATTTTTCTCCATCATGTATGGGTTGCATCATGTATCTGCTCAGTGTAGCTGTCCAGTTTTCTGATTTTGACTGTGGCCCATTATCAGTTGATGGATCTTGTCAATGTGACCTACTTGATCCAGGAAATCTTTGCGCAATGCCTTCTATAAAGTCAGCGCTGTGTCTCAGCGCAATGGTGACAGGTCAACAAACTTTGACATGGGTTTTGCTAACACATAGCAGAAACCATGGTGTATCAATGGCAGAAGACCCATTAAGTCAGCGGCTACAAAATGTCGGAGTTTCTTAGACACAATCTGGTAGAGATGAGCCTGTATCACCTGAATTGATCGTTTCGTCGTTTGACGTGCCTTTCTAACGGAAAGGACCTAACTTATCCTGTGCGCCATATTGTTGAAATGACATAAAGTTTCTGGCTTTAAGAAACAATTCCGTGGTCCAAAATGCACGAAGCTCAAGTGGGTGCAGCAAATAATTTTGTTTATTAATTCCTCTGGTATACAGAGGGCCCCAATTCACTTCACTGTTTTTTGGTATAAATTATATGTTCCTCTCACGAGCACCTGACTCACGAGCACCTGTGACTTTATCCTATTCCATGATGCTACCACTTTTACTTTTATACTGTACTACTTCAAATCGTGTTTTACTTCTCATTCACATTCAAAACTGGGTAGCTACTACAATGTGAAACGCAGCTAACAGAATCTCATTACAACTAATATCTACTTTCAGCATAAACTGTCACAAATTCCTCTAAAACAATACATAACCCATCCAAAAGTTTACTACGAGGTATTACGATGCAGATGAACAATCAGACATGGAACAAATAGCGAGAGTCATTAAACGTGGCGCTAAAAATAAAATTACATATATTATTTAGTCACACCACAAAGTGCTACAAACTGTCATCGTTCTATGTATCTTCTCATGCCAAGTCATTTATAATAAACACGAAAGACGATACCTGATAACTTCACAGAATCTCCTATGTTGGGACGATCCAGCCAGGATTTGCCAATTTTATGCAAAATCCTATGTGTGTTTCACATGTTTACGCTGACCAAGAAAATTAATTAAGATCCAGATACACCTTTAAGACACAAGCTGAATTACTGTGCGTGAAACTGATTAACAACCCAAAGAATTTATGTCCCTGTCTGTGAAGTCTAATGTGCCAGAAATGCGTAATATTAAAAGCTATTACCCAAAACAAGTTTTAAGTGAACACATTAATTTATTCAATTAAAAAAGATACATGCAATACATCTGACCGTCTAACAACCTCAGTTAATATTACAAAGGTAGACTGTATGCATTAACCAAGTGAAGCTGCTGGTTCTCGGAGTTACCTGAAAGCCTTGAGAACGCGTCCTTTTGACACACCTGGCGTTCAAAAATGACCTGTGAGTTTGTAAGTGAATGACAGTGGTATGGCTAAGCTGTCACCAGCACACAGGTCGGCAAAGAGGTTGTGAGAAGATTGATAGTAGGCGCAAGAAGGCGCCTATCAGGGACTCGCAAGCAACGCGCCGCTAACACCCTCTCGACCGCCACAGACAAGAGGGGCCAGTCAGGCACAGTCATCCAGCCCAGTCGTGGACAGAGTTGAGTCATCAGTCACAATCAGAGTTTCAGAATCAGTCAGTACCTAGCGACCAGAGTAGCGTGCATAGTCCCTTCATCAGCAGTGAGACTAGCGTGGATTATCACTGAAGAGCTTGTACCACAACAACTTGCTTAAAGATAAGTAACTTCTTGTTCTCGTTAATAAAGAACCCTGTTTATATTCGTGTTCAGTTTGTGTTGTAGAAGATGATACTGGCCACCAAACAATATCCTCCCCTTGGTTCCCATGGTACAAGACCCTACAGTGGCAACGAGACGACACAAAGGATACAGTGACTGTCGGTCCTGCAGTTCTAGTGAGAAGTGCATACATCCGTCTAAAACTCTGCTGAACTTGAGAGAGATAACTGCACTGATGTGACTAAACTCTGACCAAGGGTTGATTTAAGTTGCGAGAGTTGGTAATAATGCTCACTATAAATAATCAGTACGAGGCATGCAGAGCATGGTCGTCAAGACTGTCTCTGTAAGGTACAGGGGGAGGGATGTGGTTCTGCTGATATGAACTCTGTAGCTCACATGAATTAGAACCACCATCGTGTTTGTATCTGCACGAACTCTTCGTTTTCTAGTTGGCTAATACAGCCTGCTCTTTCCTTCCTGCCAATCCGTACATGACCGCCAATCCGCCAGTTACTGTACAACGTCTCCTAGCCCGCCAGTGGCGTGATTGCTTCTTCCATAAAAATTGTGCCGAGAAAAACGCGTCTCATTAAAACTCCAATGGATTATCGATCCACCCGTCTTTTCCAAAAAAACTTTTCCTATGATCTATAAAAAAAACGGCAGAGTGTCGGTGTCCTACTGATAAAAGTTCCTGCCATCGGCACTGCTCTTCCGCTAGGCCGGAGACCAACCACACAATAACAGTAACACCCACGTCCCGGGCTCGCCCTGCGATGCAACATTCATGCAGTCAACACCTCACGCTGCCTGTCCTGTGTGAATGGCAAAGTCCCTGCTCGCTTCTGCAGCCTGCCTTTTCGATATCTTGGTCACTGCCCTGTCTGTTGCAAATCTAGCATGCAACATGTTACCAAGCACTGACAGAAAGCAAAGAAAAAAATGACCTGCACTTTGTTAAATGTCGTTAAAATGTGAAGTTAGTTAGAGGTCAAAGTGTACAATCACTGCAATCCAGTTCGCTATTACGAACCATTGTAGTAATAGTCTGCTTCCTCACTATTCTCTTAGTAGAGTATAATTCTCATATTAAATGAAAAGGGACTTTTCAAATGGGTTGCCACTTTTCAGTAATAATCCTACCTTTTTAAAATTATACGTCTTGAAAACAGTCTGTAGTCGGATATTATTTCTTTAAAGTTCTGATATCCCTGTCTGGCCTTAATCTACCATCACATCAAATCTACTTCCTTGTGATCCTGGAGACAACATGAAATTGCCGGTCGCGGTGGCTGAGCGGTTCTAGGCGCTACAGTCCGGAACCGCGCGACTGCTACGGTCGCAGGTTCAAATCCTGCCTCGGGCATGGATGTGTGTGATGTCCTTAGGTTAGTTAGGTTTAAGTAGTTCTAAGTTCTAGGGGACTGATGACCTCAGATGTTAAGTTCCATAGTGCTCAGAGCCATTTTTGAACAACATGAAATTATCCCTGTAATAGGCAATGAATCTGATGCTTCAGTCACCACCAGGGCTGGAAATAGGGTATGAGGTGCTCATTCTGAAGCCATACAGTTTTGGATGCGATCCCCTTTACAAGATAGGTACTACGAGTATTAAATGGTGCATACCGACGACTTTGGAGAATATCGAGAATCGCTGGGCAAGTGTGGGTCTATGGTATTTAATGATACACTTGCACCAATGTACAGGCTCACGTGACATACCTGTGATGGCACCGTGTCCAGGGGAGGAAGCTGTAGTTGTGCTACAGAACCCAAGTATATTTGACCATTACTATATATCGAAACTCAGGGTTGGTGGGCAACCCAAATTGTCGCAATAAACCACGCCCCACAATTAATTGGAATGGAGGACCGGAAATGACCCGACATTTCCCGTTTTTCTCAAGGACTGGAAGCTCTGGTAAAGACTGTGCGACATTTCCTCAACATGACTGGCACGGCAGGAAATATGCTCCGTTCGTGGTACTGTCAGCCAGCTGACGGGTTTCTGTGTTGCCGCTTGGTCCTGCCTGCCAGTCATGGTTCAGTTGAGGACAACAGTTCACCCTCCACGAGTTTCTCTGTTTGGGAATGTTGATGCCTCCGGTTTCGGCAAGAGATGAAACTGGCTGAGGGGTGGAAGTGGTTCCAACCCTGTTGGTGCCTGAAACGAATGCAGAGGCTGTAGCAGTGGAAGGCAGGGTGTTGGGCACGCTTCTAACTGACGTTATTGCGTGAGTCATGTGCCCTATGTTCCTGTGTCCAGTGTAAACTCGCACATTTTCCAACCCCTATTGCAAATGGTGACACTGTAGTTCCGCTCCCACCCACTCCCCCCATGGTTCTGGTTGAATCGGTCAATGGGTGCCCAGACGCTGAAAAGGTTAGGTGCTTGATGTTGTAGCATCACATATCGATAACCATCCGACTGGCTTCAAAGTTGGGAACGGGATTGCAAGTTTCAGACGCCGACAGCGGTTACGCAGGATCTGATGGCCCAATGGCACACGCCCACTGAGCCATGCCTCCAGCAGGTT
Source organism: Schistocerca piceifrons (assembly GCF_021461385.2). Taxonomy (NCBI): domain Eukaryota; kingdom Metazoa; phylum Arthropoda; class Insecta; order Orthoptera; family Acrididae; genus Schistocerca; species Schistocerca piceifrons. The sequence continues at coordinate 1,068,059,333 of NC_060139.1, forward strand.
GGGACTGTGAGCATCCTTTGCTGCCGCAATGTATAATGGCCGGCAACAGCCTCTCAAGCCCCTCGCACTTGAAGCACCTTCACTACGTAGTTCTACTCAGACGCCACCCAGTCGCAGCTCCATACCGTCGTTGATGCTTTAGTTCAGAGAGCCTCATCCTCATTGACGCTGGGAGCTGAACTTTATTTCTTTGCTGCATTATTTGTAATGAGTCTTCATATGCTTGGAGAAATACAAGTAATTTCTTTTGTTTGGAATGTTATTTCGTTCGCTAATCATTTCTGTTCCTGTCCAGCTTTCCTATGATGACAGATGCAGCACCACTCTGCAGCCCACCTCTACTTACTTTTGTGTACGAAGTCGTGCGCAACAAATGTTTCTACCGAAATATCTCTCTTCATGGTTTTACTCTTGAACACCCTCGTTTTCTAAGTGATTTGGCGAATGTATGCTTATACAAGTTTGGAAACTAACTGGTGCAGACATGTCACAATTCCACACTGAGTGCATTGTTGATAATAGTGTAAAAAGAGACGGAGGTTTAACTTCACATAAACTTCCAGATCATTAGAGACTGCTGGACTCATTTCAAGTAGGAACAGTCTTTTTTGAAAGAAACGTCGTGTAACTCGTATGATATTTAGTGGAACAATGGAAGGCCAATTAGAGATTCGTGAGCAGAGACTGGCAACGCACGTCCGCCAAATATGAATCCAGTGTTAGTAAAGACTACCCCTGGTCGATCTGTGATGAAATCAGAGTGACTGGAAATAGATTTATTAGACATTCAGTAGCGTGTGCCGCACATTCTCTTTTCAGTACATTCCATCTCCCATCCTCTAGACAGCATCGGATGTTTAAAATCCAGAGTGTGGCCCAAGAAATTGCCAGCAGAAAATATTTGGAAGGAGGTTACCTTTTAGAACATTTCATTTGCTTCACATCCAAGGAAGACCTCTCGATATGCTTACTGCCACGGTGGGATGAGACTTAGTTCTAATTTGTTTCTGGGACTGCACCACCCAAGCAAATCTATGTGTTACTAGAGAGGGTCAGTGCGTATTTGTGACGTGGGCTAAGGAGATTTCTACCTCTGAAGTGCGAATAACCTCTTACGAGAGGGTGGGAGATATACGTAAATTCGAACATTCTGAACACGTCTCACACCATGATAGCAGCTTTGTATGATTTAACAACAATGAGGCCGATCCGGCACGAATGGAGGTGACAGAGTTATGGTGGGGTGCCTTGCTGACTCTGGTGCTGGGATTAGATGAGCTGTTTAAGCCTCTAGTTAATAAACCATACGTCATAAAATGAGCCACACCGAGAAGGAAAGCGCGGGCTGTGTTCATTGTTAGAAGGCAGGCAGATGGTACGACGCATAAGAAATGATTACACTCTCAACTCTGAAGGACCAACATTCACTGTGCTACGTGGCCACAAAACATATGTCTTTGTATCGATGGCACTGGGCCCATTTGGTTGTGGATACAAGCCTCTAGACACCGCAGCCAGGACTGCACAGGTCTAGGATGTAGTCCTGTGACATTCATCCCATGTCGCTTGCACCTGAGTGTGCAGTTCCTGCAAACTGACTGATGCAGGTTGAGTCCTGATGATAGACCCCGTGGTATCACAAACAATCTCCATCCAGGAGAGATCGCTTGAGATAGCTGGTCATGGCAGAGTATCCACTGCAGTAAGCAATGCTCAGGAGGTGGCAACGATATGAGGACAAGTGTTGTCCTGTTGAAATGGGCATGGGCGTGGGTGTACACAAACGGCAGAGCCACCGGTTGCAGGACCTCCTCCAAGTACCATACTTCGGTCATGGAGCCTGTTAGCAACACTAAAAGTGAATAGAAAATTGCTGCAACACACCATCACATCAGGGAAGCAGGATGCCTGACGGGAGACCACAATCAGCTCTTCATAGCGCACTGCACTATGCCTCCAGACATAGAACTCATGGACGTCGCCTACACTGCAGAAATGGGAATCGTCACTAAAGACGACCGACTGCCAGTCTGCAGGGTCTTTACAACACCAGGTGAGTCACGCATGATGCTTCATAGGTGCGAGTGGCAGGCATCATAACGGCCAGCCTGCAGTGAGCCCTGCATCACACAACCACCTGCTACTGGCACTGGCGATTATGGGATGTTGCATAGTAGCCAGGATAGCCTACTGAGTTTCCCCCATGTTTCTTGTTGGATTTGTTAGAATGTGGTACACAATCTGTTGATCATCACTCCTTGTGGTTCATGTCACGTGTCCAGATAATATGTGTCGTCTTTTTATGTCTTTCTCTATCCTTCCCCACTAAAAATGGGCAATTACGGTGTGTGTATAACTGTTGTGGCGCACAGGATCAAACAGATTTCAGCGGCCCCAGGGCGTGCCCCCTCCAGAACTCAACCATCTGGTAAGTATGTCGCCTGGGCAGAGCACACGTTCAGGTGATGCTCTTGTGATGATACCTGCTGTTGTACTGCCTAGTAAGGCTGCCTCTTATATAAACCAGAGCACAAGACATCATGTCCTGCCCACTTTTCCTGAGTATGTGGCCAATCCTGCAAAAGTAATGGTTTGTGTAGCTAGTAACGTGCAATATACCCAGCCAGTTTGCAATGGATCGATCAGTTCCTTCCAGATGCAGATTTTCTTATGATGGCGAGTGTAATACCGGTAAAGAGATGGTTTGGCGCTTCTGAGTTGTGTTTCCCTTCCAAAGTCAGCCAGATTCCTCCTGTCTGGGCAGCCAACCTCTGCTCACAGTGGGCCACCTGCCGTCCACTCCCCTCCCTTCTCCCCCCCCCTCCCCCAATGCATCCTCCACGCCTATAGATCAATTCGCTCAAACTCAGATTAGTAGTGTTTGTAATTTGCTAATGTTTCTCCTCTTTCTACCTCTTAAAACTTGTCTCTTTCCTCCACTTTATAACAGATATTCATTTATAGTACAGTGACTGGCTCAGATAGTGGAAATACCAGGTTAACGCTTCTGAAAGCGTAATACGTCTGTTTCCTGATACATCGTATTCGCACAATGTAGGAAGATTAATCTAGCGCCATAGACGACGCTAATACCACACGTTGAACATAGTTAAATATTTTTTTGTGATAAGTGACTACTTTTTACAGGCTTAATAATTTTTACTGTTTTACAGAAAAATTGCATGGATTCACAAAATAAGAAAAACCGACACTACATTGAGCCAACAAAAGTTCTTTTGTTCATTTTTTTGCGACAGGAAATTTTGTTTCAATGGGTGTCGCTTTTAAACACAACTATTCAAAATTTATTTTCCTTGAATCAGCATCCCATTTCATGAAGTTTTCACTAATATTGCAGGACAGTTATGATGAGCCCAGTAGAATTCAATTTTAAATAATAACTAGCCATTTGACAATACTGTCGTACCTTATAACTAGCAGAAAATGTTCAAATGCGTGTGAATTCCTAAGGGTCCAAACTACTTAGCTTATCGGTCCCTAGACTTACGCACTACTTAAACTAACTTATGCTAAGAACAACACACACATCCATGCCCGAGGGTAGGACTTGAACCTCCGACGGGAGGGGTTGCGCAGTCCGTGACATAACGCCTCAAACCGCGCGGCCACTCCGCGCGGCTTCTAACTAGTACTTGAACATCTTAAGATAACGCTAAGCAGAGACTATGGGATATAATTGCGGTTTGTATTCTGGGATCTGACCGTTTGTTCATGGCAAAACGCCTTTTACACTGGAGAATAAAATCCACTTTCGAATAACGTATTTTTGATAGTACGCACCATCAGTACTATTAATTCTGGAGCCATTTGGTGCTGTTGCTGGCAGAATTGCAATTCACAATGCTTCTTAGATAGGATTAGTTCATTATACATATATGTTCAGAAAAGAACAGAGAACCGGAAAGACTAGAGACAGGACGTTTACATCCACAGGATATGTCCGCTAGTATGTTCTGCAGAAATGATTAGCAATTGAACCACGTCAGCATGTGGGTTCAAGGTAAACATCAACATCTGGGCACAACATCACCTATCGATAGCCGGCCGGAGGGGCCGTGCGGTTCTAGGCGCTATAGTTTGGAGCCGAGCGACTGCTACGGTCGCAGGTTCGAATCCTGCCTCGGGAATGGATGTGTGTGATGTCCATAGGTTAGTTAGGCTTAATTAGTTTTAAGTTCTCGGCGACTGATGACCTAAGAAGTTAAGTCGCATAGTGCTCAGAGTCAACCACCTATCGATAACATGTGCCTGCAGCTCTCGCTGTCGCTATAAACCGAAGGTAATGGAACAGTGTGACTTGAGCTGATGTGCAGCATGCCTCGCAAACGTAAGCACGAACCGTACCATCAAATCAGTGGGTTTTAAAGAGGGTACTTTACTGGCGTCAGAGAATGTGATTCATCCATACGAGAAACTGCTGCCTGTGTAGGAAGAAGTGTTTCAGCAGTGCAACGAGTGCGTGCTCGAATGGTTCACGGGAGGCCGTATAACAAAACGACATGGGTTGGGTCGCACCGCCCAGATCCCCCACCCATCAGCCCCATTTGAGAAGATCGACGCTTCATCTGAATGGCATTCCAGGACAGATCTGCGTCCTCCTCGGCTCTGGCGCGACAGTCGAACGGTGAACACATCGTACACTATCGAGGGTGACAGTCTGTGGCCGTTTTTACGGTATGAGGTATGTGCAAATCGTTCACTTCTTCGCCTAGATTCGACGCATGTAAGGAAACTTGCTACATGGCAATGGTACATGGAATGACGAGACTGGGGTCAAGAATGGCATCAGATAGTCTTTTCGGACGAATCCAGGTTCCTTTGTTTCAAAATGATGGCCGTATTTTGGTTCACCGCAGACAGGGGGAACGGCGTAACAGTGACTGTATTCGCACAGGACATACAGCATCAACTCAAGCCCTTATCGTATGGGGTGCTATTGGGTACAACCACAAATCACAGCTGGTGCTTGTCCAGGGCACTGTGAGCAGTGTAACGTAGTGAATGACTTCCGAAACCTGTAGCCATACCCTTTATGCGCGACACCCCAGCAAGACAATGCGCGACCACGTGTTGCTGCGCGAACACGTGCCTTCTTGGCGTCACAGGATGTCAGCCTTTTTCCCTGGCCAGCCAGATCACCAGACTTGTCACCAATCTAAAATGTGTAGGATATGGCGAACGGCGAAAGGACGGCTGCAGCACTGTGACCAAATGCCAACCACCACAGATGAACTCTGGAAGCAGGTCAATGCGTCATTGATGGCTATACCACAAGACGCTATCCGCGCCTTATGAGCGTCGATGCCATCACGCATGGAATATGTTATCAGGGTCCATGGCGGACCCTGTGCTTACTGGACATATGCTGAACCGAGGCGACCGAAGTTATAATCATTTCTGCAGTGCATACTATTGTCCATGTCCTGTGAATGTGAAAGTCATATCTCCAGTCGTTGAAGGAGTTCTGTTTTTTTCTGATCATGAGTGTACTATGAGACTAAATCCATATTTAGACGTACATGAGAGTTTGCTTCAAGGGCCACTGCAGCTGGAGCCGTTCGGGGGAAACCCATTTGGCTTCAAACAGCAAAACTTTCATCTACATTTGTCGACAGATTGCTCAAATAGATAATTGTGTCCCGTAAAAAAAAATAAAATAAAAAAAAAATTGTGCTGTCTCATTTGATATAATACGTCGAACTGGTTACAGTACGTCATTCACATGAACATTATTTAAATTTAACTGGTACGTTCTACATGCGGTTCGTGGTGACGCGTTCACCGACTCTGTTGCTTATTTGATGGCCAGAGAAAGGCTTCCCACTGTTTGCATGCTGGCATCTCCTTACTTCGACTAGGTTTAATTTTATTTTTAATTCCTATGTCGTCTACTATGTTACCTGCGTACGCACAGTTGTTGGCAAATCTATTTTACGTCTTTTACAATATTTTTCTGTTTAATACAAGTTCTCATTTTGACTCAAATATCAAGCATTTCTTTGCTTCTCAAATTATTTTATTTTCTCGCCGAGTATTTCGGCCATATAAAAACTACAGGTTTTCTTTCCTTCTTAAATTGTTTTATTTTCTCGCCGAGTATTTCGGCCATATGAAAACTACAGGTTCGTTTAGAATTTGGTCTCTTTTAGGGCGTCTTTAATTTCTCGCTGCACGAGTGACGGCGCCGGTGTATTTAGCTAGTACGTCATCGTGAAGTTTGCAATAACTAGATGTCAGCAGTCCCATAACATTATACCAGTCTTGCAGTACACCCAGAGCAGCTACGCAATACGACACACCTGTTGTCAAAACGGATGTCGAAATGTCTATTTATTTCTAAAATTTTGTAGTATTACTCGTTCATATTTCCTAGTAAACAAAGAGCAAACTGCCCTCGCTTATTCCCTTTCACACTACGCTGATGTGTGTTAGTTCCCGCTGTGTTGCTGTCCTCAGCTATTCTCTTGCATCGTCACAGCGGTGAAGACTCTGGCACGTCCTACTGGCATTACTGGAAGTGAGGCACGTACGGTACAAGCCACACACATCTCCCCACTGTAATCCGTCAGACGGCCACAGGCAGAATGCATCAGAACACGACGAATTCCACGAGTTAGGATGGCTAGTGCGCGCCCACAGCACCGGCTGGTCCCCCTAACTTCGCTCAGATCAGCGTCCCAGCGGGTGTAACTAACTGCACGGCAGGGAGCTAAGTACTAACCCGGCTAATCCACAAGCGCGTCGTAAAGGGGAGGCCAAAACGAGATTGCGGCTCAGCGGGACCGGTGGGCTGCAACCCTCTGTCCGGGGCCCCGTGCCTCTCTGTGTCCCAACACGAAATGCAAACGTCGCCACTCAGTGGAGCAGACGTGATTGGTTCGCTGACTTTAACGTGAATAACATGTAACTGGCAGTCATGGTACCCGCATTTGCTTTTGAAATTCAGGAGAGAAATTAAAATTACTTGGCAGTTAACACTTCACGCATTGGAACTTGTTTCCTCCAATAAGAGCGCTCAGCGCCGGGCCAGAGCCGTTTGCCATCACCAAACTGTCGCAACAATTGGTCAGTTCTCTTCCAATTCCTTGTCCGGCATTCTTTCTTGATGTGTTTTGATCCCGAAGTATGAGTCTGGCGCTTTTATTTCGTAGTTCATCGTACAAGATAAGCACAGGACGAACAACAGACAAAACGATGCCGATGAAATACGTACCTTTCATACATAACGCTAACTAAACAATACTGGACGCTTCCACACAAGACGCGTTTCAGCGTCACATACGCGATTATCGTATTCACACCGATCGGCTTACCCTCATATAAATATCGCACTATATTGCGTGAAACCAAGTTTTCGAAGTCTGTATTTCTTCGTTGCGACTGGGTGATCATAATCAAAAATAAAACAAAATGACCTAGTGTTTGCAATCTTAGCCTTCCATACATCACTATTACAATTCCCTGTCTCTCCACTAGTTTTGAAAGCTTCGTGAGGCATAAGATATACAAAAAAAAAAAAACATTTTACCTATCTTCATTTTCTCTTGTTGTTGGTTCCAGTTCTTCCGTCTAGGGGTACATTCTTGCGGCCGAAACTTTTGATGACTTAATGACTGATGAAGATTTTCCGGTATATTACTTGAATTCTATTCTTTGTCACACTTTTCAATATCACACCGTCTTTACAATTTCCACTTAATATTCCAAATCACATTGTTGGTGTCGATCATAAAAAAAACTACGTCTGTCTTCATCAGAGGCATGCCCAGAGTACTAACAAAATGGTTTCTTTTTACATATTTTAGTCGAAAAAAAATAACACATCGTATACAAAATCATATGAAGTTCATTCAGTTAAACAGCTGATATATTGTTCACCTATACACGAATCGATAGCTTACATGGTATGGATTATACCTATAAAAAAGGTAGTGCTAGAGGAAGGTGTCCCATTGCATGTTATACTTTAGCACAATGCTTAGCGTATTCACCAGTCCTGATGAAGGTAAAACTACTCTTAACAAACATCCATTGGGCATTAGGTCCTTATTGATGGATGTTTCACCTGAGTCAGAATGGGATTATTGCCTGTATGCGCACAAAACGGGACTGTGGAACAGATGGCAGACGGTAATTATCCCACCTCCACACTGGGAGGCCCTTGTGCTGGGAGGTGGTTGTCGGAGCTTGCTTCCCCTGCTCCGCCCCCCCCTCCCCCCTCCCCCTTTCTCCACCGCGCTCAGCAACCTCTGGGAATTTGTTCAGAACGTTGCGACGCTTCTATTGCGGCCCTTTCTAAAAATACAGAAGATGTCATTAAAAATTGATGTTAATTTCACATTTTCAAACCTTCCTTTAATCTACACACAAAACGCTGCGATTTAAATACAGTTTACAAACTAAAAGCGCTCACCAAATAGTAGGGAGCCACTTCACGGCCTATGTGGGACGATGAATAAAAGGCAAACATTTGGTGTTCAATCGGAAAGATTTTAAAGTTTGGTTTGTTTGTGCAGTTTTTGAACACCAGGTCAAAGGACCTGGTATAAACAGACAGAAAGCGATGGTGAATATGTTGCCCATAATTTACAGTCTGCTAGTCCGCAACTCAGCTCGCTGAAACTGAAAAAATATATTCTAACTCTTAATAGAATCTTGGCGAGATAACGATCATATCACATTCAGTGTCGTATTCACATCTCGTGTCGGTTTACACGCATGGGCTGCTTGCTTCCCCCTTTTCCTCTGCCCCAGGGAACCACTGAGTATTGATCAAGCTCACCCAGGGGAACCATCCAGGCATTTGCACTACTTACATCCATAATCATGTTGCATAAGAATGGTGTGAGCCCCCTCCCCTCCCGTATGGTCCAACGAGGGCCGTGCACGCCATCCACGTCTTGGTCTTTTATAACGGGAACACTTGTGTGGAAGTGTGACTCAGGAGCTGGACGGTATAGGGAGAGCACGTGTCTATTTGTTAATAATGAATGACATTAATTCATGTCATTTGATTTCTATTTGTTAATGCCAATATTACGTGATACCAGCAGGAGCCATATGTCGACAGATATAAAGTACCCTCTGTTTTACATATTTTTCCAATTTTTTTTGTAGTTTCCCCATTTTTACGTATTTTCCACAGTTTCATAACTGGGGGCACTATGGGGCACAGGGAGACATTGTGTCTGTATGTTTCTAACAGTATTATATTAAATCACACCACTTCAGCTCCATTTGTTAATACCAGTATTATGCCACACCAACAGAGACTACAATCATACAGATATCTAAGTACTCTCACTTTTACTCAATTTTCCATTTTTTTTTCAATTTTACATTTTCCTGTTCATTACTGAAGGCACTCTGGAGCGTAGGGAGAGGTTATGTCTGTATGTTTATAACACATTATTTCAGTCTAGTTCTATTTTTTAATAACGATACTATATGACACCAACATAGACCACAACATACAGATATGAAAATATTCTCATTTTTACGTATTTTTCTTGAGTCACAGAATTTTACGTATTTTTCGCACATTTACCTATTTTATAACTTGAAGTATTCTGGATCTGAAGAGCACAAAGAGAGGCTGCCTCTATTTGTTTGTTACAATTTACGTCACTCTAGGTCTATTTCTTAATAACAATATTATGTGTCACCAGCAGAAACCTCACTTGGGCAGATACCCAAATACTCTCAGTTTTACTTATTTCCACATATTTTCTTCAATTTTACGTACTTTTACCGGGTTTTTCACAATTTAAAGTACATTGTCCAATAAAGTAGGACTGTTCTCGACGTCCCGTCGACGTCATGATCACCTTCCTTGTATTCACTCTTTGATGCCGATATGATATAGAACGCTTCGTACGATAGTGGCCACCTGGTCGCCAACGGAACATATCCACATGTTTGTCTAACACTACGGCAAAACATCTCCCCCAGAAATGGTAGAGAAAATTGTAAAATGTATATTTAATTATCTCCGACCAAGTAGCTGAGGCCCAATCTTCCACGAAGAGGATGTCTCAGCACAGCAAAAACCTATTGTAATTTTTCGACGCCTCTGCAGATAAACATTGCTAACAGTTTAAGCGCCAAGTGCTCCCCCTACCGACTCCTCCATAAATTCTGGAGAGACCAGTCTTTACTCGTAGACTCCTACAGGCTCACCAGAGGAAATATTTGGACTCCTTTGCGGATAACCGCTGCTAACAGTTTAAGCACCAACGACATCTCTCGCCACTACCCTTTCTTTGTGAGCCAAGCGCAAACATACTCCCATCCTCCTTCCTCCAACTCATGCTTTTGAAACTGGCGTGGGTGACTCCATTTTTCAGCTAGGCGGTCTCCCAGGCGGAATGAAGACGCGTACCAAAATAAAGCCTGCAAGTATATGCGATAATACTATAAGTCTTGGATATTAACCACAAGAAAGTTCGAGTATGGTTGCAATTTCGACTGATCCATGCATTCCAAAGACACGCGCTAGAAACTCATCACATTGCTGTATCTTCTACGAAAAGTTATATGTGCATTAATAATGAGTATACCTAAAACCTGAGCAGGACTGGTGCAACACGACTCCCGCTACACGTAGTCTAAACGTGGTACATCGGAGAAAAAATCTGGCGACCAAACACAATTCTAGGACCACGTCGACGATTGGTTAGATCTGTCAGACATGTAACTCTAGCAGTATTACGTCGCTGTCAGCCTCGCAAATAGATGCGGAAATAATCATATACGACATCGCCATGGACAAACGAGACAGAGAACTGGCCAGAGTGCAGCAGAAACAATGAACTCTTACTACATAGAAAGTCAGAGACTCGCAGATGTCACGATACTAGAAAATGCGACGTTAGAGACTGAGCATCGTATACTGACAAACCAATTCTCAAATGTACTAATGAGAGTGAATACCTAAGGGACCAAACCACTTAGGTCATCGGTCCCTAGACTTACACACTACTTAAGCTAACTTAAACTAGCTTACGCTAAGAACAACACACACACCCATGCCCGAGGGAGGACTCGAACCTCCGGCGGGAGGGGCCGCGCAATCCGTGACTTGACGCCTCAAACAGCGCTTCCTCTCCGCGCGGCAAACCAATTCTCCAAAGACTAATTACTAACGTGATTAAAAAATACGAACAACATACGCACAACGAAAAAAACGTGTCGCACATGCCTGATAGCAGTGCAATCAGCGACGGATTTGTGACGAGAAAATATGTCTGTGAGCTGCTGCATAGTCTTCTTAGCAAAAAAGGCGTTACTTAGTAGCAAAAGGTTTCCATACTTGTGCTGGCTACGATAATATCAGCAAATGTTGGACGTTAAGATTCAGCCACGACTATACCTCTCATATATCGTTAGGGCTCCAACAACACAAAATAGCCGATGACGACCCACTGATGAGGTAATACCGGCGCGTAATACTTCTATGATGCACAGCAGTAGAAGAGCGACATTATAAATCGATTGTACCAGAAAAGAATGTACTAAGACAAAAATGCAGTAACTTGTGCCACGTCTGCCATCATGATGGGAATCATTAAAAAGAAAATAATTCATACAACGCACATAGTGTTACATTAAGATCGATGCATCACAAAACAGGCTCACAAGCTGTTTCCTACGAAGAATAAAAAAGAGCTCTATGCCCGCAATCATCATACAGTATCATTGGTGGAAGGTAGTAATGTATTGCGGTATTTCTTACGCAACATATTTGGCTTGTAGAATTGTCTATGACTTCACTATCTCTACCAACGTGTACGTTTCTATCACTATACCGTCAAACTCTAGTAATGGGCTATGGCTTAGCAATGATATATAAATCGGGATTATGCTAAGAGCATCATGACTAGACACGACTCGATATTGACACATGACTCGTGTACTTCCGTACAATGCGAGAATTTGAGGAAGATATGTAAAACTGAGAGTAATTACCTGTTATCTGTCTGGGTGTGGCGTCTCCTGGTGCCTCGAAATATTAATCAAACAGACCTCAAGTGACGAGACTTGTTAGTAACAAATAGATTCGGCCTATACCTATGCTACCCAGCTCCAGTGCGTCCGCGTCATAAAAGATGGAGGTTGGGAGGTGTGCCTCAGTAGTATCAGCGGTATCTAACTCTCCATGATGACTGTCTGAGAGAACATACTGACGTCGGCGGGAATCGTCGAGAACATACTTTATTGGAGAAAGTCCGTAAAATTCCGAAAAACTCGGTAAACATTGGTAAAACTGAGAAAAATACGTAAAACTGAGAGTACTTACATGTCTGCGTAGGTGTCGTCCCTGCTGGTGGAACATAATACTGTTGTTAACAAATAGGCATAGCGTGATGAAATTTGTTATGAACAAACAGACACAATCTCTCCGTGCGCTACACAGCTCCAGTGTGCCTTTAGTTATAAAATAGTAAATTGGGTGAAAAATACGTAAAATTGGGGAAACTATGAAAAATATGGGAAAAAATGTAAAAATGAGAGCACTTCTACACTGAAGAACCAAAGAAACTGGTATACCTGGTAACATAATGTAGGGCCACCGCGAGCATGCAGAAGTGCCTCAACACGACGTGGCTTGGACTCGACTAATGTCTGAAGTAGTGCTGGAGGGAATTAAACCACGAATCCTGCAGGGCTGTCCACAAGTCCGTAAGAGTACGAGAGGATGGAGATCTGTTCTGAACAGCACGTTGCAAGGCATCCCAGGTATGCTCACTAATGTACATGTCTGGGAAATTTGGTGGCCAGCGCAAGTCTTTTACCTCATAAGTGTGTTCCTGGATGTGTGGGGTGTCGAATTGTCCTGCTGAAATTGCCCAAGTCCGTCGGAATCCACAATAGACATGGACGGATGCAAGTGATCAGACAGGATGCTTACGTCCGTGTCACCTGCAAGAGGCGTTTCTAGACGCATCAAGGGTCCCCTATCGCTCGAAATGTACGCTCTTTGACATAAAACTCGACCGGCGGCCGGCCGCTTCAGAGGCTAAGTCCGCGCCGATCGCGACATGGGACAATAAAACTGGCCAACTCGCTAATTCTCTAAGTCCGGTTATCTGCACAATCTGGCAACACTGTAGACTGCAGCACTTCCTGGAGGAAAACTTGTCCCATGATAGAGAAACACTAGGCTGATTACGCCTGTGGTCTAGCGGTAGCGTGCGTTGTTTCTGTTCGTAATGTCAGTGGATCGAGAGCAGCTGTCATTAAATATTTTTATAGCCTCTTCTGCCTGAATGCTGAAGACGTGAATGTAACGGTAGCGCAGATTCAATCTATTTCGCTTTCTGACTCACCGATATCAAAATTTTATCCAGTAACGATTTTGCGGCAGATTTCCTGCAGACTGTCCTCCTCTGGACGCCGTATGCGGCAAAGCTCCGGGATCCATTTGCTGGCTACCGGCAGCGGCCGTGGCGACAGCAGCGGCGCTGCACTCCCCCGTTCTTTATCGAAAGCGCCTGCTCCCGCTCATCGCTTTTGATGATTTAAAACGCTTTATTATTAAATGTGGCTCCACAGAGAATTTCTACGATTTCCATTCACGCTCGAAAGCAACGGAGACAGACGCCCTGATTAGTAGGCGGGTATTATATTACATTAATCGGCAAGAGCTGAGTATGGCCCGAAATTAATTTTATAGACTGGGACGAAATTAAACCACCTCGCTACAGTCGATGAATTTATAAATGCTTCCTACCTCCTTTCTTTTCCTTTCAAACTCAATTATTTGTGCAACTTTTGGTCAATGTTCGGATGTTTTCGTCAAGCCGGGGTGAGCGTCTGTGGTGTAAAGTGTATTACAGCACGAAAACGCCCGTGAATGAGTTTCTTAGTTTTGAGTACACTTACTAAAGAAATATAAAAACAACAATGAGAGTTACTGATTTATGATGCTTAGCTTGCAGTCAGTTCTGAGTATTATTAGTAACTACGCTCCAGTCCCTAAACCTAGTTACAGTAAGCGAGTCAGACGCATTACGTATTTCAGGCCGTAGCAGCCGCGACTTGGAGACACCAGCTATGGTCACTTCCCAGCCCGCTGTAGGATCACATCGGTTCGTCTTCTTCCTGCTGGTACTGTAACTGAGATTTGGCAACAAGGCAACGTATGTTTGGCAACTCTGTGATCGACGAGTTACTTCCTGGTGTGCACGGAATTAAGCCTCAAAGTTCACTTGATTTTCCCTGTCATTTCCATTGAATAATCTGAGTTATTATCGCTTGAAGGGTAACAAAAGATTGTAAATTTACGGTTTTCAGCCCAGGAAAGTCGTTGCAGGTGGAAATCACAACTAATCTCGACCTTTAAATAGCGGTTTACGAGTTCTAGGCACTATTGCCGTCGTAAGAGGACGCTCAGATCCATACCTCTTCTCCAGCTCTGTGGTAACGTGCTGACCTGTGGAAAAGCGTCTGTTATGGTTTGCAGTTCCAGTCTCACTGACTACAACGTTTTTATCCCTTCTGTGAAAGAGCTACAAGGAGTCGGATAAAACATCAATAAGGAAATCGCAAGAAAATACTTTCGGCTCATAGTGCAATGTTGAAAAACTTACAATGCTGCACAACTGGTAACGCCTCTTTCCGCTGCTGACAAGCGAATTTTGGGTTTCTAGGAATACGTAACTATATTTATGAAATGCCACATTTGCATACCTCTTGAGTACGACACAGCATACCAATGAAACACAGACCCAATCAAAATCTAAGTCAGTAGTATTTTACTAATTCGTGTCGATAGAGGCACATTTGTGTACAGATGCTCGGTTTTATTAAAACATACTTTCGTCGTAAGGTTATCGTGTTTAGTTTTATTTCATTTCTTATAATACAGTGCACAATTTTCGTAAGGTTTCCTTTAGTGTTGTTAAAACAATAGTAAACATGAGAGAGAAATTAATCATCAACGATATATGCGAATTCTCTGATGTTATCTATGACAGTATGACAATGCACGTGCAGTTTATTGATTACATGCATGTAGAAAACTTGTTCTGAGTTGAAGCTGTCAAACAAAGTTTGAAGAAGAATAAAATCTCACTACCACACGACAGCTAATGTAGAAAATACTTTTCTGACATATTATGGCACGATGCGCTCTCCCTACACATCTTCGAGATGCATCTGCTGCCTGCTGTCTATTATACCTGAACAGAACAAAATGTCACAGTAGTTAGCCCTTTTTCCACATGCGACTACTTTGGGTTGAGAAGTGAAGGGAAGTATGTTCAAAGTTCCATTAGATTGACAACTTCAGCAGACAACAGAATTGCGTTTTAAAAAATGTAGCACTGAATGTATTCGAACTCGCGACATCTTATCTACGCTACTAGCTGACACGTAGCTACAACAGCTCGGCTACAATTTGTTGTTTGTTCAAAACTGCAGATTCCTCAACATCTCCACATGTTACGCGTGAATGGGATCGAATCCTGGCCCGGCACTAAAGATTTAATTATGTATTATCAAGCTCTAGCATGAGAACACCTATCTGCTGGTGGATAAGAATTTTGATTTTTAATGTATTTTCATTCGTTGTCAACACTAACGATATCTGACGTTTTTAGCTCCCAGTGAGACACAGAACTATTTGCGAGATGACTGTAAGTTCAAGATGTTATTCTGAGCAGCTGGTGGAGAAAAATTCGCTAGCTGACGTCTCTTTGTGTGTAGTCAACAACGATATGTGTGGGGTTCTATTCCCAGTGAGCACTGAACTCTTCGTCATATTATTTCTAGTTCAAACATGCTCACATATCACTGCTGGCGCAACAAACCCATATTTAACGTTCGTTTCCTCTAGAATATAACAGCGATAGGTGCCGGGTAGGAGTCCTGGGAAGGAAAAAATTAATGTTTCGTCTCGTCATTTCAGTTAAAACATCTAGCTACTGCCGCGAAAATCCGATATGTCGCATTTGACTGTGCTTCGATAGCAATCCGATTAGGTTCTGGGTTCGAATCCGTATCCAACACAAAGCTTTACCTCACGGCATTTCAAGTAAATTACTTGTGAAGAAGCAATATTTAACATCTCTCGTAGTTCGTTAACAGGGATAATAGATGATGGGTAGGAATTCGCGTCTGTTAAACATGTTTGCGTTATGCAATTTAAAGTTGATATTTGCTAACTGACACTGTCTAAAATCGAGGTATATCACTCTCTGTATGCTTAATCAGGAATGACTGTTAGTTTCCGTCAGTAACGAAATCTTTGCTTAGTCTGCATGAGCTGGGTTTGAATCCATATGCGGAACAAGACGGTTCGTCGTGTCATTTGAAGTTCATACATACTCTCAACT
The DNA here is from genome assembly GCF_021461385.2 of Schistocerca piceifrons. NCBI lineage: Eukaryota > Metazoa > Arthropoda > Insecta > Orthoptera > Acrididae > Schistocerca > Schistocerca piceifrons. The sequence goes on from NC_060139.1 coordinate 1,068,075,691, forward strand.
AGCTGCTCGTGAATAACTTAAATTTTTAATGTCATTTTGTGTTAAATAATAAGTAGGGTATGTTACTTTGAAGAGGAAATCATGAATACGACGAACTTACTACGTGCATTACCAATCTGACGTAATAATGAGAGTGGTAACATTTCAGGTATGTCATTTATTGTAATAAATGTGAACTTACAAGCCTTAAGCACAGTCTTCTCTGTGATAAGCTGTTCCCAAATATTTGCAGTACCGTGGTATTACTTTACATCTTGAGTTATTGCGGTACAGAGCAGTGTTTTCTAGTGGTGACTTGTTGGAACCATTTTCAAAAGTCAAACGACTGTACCAAGGAGCGATTAGAGGACCTGCTGGACAGCTTTTTTTGAATAGGACAATGTTCCTGTCCAATAATTTTTAGATTAGTTACAATAAGCTTACGCTGCAAGAGAACTCGCTTGTATTTTTCAGTATGTGGTCTGTTGTCGGTTTGAAGGCCTTACATTGCAACGGCAACTTAGTGCAACTCCACCGAGGGCTGTCTGGAGTAGGGTGGAGATAGCAATGTGAAAGTTGCGAGCTGTCGAAGACGATCTTCCTATTCCTAATGCGATTAGGACATCGTATACTCTTGACGACGTTTAGCACCTGTGCGGTCAGTCAACCAATTTCAGAATTCATGTTGAGTAATCCTGCTAAATTCCCATAATATTGTCTTTTTATATTGATGAGTAATATGGTTAGTCGTCACGTTCATGTGCCGTCTACAACGCAAATTTAATGTCACTATCCTAGGAACTAACCTGCAATACGTTTTGTATTTCATAATCGGAACTATCTGCATTAACCGTCATCAGAGCAATGTCAGGGAACAGAATGCAGCAGTGCCTTGGTACCTACTTGGGGACCTGCTTGAGTCGTGTTCTAAGGAAAGGGTAGTTGCTGGTTCACATTATATTACACTAGCGAGAAGTACCGACTTTTCCTTTTCTCTGCAAACATCCCGAACTAAATTCAGTAACTAAATGCTAAGAATAAATTTGCATTGTGTCAACTCAAAGATCAATAGATATGGATATAGATATAGATTTTTATATTTAAAGCCATTCTCGTTCTGCGTTGGAATAAACATTATTCATTATTTGATTGTTCTTGTTACGATTGTTATTGTCGTTCCCTCACTGGCAAGATTTTTCACATTCCTATTTGGTATCGATGCACATGAAGAGTGGCTATGAAAGAAGGGAATACTGAATGTTACGTCATGGAGAATACACTCATTTACTTCTGCTCCTCGTGATCAACGCTACAGGATAAGTGAGATACATAAAGTTGACAGTGTGAGGACAGACATGCTGGCACAACTCTGCAACTACACAGTGTTACCAGATAAAATGGTGCTGCGGAATCAAAAGTGTAGTACGGACTTTGTCTCAGTAGCAGACAGCTGCTAATTTCGGACCATGACCGTGGAATACACTTCGGTCAGTGCTGGTTAGAGTGTTGCAACTGTAAATGGAAGGCTTTGTTTGACAGTCTAGTGCTGATGCTGTCTGAATAAATTATGCCATTGGATAAAAAGCGGTTTAGTTTTGAGACCTAACCCACAAGGGGAGAAGGCACAGTGGTCTGCTTCAGGAATTCCAAGCAATAAAACACAAAAAGCAACCCAGGAAGGTTTCGAACAGCTACTTTCATGCAGAGACATGCACTTGGAATCTGTTCATCGTTACGGGGTCAAACAAGAGGGTAACATTACTGAAACAATGATCAGGCTACTTAGTATATAAGAGAGCATACAGATTTCAAGGAGGAAACGTATGAAGACGCAGACTTCCTCGTTATCAATATGTGCGGCATATCTTTCGTGTTAACGAAAGTAATATCCCGCTTTAACTCTCCTTACGTCTCAAATGAAATGAATGTCATGAGGAATCGAATATTTGTTTACTGCGTCTCTCCTTGCTTCCATCCGTACCAACATATTTCTTCATTCTCGTGGTAATCATGATATTCTTTTTGTATGCTGCAAAAGATTGCACGTGGACAAATTCGACATCGAGGTGCAAAGCGTTTGGTATCTTACATTATATTCAATTCGAATAAGCTTCAGATGTATTTTTACTTCGTTTGTATTTTTAGATGATTATGAACGTTACGGAAAATTATCTCACATGCTTTATGTTGAATGAGAAACATTGGATGACCCGTTTTGCTTTCCCTACGTTGAAATGATATAATGTCGGCCTCAACAGCCTTCTTCCACGCCGGAAGCTGAAACTTGTATTATTCTGGATTAATGATAATTGAATGTCTCAAATGTAGACATAGCCCACAAGGCGATGTCAGAAACCATCAGGGGAGAACGCCGCATAAAAACCAAACGTGCGCTCGCATCTCCACTCTGAAGGACCGTATCGGAGAATCACGGCAAGCTTTTCGCTGAAGAGCTGCCTCGTAAGAGAACCGAGAAATGGCAGCGTCGTAGCAAGTATTTGTCAACACTCTGATAGTGCATTTACTTCCGGGTGTAGGCCGACGTTACCTCGCTAAAATCACTTGACATTCGTTTTCCACATCGAAGACTCGTACGATAGAATCCACTGTAAGATAAGACACTTAGAAAGTATAATTAATTTCTGGACTCCAAGAACGGCGTTCTTCACATAAGTAACACCTGTTTGTGTGTTTTAAGGTTGCGTTTTGAGGCTCAGGCAACATCGCAGTGACTATAGTCCGTCTGTGGTCGCCAGTGTGTCGTTAGCTCAGAGGTTATTCGTCATATTGTGGCTTTTCTAACGCGGGACATTCAGAACTGGAATACTCCCCTTTCATTATTAGTTCCGGGACGTGACTATTTTCCTCAGACAAAGACCAATGCTGTGAATTGGATTCGCGGACATGCCATTCACTACCTAGTTGGACAAACTGCAGACTCTGTACTCGATTTTTGGACATACCTCAACGACCGTCATTATGTCGTTGTCCGCCACCCAAAATACAGACAATTTTTCTCGAACTTCCTTGGGAGTGCTTTCCACGACCCGCCTCGCAGCTAGAATGTGTTAAGCCAAGAGTGAAGAAGGTTTCCAGTTTGAACCAATGAACATTTGTGAACTACTGAACGGAACACACCAATTTTTAGAAGACGTGACTCAATATATTACCAGCGGGGCGCAGAAGGCGTCTGATCAATTACACAACAAATATAAACAAAACAACAATCAAAATAAAAATAAAATTCATAAAAGGAAGATTTTGTTTTGTTTGTAATGATAGCCCTAACCTTGAATTCCCATATTTCCCCTGGTATATAGGCAGCTCTTGGGGTAGGTTTAGTCAGGAGCCAACGTCTGAAGTGGACTAGATTTTTTTTTTTTTCGTTATGGGATGAAAAGTGGCAGTGGCACTTAGTTTCTTCTTTTATTGCCATTTCCCTAAGGGGCTTTAAAATAAGAGAGAAAAGAAGGGGTAATCGTCAAAAAAAGTAAAAGAAAAAAAGCAAAATTTAAAAAAAAGAGGTTCCCTTTTGCGTTGCGGTCGTCGTACTGTATGACATAGCAGTTCCAATCTCCGTGGAAGCCGCTGACTACAACCTTGTATTTTCCATTTTAATTAATGGAGTTGCAAACGGCTAGTAAAAATTCTTTATACGAAATCTGAAGAATGCCTTGAAACATCAATCTTCGTCCGATTCGACTTAGTAAATTAATATCATGGATGTCTGATTTGCAAATGCCAAGGTGCTTCACTGTAAAATAGATCCTGAAAAGATTCAAAGCGACTGTCAACGATATAAATTTGAGTTTTGTTCGTCATATAGGTCTAACATGTCAGAAGGTTGTTTATGAAGTGCACATGTTGATTAATATAGTTCCCCTCTTCTAAATTTTTGCAATAGCATTTAACTGTAGACGTTTTCTGACACCCGCGTTAGCAATTGCTTTCCGTTCTCTGAAACCTCCAAAACGACAAATTTTTCTGGTCTAAATCTGATGACCTTAACTATCACTTCCGATCAACATTAAATACTTCATGAACCCATACATGGACCTCCAAATGTGCAGTGTTCCTGCACTGCTACAGAGCATGCATTGCAAGGTATTCACACAGTTTATCGCATAGAGTTACCATAAGGAATGAAACAAGAACTGTAATACACTTTACACCACAGACGCTCACCCCGGCTTGACGAAAACATCCGAACATTGACCAAAAGTTGCACAAATAATTGAGTTTGAAAGGAAAAGAAAGGAGGTAGGAAGCATTTATAAATTCATCGAATGTAGCGAGGTGGTTTAATTTCGTCCCAGTCTATAAAATTAATTTCGGGCCATACTCAGCTCTTGCCGATTAATGTAATATAATACCCGCCTACTAATCAGGGCGTCTGTCTCCGTTGCTTTTGAGCGTGAATGGAAATCGTAGAAATTTTCTGTGGAGCAACATTTAATAATAAAGCGTTTTAAATCATCAAAAGCGATGAGCGGGAGCAGGCGCTTTCGATAAAGAACAGGGGAGTGCAGCGCCGCTGCTGTCGCCATGGCCGCTGCCGGTAGCCAGCAAATGGATCCCGGAGCTTTGCCGCATACGGCGTCCAGAGGAGGACAGTCTGCAGGAAATCTGCCGCAAAATCGTTACAGGATAAAATTTTGATATCAGTGTGTCAGAAAGCGAAATAGGTTGAATCTGCGCTACCATTACATTCACGTCTTCAGCATTCAGACAGAAGAGGCTATAAAGATATTTAATGCCAGCTGCTCTCGATCCACTGACATTACGAACAGAAACAACGCACGCTACCGCTAGACCACAGGCGTAATCAGCCTAGTGTTTCTCTATCATGGGACAAGTTTTCCTCCAGGAAGTACCGCAGTCTACAGTGTTGCCAGATTGTGCAGATAACCGGACTTAGAGAATTAGCGAGTTGGCCAGTTTTATTGTCCCATGTCGCGATCGGCGCGGACTTAGCCTCTGAAGCGGCCGGCCGCCGGTCGAGTTTCAGACATGCTGTGTCCCATAGCTCGTGCGCCGAATATTAACACCACGTTCAAACTCACTCAGATCTTGATAAACTGACACAGTAGCAGCAGTAACCGATCTAATAACTGCACCTGACACTTGATGTCGTATATAGGCGTTGCCGACTGCAGCGCTGTATTCTGCCTGTTTACATATCTGTCTGCGTGAATACGAGTGCCTATACCAGTTTAGCTGGCGCTTCAGTGTAGATCTTACTGGGAGTGATCTATGCTGGTGTCACATAGTATTGTTATTAACATATAGGCACGACCTCTCCCCATCCTCAGGGCGTAATAAAATAGGAAAATTAGTGAAAAATTCGTAAAATTGCGAAGAATTTAGAAAAATTTATTTTGTTTGCAGATGATACAAAAATTGCAATACGTAGCAAGACAAGTACATTTTTAGAAATAGCTGATAGTCAAATTTTCAGGGGCAGCATCATTAAAAAATGGAAAAAGTGTTCATCACCACACTTGTGAATGAGTGTGAGTGGCTTGTGGCACTTTGTGGTCAATATGGAACTCCCCACGAGTTCCCGTTTGGATGCGGTACATTTGGCGCACTCCCCCCCCCCCCCCCCCCCTCCACCCTTGTGTGCTCTGACGTGTCCTAGACACTGAGACACTGACGAACTGCAGATTGTATGCGGAACGACGCATGAAATATGGAAAGTGGTTAGGAAGCTCTTGACATCCCTCCAACACACGCCACCGCACAGTATCGCACTTTGTAGTCTATTATTCCCAGAAGATGTCCTTTAGCCTTATGTGAAGAGAAACGCCGTCAATTGGCTTAAAGGAGGCTCAGAAAATTACATTCTCTCCAATACGGAACGTAGTACGAGGGACTTCTGGACACACTTGAAGAAACAGCACCTTCGACTTCAACGAACTGCTCATTCAAGGACAACATACGCAAACTTTCTCATTAAAACAATTATGGATTTCCCAGAGAACTGGAGAACGTAAAATTACGAAAGACGACTGAGGAAAAAATAGGAAGGAGGACGTCAGTGCCGACCGGAGTGGCCGAGCGGTTCTAGGCGCTACAGTCTGGAACCGCGCGACCGCTACGGTCGCAGGTTCGAATCCTGCCTCGGGCATGGATGTGTGTGATGTCCTTAGGTTAGTTAGGTTTAAGTAGTCCTAAGTTCTAGGGGACTGATGACCTCAGAAGTTAAGTCCCATAGTGCTCAGAGCCATTTTTGAGGACGTCAGTACGACTGAAATATACAATGGTGAAGACAAGACAGCCTGAGTAGACGAACTTTTATTCTAATGTCTCACAGCTGTAACCACCAGTGACAGTGTCTGTTCCTTCAGACATGCATGCAAGGCTGACACTGTATTCTGAAGATAAAGGCACTGTATTAAGACAGACATTGTAGTCATCAATAATGATTAGGTAAATAGGAATCTGAAATCGGATTTAAAGCTAATTCACTGTCATTAAACTCTGAGAAGACCCACTATATGCAGTTCTGAATCTGTAAGAGATTTCCTTGCAGCATTTGTATAACATATGAAGACATGCAGCTCGAAGAGGTTGACAGTGTTAAATTTCTGGGATTATAACTCGACAATAAATTCAGTTGGGATGAGCATACCACAGAATTGCTGAAGTGCAGAAACAAGTCTGTATTTGCCCTGAGAATGATCTCCTATGTAGGACATATAAATATAAAAAACCTTGCATAGTTTGCTTACTTTAATTCTATTATGTCATATGGGGTCATACTCTGGGGCAACTCATCAAACCGAGCAAAAGTTTATAGGCTGCAAAAGCGTGTGATAAGAATCATTTGTGGTTTAAATTCAAGGCATGATGTAGAGACCCGTTCAAGGAAATCTGTATCCTAACCGCTGCTTTTCAGTATATTTATTCCTTAATGAGATTTGTTGCGAGTAATAAATATCTGTTTCCAACCAATAGCTCAATACATGGTATCAATACTAGGAATAAGAACAATCTACATAGAGACCTAAAATCACTTATCTTGGCCCAAAAAGAGGTCCAATATTCAGGAACACACATTTTCGATAATTTGCTAGCAACCATTAAAAACTTCATTTCCGATAAAGCATGGTTTAAACAGAGTTTGAAAGACGTTTTTTGGACAGGAAACTCCTTCTACTCCATAGATGAATCTGTTAATAGAGACTGTTAATCCAGCTTAAGTAAAAGTATCTGTTAGATTTCTGTTTTGACAGCACTTGGTCACAACAGTCAAAATTAGGTATTCTGTGTATGATAAATTTATTAATAGTGCATAACAGTGTTTCATTCTGACAGCGTGTTAATTCTGTAAATATTAAGTGTTCCAGTTTACTGCATTGTATTTATCTATCTAGACAATCTCCTGACAAATAATCATGGTTGTAAGTATTATATTCAGATGTTTTATGTTTTTATGTTATATTTTCTGACATGTTCCTCACCCACGAAAATCATCTCATTTTTTGGGTCTATGGAATGAAAAATGAATCTAATATGGTCTCTAACATCTCTTTAGCTCGGCTTTAATAACCCGTTGTTGTAGTAGCAGTCGTCCGTCTACTGCTTGTAGTTTAGTGACGAACTTCTTGCAGCTACCTGTTCACTCCTTTATCACTTGGTATATGGAAAGTTGTTCGCTTCGGACACTGTCTCGAAGTCGTACTCAAATCCGGCACCCTTCTAATTTTATATGTGTCAACAGAATGACTGTGTCAGAAGTGTTGCTATATGGATATAAGTAATAGAGCTTAGAGGCTCAAGGCATTCAGTTGTGCTGCCATTCTGTCTGCGTCTCGAACCAGAGAGAATGACGGGCTTTGAGGTCCAGAAAAACCACGACTAACCCTCGGTGATCAACATCCGCTGGCTGGCTGCCTGCTGATTAACTCGTCTTGTTGCGGCATGATGCGCGCCAGACCAGTGGCGTGGCAGCTGGGTACTTGGCGAACTTCACCGATGCGGGAAGCTGGTGTGCAGTCAGACTTCATACTATGAGCTACTTCGGCTGATGGACTGCAAGCTGTCTACATTCCACCTATACTTCATCGGCCCGAAATTGTCTAGGCTGTTGCAGTTCTATTCACATCCTCCTAACTGCTGTAGTGTCAGACACTGGCAATTTCAACATTTCCTGCTTCTCCCACTTGCCCCAGCTGGACTGCTCTTCATACATTGAGATCGCTCTACATCCGCTGACACATAGAAGGGAGATGTCGTTGGAGTCTTTGTAAACTTGTCCGTTTTTACGCCTTGTTACCCAGTATTGTGCCGTACGTGCATGGAACTGAATTGATTTGCGCTGGAAGCACTTCGAACAGAAGTTCAAAGATCCTTATGGTCCTGCCCCGAAACCCACCCTTTCGGCTGTTACCTCCCACACGTTTCACTGTTTGATTTTATATCGGCCTCCCGTCGAGGCTATGATTATTTCACAACTTCTGTGGTCATCATCTTCACATGCATTCATTCAGAAGGATATTCTATCGTGTAGACACAGGCGCTGCATCAACACATACATTGAAATCATCAATGACGTATCCGTGCCTTAACACGCTAAAATGATGATGTGTTATTTGTCTTTCTCTATGGGGGAATAACTTAGTGTAGTGCATAAAGTTTATGACCACGAGGAATAGGGAAGTTAGGATCAGGCCTGGAGGAGTGTACGGAGAGCCATTATCATTTAAAACTAATACTTTCTAGTCTGTACTGCATTGTTGCACAATTTCTCCATCAGTAACTTTCGTTAATGACCTACAGCAACTTGCGGCACTTGTGTCCTATATTTCCTGCTGTTGATGCCTGCTGTTCGCTGTGACGCTGCACCTGCTGGATCCTTTGTCTGTGGTCCGGCTCCTTCTTCTTTCTTGCAGCAGTTTTTCCGTTCTTTCCAAATGTTTGAAAACTGTCCTGGCCCTCGTTCTACTCTTCCTGTGATCGAACAGATCGGTACTGAAATCGACAGACTAATGTATTTTGGCGTCTTATTTTTCTCTCGACGCCGGCATCCGAAGATTTAAACAGTTTGGTGTTGTCATGTACGAGGTACATTCAAGTTCTAAGGCCTCCGATTTTTTTTCTCCGGACTGGAAAGAGATAGAAACATGCCCATTGTTTTAAAATGAGGCTGTGTTCATTGTCAATACATCCCAGAGATGGCAGCACCGTACGGCAGATGGAATTTTACCGCCAGCGGCGAGAATGAGAACTGTTTTAAATACTTAAAATGGCGACGTTTTCCTTACTTGAACAGCGTGCAACCACTCGTTTTCTGAATTTGCGTGGTGTGAAACCAATTGAAATTCATCGACAGTTGAAGGGGACATGTGATGATGGAGTTATGGATGTGTCGAAAGTGCGTTCGTGGGTGCGACAGTTTAATGAAGGCAGAACATCGTGTGACAACGAACCGAAACAACCTCGTGCTCGCACAAGCCGATCTGACGACACGATCGAGAAAGTGGAGAGAATTGTTTTGGGGGATCGCCGAATTACTGTTGAACAGATCGCCTCCAGAGTTGGCATTTCTGTGGGTTCTATGCGCACAATCCTGCATGACGACCTGAAAATGCGAAAAGTGTCATCCAGGTGGGTGCCACGAATGCTGACGGACGACCACACGGCTGCCCGTGTGACACGTTGCCGAGCAATGTTGACGCGCAACAACAGCACGAATGGGACTTTCTTTTCGTCGGTTGTGACAATGGATGAGACATGGATGCCATTTTTCAATCCAGAAACAAAGCGCCTGTCAGCTCAATGGAAGCACACAGATTCACCGCCACCAAAAAAATTTCGGGTAACTGCCAGTGCTGAAAAGATGATGGTGTCCATGTTCTGGGACAGCGAGGGCGTAATCCTTACCCATTGCGTTCCAAAGGGCACTACGGTAACAGGTGCATCCTACGAAAATGTTTCGAACAACAAATTCCTTCCTGCACTGTAACAAAAACGTCCGGGAAGGGCTGCGCGTGTGCTGTTTCGCCAAGACAATGCACCCGCACATCTAGCTAACGTTACGCAACAGTTTCTTCGTCATAACAACTTTGAAGTGGTTCCTCATGCTCCCTACTCGCCTGACCTGGCTCCTAGTGACTTTTGGCTTTTTCCAACAATGAAAGACACTCTCCGTGGCTGCACATTCACCAGCCGTGCTGCTATTGCCTCAGCGATTATCCAGTGGTCAAAACGGACTCCTAAAGAAGCCTTCGCCGCTGCCATGGAATCATGGCGTCAGCGTTGTGAAAAATGTGTACGTCTGCAGGGCGATTACGTCGAGAAGTAACGCTAGTTTCATCGATTTCGGGTGAGTAGTTAATTAGAAAAAAAAACTGGAGGCCTTAGAACTTGAATGCACCTCGTATTGCTATATGTAAGCCACCCCTACCATTTCGTTGCTTTTATGAATGGATATAGGTTATAAATAAATGATATAGTCCGGCTGGTTTTAAAATTTGGGCATCGGACATTAATAAGAAGCCAGATATAAAGGGCGAAGATACTCCCAAGGTACATGAGCCAGACTTTGAACCCAAGACGCAAGTCCTATCTGAACCCCTGCCCTGTTCCATGATTCTACCCTTCGAAAATATTTTTATTAATATTGAACTTCTAGTAATATGCGAACGGTTTTGTACGACACAGGTATTTTATTCCAATTTAACTTCATATAACACGTCCTTACTGGTTCTGACAGCACTCACTGCAAATACACTCAGCCATTTATCAGGAGCCTGTATTACTTTACCACTGGCAGTTCATTACTGTTCAATCGCCTTTTCATTACGTAACAATTGACTCGATACGAAGACCAGATCTGAGCTTCAAAGTGTCGCACCGCTCACACACATACACCTTCTGCTAGCGTTTGAACTCTTTCCTCACAACACTTCACTTGCACACGTGATGTGCGATGCGCGGGTTCCAGGGACATGCCCTGCACGCTTTCTCAGGCTTGACTCATCGTCGAAAGATCTCCAGGTGACACTCCCTCCCTTGTTGGACGATGGGGCATACCCATCGGCGGTGCTGCTGCGCTGCGGCCAAACAGAGCAATAATAGATTCGATCCTTCACGTATAGGATATAAAATGTAGACTTTTAGTATCAAGGAAAGCATTTGTGAAGAAGAGAAATTGGTTAATATCGAGTATAGATTCAAGTGTTAGGAAGTATTTTCTGAAGGTATTTGCCTGGAGTTTAGCCGTGTATGGAAGTGAAATGTGGACGATAAACAGTTTAGACAAGAAGAAAATAGAAACTTGCGAATGTCGTGCTACAGAAGAATATTGAACAATAGATGGGTAGATCCTGTGACTAATGAGGAAGTACTGAACAGAATTGGGGAGACAAGAAATTTGTGACACAACCTGACCAAAAGAGGCGACAGATTTGTAGGACACATTCCGAGACATCAAGAAATTACTAGTTTAGGGTTAGAGGTGACTGTGAGAGATAAAAATCTTTGAGGGAGACCAAGAGATGAATACAGCAAACAGATTCAGAAGTATGTAAGTTGCAATAGTTTTTCAGAGATAGGCTCGCACGGGATAGAATGGCCTGGAGAGCTGCATCAGACCGGTTTTCGGCCTGAACACCGCAACAAGAACAACAGCATGTCAAATGGCGCTAATACCAAATCAGAAGTAATTGGAAGATCTTTAGCTACGCTACTGGGCACACTGTAATTTATAGGACGTTTGTGTGCATTGAGTAGTTATATATACTGACTTCTACCACAGGTGCGGTTTTCCCACAGCTAATGTTATTGGTATTCCTCTTTATGCAGTTTACTAAGGTGGTAACAGAGAGCACAGTACTCATATATACACAAAAAATGGGTTCACATATTGAAAATTTTAAACGTATTATTTGTTGCCCGGTCACAGCATTCCCTGAATGTGTTATATCGAATGTGAATACTGACATAAAAATACAGAATGCATGGACAGCTGCAAGACCCCAGCTGTCAAAAGCATAGGCAAAATGTCTAGCATAATGTTCTGTCAAATAAATATGGATCATACACTGAACAATTAGAATCATTTATGACGCTTCTAGTGCAACTTCCGTCCTGCATGTATGACGGAAACGATGAAAAAATGCAAGGCATAGTGATGTTCCCGATGTGATTGCATTGTATCCAAGACGATGCATGTCAAAAACGCTCCGATCATGTTGTGCTATAGTTCATTGGTTCTCAGTGTTTTCGTCACATTGCCTTGATCCAGAAGCTTTTCCTTGTGCTGCTGTTCGGGAGTTTGATGTTAATGGGTGAAAATATCGAAACCAACAGGCCATATATAAACAGGAACCACGAGTTTAGCTTAAGTCGGCTTTTTAATTCTGTTCGTACATCTGTAGGCAACAGGAGCAACCAGTCTTACATAAATGAATAGAGCTTTAAGTCATACAATTCAATAAGAGTGTATTCGTCTGAGTGCAGAAGTCGCTGGCTTCACGTCAGGGTATCTCTGCAGTTTCTAACCTCCAAGCGCATGAAACTCACCAACATGGTTGCCATCAATGTTGTCTCCAAAACTTACTGAAAGGAAAGTGTAGTTCCGTCCCAGGGCGCGTGTGAGCCTTCCCTATTGCTTAGTCCGCTATTCCGGCCAACTACAGCTGAGACAACTTTTGTAGCAGTGGCTTCGCGCATCTTTCGCTTGGTGTTATCCAAATCGTACGTTATAATTAGAGTACGTCTTTTAATACAGTCTACAAGATTCAGTGCAGCATAGTAAAACAAAGTGCCCCAGATACTGCTGGCACGGAATCTTGTTTACAATACTTTGGCATGAACACACAGAGACTGAAGATATGTGAAAACAAAATTTACTACAACAGCGCCAAAATAAAAATTAAACATGCTGTGCTCGTTATGAATTATAAATGATTTCATTTGGGTAGGAAAGAACAAATTTTAAATCATGGCAACGTATTTTTATCGACGTTTGAATTGATTAACATTAATCAGAACATTGTCAAATAGGGAACACTAGTTACCTAAATCGAACTGTTTTTACTCTGCTGCTTTTACTAAAATGCAGCAATTGTTTGACAATGATTTTTCTACAAAAGTGTCGAAAAGTAAGTCAGGTAGCGCATATAGTTCATGAAAGTTATCCCCGAGAAAATGCATCGTGTTACTGAAAATAAGAGGTGGTTCTGACGTTCAATAAAAGGTAATGGAGTCAGGCATAATTTAGAAAACAAAAACCGAAATCGGAATCGTAAATCACACGACGAGCGCTTATTGAATACACGTAATTAAAATGGCTGGCATGAATGGGACGAAGAATTTAAAGCGATTTCATGCTATGACCGTAAGTGCCTGTTATGTTAAATCAGAAGCACCTTCTTTTACATGAGAATTTAGGTTATGATGAAAAAGAGGTGCCGGCCGACGTGGCCGTGCGGTTAAAGGCGCTGCAGTCTGGAACCGCAAGACCGCTACGGTCGCAGGTTCGAATCCTGCCTCGGGCATGGATGTTTGTGATGTCCTTAGGTTAGTTAGGTTTAACTAGTTCTAAGTTCTAGGGGACTAATGACCTCAGCAGTTGAGTCCCATAGTGCTCAGAGCCATTTGAACCATTTTGAAAAAGAGGTTTCCGTCTTAAGTAATCGATTAGACTTAGAGCCAGAGCTTTCAGTCAGTATTAGATTAATGAAATATGTACAGAATTCAACAGGTGTCACTCAAAATTTGCAAGATAATACGAACTACTTATTAATTTATTCATTCTGAAGTTTCTATACATATTAGCAAAAGAGCTTCACAATTACAATATTCACGTCCCTTACCACAAGTGAACAAATCATAATCCGAAGAAAAGTAGAGATTTTGCCAATAATACAAACAGGGTGAACATGAATAAAACCGATAAACTGCCGGGACGGATTCCTGACTGGCAATGGAGGAAAAAATGATGTACATCTGTCCGGAAATTGATGGTGTGCGTTCGGAGACATTAAATCGTTCTGGAAAACAGTAGAGATTTGCATCGCATCCACGTCACAACAGATGTTCAAAATGGCCTCCATGGAACGCAATGCACACGTTCACACGTCGCACCATGGACTGCCGCACTTCTCGCACGTTCTGACTTCTCTCTGAATAGCGTCACAGGCGCCCATGAACACGTTGTTGGAGGTTTTGCACATCAGGAGAATGTTCAGCATACACAACGCAACATTCCCCCAGAGGTAAAAATCCAGGGGATTTATGTCCGGTGATCCGGCAGGGCGTGCTGCACAGCCTCCGCGTCCTATGCAACGACCGGGTGAGATATCGTTGAGGTGACCGTGAACTTTAATGCGGAAGTGTGACGGTGCTCCTTTACGCAGAAACTACCTAGCCTGTCGCATTGCCAAAGCCACATTCGCGAGCAGCCCAGGCAGAGTATTCTGCAGGAAGTCCTGTTACGTTCCTCCATCGGGATATTGTGGCATAATAACCCGTCCAAGTGCGTCGTCGCCGAGAATCCTTGCCCACACACTGATGCTGCAGCGATGCTTATGAGACACCTCAACCATTCGCCGAGGATTATCTATAGCCCACAAATGACGATTATGCAGATTGATGATGCCAGTTCTGATTCAGGTTCCTTCGTCCGTAAAGAGAACTGATGACAGGTATCCCATAATTGTGACGTCTGGTGTTTTACGAGGGTTATTCCAAAAGTAAGGTCTGATTGATTGCCAAATTGAAACCACAGTGAACATCAGAAATGTTTTACTTGTAACAATTAGCTACACCTTTCAGCTACTTTTCTACGTAGTCGCCGTTCTGACTTAGACTTTTGTCATAGCGTTGTACCAACTTTTCAATAGCCTCATCATAGAAGGCAGCCGCCAGTGCTTTCCGCCAATTCTCCACGCTGGCCTACACCTCGTTGTCTGTGTCAAAATGTTGTCTTCAAAGACAGCAGTTCATGTGACCAGAGATGAAACTCAGGGGGAGACAATTGCGGACTGTATTGTGGGTAATCTAACATTTCCATTTGAAAACGATGCAGGAGCATCTTCATTGCCCCTGCAGAATGCGGCTGAGAATTGTCGTGAAGACGAAACAGCACGACAGTTATGTAATGTTGGCTGCATAGCTTCAGGCGAAATTTCTCACCAGGCCCTCGTACTTGGCGGCAGACACTATTTTCTAGACATCTTTACGCACTCACTGCGAGCCCAGAAATGAGAAGAGCGACGTGATGCTAACTGGGGTTATACTAGAGACACTACCCAACACATCTGTGCAAAGCTTTATCGGATTTTCATAGTCGTTTCCATTTCGCGGCCGATCGGACCTTACTTTTGGAATAACCCTCGTACAAGGATTTCCCTCTACGGGAAGGTAACGACAAAATCCTTCCCGTAGAGAGAAATCCGTTGCTGATAATCCTTGCACCCATTGCAGGTGGTAGGGATATTAACCGTTGCAATCTACGATACACACAATCGTCTCAATATCCTACAGAAACCGGTTCTTCAAATCTGGTGTACGCGGACGCCGCCGCCTCCCTGTGCGTCTGTGTGAAAGGACCCATGATCACACAAATGCCCAAAAAAGGTTTGAAATGTGGCTGGTGTCTATTTTGGTATGACGGTGCTGCTCTAGAGCGTTTCCATCTGTTTCGTCGTACACAAACACCATCTCGACTTTTTGCAACATCGATGCCGGACCATTCACCTACATCTACATCTAAGTGATTATTTTGCTTTTCAAATTAAAGTGTCTGGCAGAGGGTTCGATGAACCACCTTCATGCTGTCTACCTTTCCACTCTCGAAAGGCGATCGGGAAAAAATAGCACAAAATTTTTTTTGTGCGAGCCCTGATTCCTCTTATTTTATCGTGATGATCATTTCTCCCTATGTAGATCGGTGCCAACAGAATATTTTCGCAATCGGAGTAGAAAACTGGCAATTGAAATTTCATGACATGATCCAGTAGCAACGAAAAACGTCTTTGCTTTAATGATTGCGACTCCAATTCACATATCATGTCTGTGGCACGATCTCCCCTATTTCGGCATAATACAAAACAAGCTGCCCTTCTTTGGACTTCCGTCAGTCCCAACTGATGCGGATTCCACATCGCACAGCAATACTCCAGAATAGGGAAGACAAGAGTGGTGTAAGCAGTCTCTTTAGTAGACCTGTTGCACCTTCTAAGTGTTCTGCCGATGAATCACAGTCTTTTGTTTGCTCTACCCACAACATTATCTATGTGATCGTTCCAATTTCAGTTACTTGTAATTGTAATCTCTAAGTATTTAGTTGAATTTACAGTCTTCAGATTTGTGTTGCTTACTACGTGATCGAAATTTAGTGGACTTGTTTTAGCACTCATGTGAATAATTTCACACTTTTCTTTATTCAGGGTCAATTGCCCCTTTCGCACCATACAGATATTTTATCTAAATCATTTAGCAATTCGTTTTGATCATCTGCCGACTTTACAAAACGGTAAATGACGCTATCACCTGCAAACAATCTAAGACGGCTACTCAGATTGTCTCCTGTGTCGTTAATATAGATCAGGAACAGTAGAGAGCCTATAATACTTCCTTGGGGAACGCCGGATGTTATTCTGTTTTGCTCGATGACTTTCCGTCTATTACTACGAATTGTGAATTTTCTGACAGTAAATCACGAATCCAGACGCACAACTGAGGCGATATCCCATAGGCACGCAGTTTGGCTACAAGATACTTATGAGGAACGGTGTCGAAAGCCTTCTGCACAGCTAAAAATATGGAACAATTTGACATCCACTGCCGATAGCAGTTATTACTTCATTCTGCTTGTTGCAGTACGCTGTGTCGATCAGGCAGCCTGGCACAGACGTGGAACACACGCTGCGTGGCCAGGGGGAACTGTCATTCGTCAGCGACATTTACCATTGCAACGGTGCATTCGCGGTCTCGTGTTCGTAAGACCTTTTTGCTCCATTTTGCTTGTCGGTTTTTTAACATACACATAATTAAAAGAAAGACACAATATGTAACGTTGTAACAGCCGTGCTTTCGAGCGTCATGTTAGATAACAACGTTGTCAGACCAGAACAACGCAACGGCACAAACACACTTTATTCAGCTGATCTCACCGAACCCTTGGCATTTTCTCTCCGCAGTAACATCGGAAAGCAGAATGCAAATGCGCGGTACTGCCGGCGTGCCTGCGGAGTATGAATACTTCATCAGAACAAATTCATTTCACGGCTGGCGAAGCGAAAATTCCAGTCTGCTCGCAGTCGCGTGCGATTTGCATACTCGGGAGTGCGCAGCCAGCGGCGCAACGCAGGGTGGGGGCGGCTGCCTCGCGGCGCGTTACCAAAACACGGACATCTTCCGCACGTTGAACTTCAGAGCAGCGCGGAAGGAGGTGGGAAAATATTCCTCCAGTTACGCTGTTTGCGCAAAGTATTTCTACCAATAATCCGTGTACGGGTGTTTCGCTAATGGCTGGAGTCTGGAAGTCGTTGCAATATCTACACGACAGCAATTTCATTTACACACATTTTTTGTGCGGAAAATTTCGTTTGTCATTGGTGTGATCAAACGGGCGACTTCTCACAGTTGTAGTGGTATCTATACCGAGTGTATATTCACAGAGTGTATCCTGTCTCTGTATATCTGTCCCAAAATTTCACAAATCACGCTCTGCTTCAGTTACTACTGTCGAGGAAAGCTACTACATTCTCTTTATGAAACGATTGCGATTAAAGCATTCGCTGATCGTGTCTCGTATATTGTACCATGAAGGAAAACCTCCTGGGGCCGGTGTCTTGAGTCAAAATGGTGAAACCTTCCCTTTTCAGCCGAGGACAATGAACTAAAACCCACACGGAAAATAGTCGTTACCTACATTACAGTACATCTGGAACTGATTTTTGTTATAGGTTGGTCTACACAATATTCGTGTTACTCACTTTCTTTGAATAAATATTTGATTTATGTCAGATGCTTGTTCTCAGAGGGAAACATGATAAAAAAATTAGAAGTAAATGTATTCAAAGTAATGCATCGTTCTTACCTACAAGTGAACACAATGAGATGTACAAAAACTTCACTTTCGCTGAGGCCCAACTGAGTGATAATTAATAAATACCCAACAAAGCCCATCAAAAAACATCTGTGTTCCGTAGAAAGGTGATTTTTCAAATGTATTGCTAGTACCTTGACAATTAGGATAATTATCGCATCTTAGTGAGATTTTTTAAAATCCCTTTACAAGTTTTATTTTTGAAACTAGTCGTTGTCTGCTTTTACTGAACTTTGTTGTTGCGGAGAAATTGAACTCACAGTTCTGAAGAAATATATTTTACACATTACCCATGTATACCTCTAGCTCCGAAAACTTTGTACGTTTGTTGATCTCGCAAACACTGTTATTGGGTTATTACTTAGGGTTTTGGTGTAAACTATGTGTTTATAGCCAAACGAAACTGTTGCAAATTGTTAACTATTTAAATGTGGCGGTTAGGGTCAGACAGACTGGACGTGAAAACCAATTTTCATTTGTTGTGGTACTATCCTCTTTAATCCTTGTTGGATAATTTACTGTGGGAATAGTCCACGGGTGGATAGCGACATTTCTTAGTAACGTCAGTCACTGTTCCATACTGAGATTAACATTCAATTTCTGCAAGAGTAAAGATACTCCACTTAACTAAAACTGGTATTATGATTAACTAACTCAGACAAACAGACACACACACAAACACACACACACACACACACATATACGCGCGCACGCATTACGGCATGCTGAAATTAAGAGTGAAGACTCTTTAAACGGTGATAAGACGAATTAAAAGCCTGCGATAGACAGTCTCTTGCACATGTCCGAAAGAACAGACACCACATACGTAATCAAGGCGAGACTCGACAGGTATCCCCTCGGTGCAGATGAGCGCTACGCTCGAACTCACACGACGATCGGCGAACCGCCGACAGTAATGACGATATCGGGTAGGGGCACAACGTCAGTTCTGTGCGGGTCGACGCCCACGAGAAAGGCAGGCCGCGGCGCGTACGTCACGAAGGTGGGCCTGAACTCGCTCATCTCGACAGATAATATGTGTTTATAAACATGTTAACTCGCAGCTGAGCTTGCACGTACTAACAAGAATTGGATCTTCTACTGGAATCTGCTATTACGAAGTCTTTCTGATTAACAGAACTCCAACAAAAATTAATTTAAGATCAGTAGCCGACGCAAATCGTATAACGGCTTGTTTATAGCGTTTAGTCTTTTTCGCTTAACAGTCCTCATTTTATACTAGAAGTGGTGCCTTACACAACCGATAACCATTTTGTCCTCATTTTAATTTTATTGTACTTCAGTACAGGCGTAAGTAATTATAACTAGGCCTATGAACTTCCGATCATTGTAGGGATAATAAAAGTAAGAATCCATAATAGCGGATTCGAGTAAAATACGCAGTTCTCATTTGTAGGTTCACACCTAGTTTCTACTTAAGAGGTGTAGAAACGTGGTTTGTGGTTCAAATGGTTCAAATGGCTCTGAGCACTATGGGACTCAACTGCCGAGGTTATTAGTCCCCTAGAACTTAGAACTAGTTAAACCTAACTAACCTAAGGACATCACAAACATCCATGCCCGAGGCAGGATTCGAACCTGCGACCGTAGCGGTCTTGCGGTTTCATACTGCAGCGCCTTTAACCGCACGGCCACTTCGGCCGGCACGTGGTTTGTCTGTAGAGTTGAGCGAAAGAGCAAGCGCAGACCTATCTTCGTGACGTACGTGCCGCGGCATTTCTTTCTCGTATGCCTTGTGTGTGGATAAGTTGAGAATTTGGCTCTGAGGGCAGGCGTGCTGGGGTAGTCTGTGCAGCTGCGATGACCACTGTGTGCGAATGGGAGATGTTCTCCCTGCTCACCCGTACGACTCCTCACGAGCTACCTACTGAACAGCTCCTCTTTCCGGACAAGGGATACTTGCCGTTATCGAAGACCAACTCTCTGAAGTGGATTTGTAGACACGCAACTCACTACTTGTTTGCTTATGGCGAGAAAAGTGTCCTTGATGGTAGTTCCTTGGTGAACGCCATTGTGCAGTTGTCCGCAGGGCAAAATACAGATAGTTTTACTCCAGTTTCGTTCGCAGTGTGCTCCGTAACCCTCCTCCCCTCCCCCCACCCCCTAGAGCTGGGGTATTCCTGTCATAAAGAGTTGATCCTGCTTCTTCCACACTTAGAACCGATATATTCTCTGGTCATCTGAATGTTCGCCGAAAAACTATTCCTGTATTCCTCTGACGTCTCGCAGTGCCCTCGTCCTCGCGAAGATGGGTTCCTGCTGTTCTCGCTGGTATTAATGGTGGAAAAAAGGCGGGAATAAATAAATAAACTATGTTTATTGTTTGCAGAATGAGATTTTCACTTTGCAGTGTAGTGTGCGCTGATATGAAACGTCCTAGCAGATTAAAATTGTGTGCTTGACCTAGACTCGAACTCGGGACCTGTTCATTGTTGTACCTCTCCTCTACGTTCCCTACCCTTTCCTTGTATCCTGGCGGGTGGGAACGGGACATGGTGGCCGGTCCTCGGGTTGCGACCCCTGACCACTTTGCCCCCACCTGTTCCTTTCTACATCTACATGGTTACTCTGCAACTGACACTTAAGTGCTTATCAGAGGGTTCATCGAACCATTTTCATACCACTTCTCTACCATTCCACTCTCGAATTGCTCTTGGAAAAAGGGAACACCTAAATCTTTCCGTTCGAGCTCTGATTTCTGTTATTTTACTATGATGATCATTTCTCGCTACGTAGGTGGGTGTCAACAAAATATTTACGTATTCGGAAGAGAAAGCTGGTCATTGGAATTTCGCAAATAGATCTCGCTGCAAAGAAAAACGCCTTTGATTCAGTGACTACCATCCCAACTCGCGTATCATATCAGTGACACTCTCACCCCTATTGCGCAATAACATGAAATAAGTTACCCTTCTTTGCACTTTTTCGATGTCCTCCAACAATCATATACCTGGTAAGGATCCCACACCGCCAGCAATATACCAACAGAGGACGGACAAGTGTAATGTAGGCTGTCTCTTTAGTGGGTTTCTCGCATCTTCTAAGTGTTCTGCCAACAAAACGCAGTCTTTGTTTCGCCTTCCCCACAACATTGTCTATGTGATCTTTCCAACTTAAGTTGCTCGTAATTGTAATTCCTAGGTATTTAGTCGAATTGACAGTCCTTAGATTTGTGCGATTGATCGTATACCCAAAATTTATCGGATTTCTTTTAGTACCCATGTGGACAACCTCGCACTTTTCTTTGTTTACTGCCAATTACTACTTTTCGCACCATACAGAAATTCTCTCTAGATCATTTTGGAATTGGAATTGATCGTCTTATGATTTTACTAGACAGTAAATTACAGCGTCATCTGCAAATAATCTAAGGGGGCTGCTCAGATTATCACCTAGATCATTTGTGTAAATCAGGAACAGCAGAGGGCCTGTGACACTACCTTGAGAAACGCCAGATATCGCTTTTGTTCTAATCGATGACTTACCGTCTATCACTACGAACTGCGACCCCTCTGAGAGGAAATCACGAATCCAATCACACACTGAGACGATACTCCATATCGTAATTTTCTGGAATTTTATTTTGTTTCATTGCCATAGATTGGCAAATTGAAAAATTATTATTTAGTTATGTTTTGGTTGTGTGTTTGGGGAGAGGCAGAGAGTGAATTGCGGACATACGTACAGTGAGAATGTGATATTTTATTAGAAATATGTAAATGCAGGCGCGAGAAAGTTGTGTAATACGTGAATTTGTGATGTATGTGCGAGAGAGACTGCTTTTGCGAAGGGCGGCCAGAAAGGGAAAGGAATTGTATTTTGTTTTCATTAAATTTTATCTATTTTCGGAATTACTAGTTTACTACCCTAAATTTTTTATGATAATCTGATTGATTGAAATTAGAAATACTGCTGGTGTAGAAGTGTTCAAGATAACCTGATTGGCTGCTTAACATACTAGTCAGAGGTGTTTCCTGCGCGTTTGAGTAGGACTTTGTGCATGAGATCTATGAGTCCATGCCGGACGCTGTGGCTGATGGGTTTCAGGCGCTTCAGTCCGGAACCACGAGGCTGCTACGGTCGCAGGTTCGAATCATGCATCGAACATGGATGTGAGTGATGTCCTTAGGTTGGTTAGGTTTAAGTAGTTCTAAGTCTAGGGGACTGAAGACCTCAGATGTTAAGTCCCATAGTGCTTAGAGCCATTTGAATTTATGAGTCCATATAGTCGCTCGGGAACTGTCCTCAGGTAAACACCTATTTTAAATTGCGCTGATCAAATTTGTACTAAAACGAAGAAATCCGTGCCTGTGATGGGTTCTCGTGTAGTTTATGAAAAGCGACAACAGTGTGAGTATTGGGAGAAAGTGTGAGCTTTGTGAGTGAATTATTTTAGGAGATTCGTCTGTGAACCTTTCAAGTCGTACATAAACTTCGCGTGCCATGTTTCATGCAAATAACGAGACATTATGGCGAGCACTTCTGTACAAGAAGAATGCTGAACGACTGAATGTGATAACTCGCAAACAGTCGTGGTTCAGTGACTGTTTAGGATGTTTAAAATATCGGGTAGGACTAAATATCTTGTGGTCGCGTTTGTCGTGTGAACTTGTTACAGAGACAGTCAGTAGCATCGCATAATTGGTGCAGGGATATTAAATAAGGACTTGATAGCCATTTTATGTGTTTTAACGATAATAAACCCGCTTACAGAAAGTTTTAGTCATTTTTAAAAGGAGTCATGCGAGAATCCCGAACACACAATAGTTTAAATAACTTTCAGATGCTGCCCGTGGACTGGAGTTATCTAGGCCTTTGGGTGGTAGGTATTCAGCTGATTTTTCTTCAACGCTGCTTTTATCGTTTAAACCAATATCTACCATCGTAGAGTGAAGAGACAGACACTCTGAAGCCTATCCAGGTAGGTGGACAGATAGTTTAAAGGACAGTGAGGGAGCGACCCACCCTGCCGCATATGGTGCATGGGACGGGATTAGTAAAGTTCAGTGTTTAATAAACTTTAAAAAGCAGCAGTGTATGTTATTTCCACAGAAGATATTGATTTCGACAGACATGAGATAGTGTGGGATGTATTGGAAGAAGCAGATCCTGAAACTGTTGAAGAATCGTCAGGACAACCGATAACAGAGATTGTGGTTTTTGGTGAAAACGTTCCGTGGTTACTTGATAGTGGTCCAGATGTGTGTGCAGTATCAAAAAATTTCGTAAATGCTATTCCCAATTGGAAAGAAATAAACAAACATTATAGTAACCATAGGTAAAAGTAAGAAAGTAGTAACTCATGAGGTCATGTGACCTGTAACGATTCACGATGAGAAACTGTACCAGAATTTCCTAATAATTTTCGGGTTATGTTTGAAGACGTTGGTTGGGGCAGTGTTTTGCAAAAATACAAAGGAAAGGTCCATTTTGGCAATAAGGAAACCATCATTACTGCAGTTGGGAAGCACCTGACAATGCCATTTGCAGGAAGAAAGCGATATCCGGCAGGTGAGCAATGTGACGTACCTGTACGTTGCCACAGGAAAAAAAGAGGATATCGTGGGGTACAATGAATATGGAGAAAATATCCAGAAAGATGATGGGGACAGTAGTAACTAAATGGCCACAGGGGACGCGCATTCTTTGTGACGTCAAGTGATTGATGAACACCAGGTATCCCGAGTTGTTGGCAATGTTATTTGCTTTTCGTTTTCGTATTGTCAACCAAACTCTTCTTCGTTCCAAACTTTTGCTATCGTCTGCTTTTTCTTCACTGTCTTGCGTATATAGTGACTATAGTGTTTTGTAGAAGATAAGAGTTAATGACAAACGAATTTTGAACAAATTTCGGTACTAAAAACTGTACTAACATACTAAATAGTGGGTGAGGAATGAGTGAGGAGAACATGTAAAATGTAACTATGATGAAATGTGGTTCTACCTGTTTATGTAAAACTTTCAAAACAGAGGCAGTACTGGTAATAATTATCAAAGTGCAAAGCCAAGAGATTTTGTACCGAAATGAAGGTGAACACATGTATTTTGTGACAATGGCCAAATGTGGCACTAATAATCATTTATATCTGTTTTCTGTCTTCGAGGCGCTTATTGTAAATGTTCAGTAATTTTTCATTCATTGTGTATTTGTATATATTATGTATATCTTATGGAACAGCAGGTGTTAGCCTCTATATGTAAAGATTTTCTAAAATTTATGAAATGTGTTTATTAGTATTTGAGAGAAAAGTTGGAAAAATTTATGATCAGAAGCCAAGATATGCATAGTAAAGAAAGAATGTTTTTCAGCTGTAACTTGCTTGAGTGAATTTGAGTCTGCAATGCCTCTTAATTAAATATTGCTGTTTTGGAATTTGAGTTGGATTAGGATAGGGACAGTTAGACTACAATTTACTTTTGATTAGTAAAGATTAGTTCATGTATACTGGAAATAAAATTCTGAAGAAGAATTTATAATGAATAATACTTTGGTGGAGTATTGTTATTACGGGATATGTAAAGTCAAGGAAATCCAGAAATCAGTCTTTGTAAAATACAAGAAACAAATTGTCTACATAATTGGAAGAAACATGCGAAACATTCTTCTTTGCAGGAAGTAAACTAATGATTGTTTGCGTTAGACATCATATGTTTTGCAGGTACGCCCATTATGGAAACTGCATACAAGACTCACTTACACCTGATAGATGAGTGGACCTTGATGTTTATAAAATACTCAGGTGTGGAATTGGTGTAAGAATAAATGTGAAACGAACTTCCCACGGCGTTTCATCGAAAACTAGCTGCTGAAATCATATCACTTTTATACACTCATCACAGCAAAAAAAAAAAAAAAAAAAAAAAAAAAAAAAGGTAGGAAATGGTTTCCCATCTCATACTATTGTCGGACAGGACAAGGATGCCATAGCGCTTTTTGTGAGAAGTTTGTGAAAAATTGTGCTTGTTAAGAGACACCCACCGTAGCCTCTCTACGTAGTGTAGATTGCATAATGTTGTAAAAGCTTTCTTATGGTTACAGTGAAGTAATTATGGAAATTTATTTTTACAATGCATGTGGGAAAGTAAAGTCTTTATGTGAAGGGAGAAAAAAAAAACAATCGCAATTTATGTCGAATGGAAATTTATTGTTTTGAAAAGAATAAAAAACTAGAATTTTGTAGAAAACATATTTTTGTAATACTATCGAGTCGAAGCCATAAAAATGTTATTATTGTAGTAGAATTAAATGTTTCATAAATTTTCAGTTTCAGTAACCTTTCTGGCATTCAAAAGTTGTGTAAAGAATCCGTGGGAATTTAGTTTTTGTTTGTTTGGTTGAAATTACGTCCAGTAATAATTTTACTGTCCTATGGACTTCAAATGTACTTGAAAGTACCTTTCGTTTCATAGGAAGTGTGTAACGTAGCAAATTAATACGAGTTGTCACCTTGCATTTAAAACGTAGCTTGCCGTGCGGCCAGGGGGACAGGGGACGTTGTATCTCATGCTCGCACAGCTGACGCTGGTACTGTGATGGGCGAGCGGTGTACTTTACTAATCCTGCGTGCTCTACGTTACACGTAGTCTCTATGAATCTGAAGATCTTTTTCACACTTTGTACAACAACATCTATGGATAACACAACCATACCGTTAAAATTTCAAATCAGTAACTGCACTACTTTCGGAGACATAAATTTTTACCTGAAACACATATTAAGCATGCTGGCAACATGAAACCGTGTTGGGTACTATAATGTATTCACCTATAGTATAAATCGAAACTGCAACACGAAGACAGATTCCTACAATCTAATTTTCTGGAATTTTCTTTGGTTTCATTGCCACAAATTCCTGACGTAATTGACAGTACATTTTAAAATTATTATTTTGTTATGTTTTGATCGTGTGAATGTTTTAGAGAGACAGAGAGTGAATGAAGGATATATGTAGAGTGAGAACGTGATATTTTGTTAAAAGTATGTATCTGTAAGCGTGAGAAAGCTGTTGTCTAATAGAAGAACTTGTGAGATATGTCCAAGCGAGCTTGATTTTATTAATAATTATTAATAATTTATTTTGTGGGAAGGTATCGTATTCTGTGTTCATTAAATTGTATTTAGTTTCGGAATTCCTAGATTTCTAGTCCAAATTACGTCTGATATTAGAAATACTGCAAGTATAGAATGCTCAAGATAATCATATTGGCTACTTAACATACTAGCCGATAGGAATTCAACATTTTCCGCACGTTTGAGTAGGGCTTTATGAATCAGATCTATGAGTCGATATAGTCGCTAGGGAGTCGTCTTCTGGTAAACAGCTATGTTAAATTTCACTGATCAAATATGTACTAAAATGAAGAAATCTGTGAGTTTCATCGGTTCTCGTGTAGTTGATGAAAAGCGACTATAGTGTTGAGTATTTTGAGAAAGTTTGAGCTTTGTGAGTAATTTATTTCGCGTGTAAACCTTCTAAGTCGTAGGTGAACTCCGCGTGCCGTGTTTCGTACAAATAACGAGACACTATGGCGAATACTTCTGTACAAGAAGACTGCTGAACGACTGAATGTGTTAGCTCGTAAACAGTCGTGGTTCAGTGACTGTTTAGGACGTTTAAAATACCGGGTCGGACTAAATATTTTCTGGCTGCTTTTAAGTGTGAACTGGTTACAGAGACAGTCAGTAGCATTGCTTAATTATTGTCTGGATATGAAGTAAGTACTTGATAGCTATTTTTGATGTTTTAAAGACAATAAACGCTGTTACAGGAAATTTTAGACATTTTTAAAACGAGTCACGCAAAAATCCCGAACACCCGATGGTTTAACTAACTTTCAAATGTTGCCCATGGACTGGAGTCGTGGCCTTTGCGTTGTAGGTGCGTATCTGACTTTTCGTCAAAGCTGCTTTTGTCGCATAACCAGCATCTATCACCGCAGAGTGAAGAGACAGATAACTTGAAGCCTATCCAGGTAGGTGGACAGTTGTTTAAGGCATAGTGAGAGAGCGACCTGCACCGCCGCAAGTTCATAGTAGGAAGAGTGGGAATGCGAGCTCTTTCCTGAGTGCTTTGGTATAATTATATCGATATTGCATTAATACATGCTCCTGTATGCAGTACAGTATTTACAGTTAAGTGTTCTATTTCAATACGCTAGGAAGATTGAGATACTTCAGTTGAGTTGAATTTACATGGATATGGATGTTGCACAAGTTATTCACATACGTCATACCCAGCATTATAGTGTTACAACAATGAACTACTACTACTACTACTACTACTACTACTACTACTAAGTCCCCGTAACAATTCTTGACCAACTTATTGGGCGAGATGTGCTCGCACTTAGTTTAATCTTGGTTGTGGTGCAGAAGGACGATTGATTGTACTCCACCATTTCTGTGATGATTGGTGGATTATCTCGCCAGTCGTTGTTATCAGAAGGTGCAGCTTGATTTTGATGCCACTGCTTACGTGCTTCATTTGTCTGATAACCAGAACTAAATCTCCATCCTTTCCTCCTACCTAGGAAGCGGTTATAATGGTTCGAGTTACCATTTCGTTCACCACTGACATTGTTGTAATGTTACCTACAGTGTAATTTTGTGAACTTGTCCTAATCCTACTTCGGTAGTATCTGTTGTCGAATGGTGAACTGAGACTGTAATAGTTGTTCTGATTACTAGATCTCCATGTTGGTGAGGTTGTGCTCCATTCGCTTTCGAGTCCTCGTACAACATATCAAGAGTGTAGTACATACAAGAACTCTCCCAGATTTAAGTCATTCACCTCTATTAGCAGCTCTGCGTTGAGAATCCGTAATAAATATTTCACTTGCTATTGGGGCTGTCGGATATTCGGTTTTTTCAGATCACTTGCCTAAACTATCTTAATAAACATTAGAAGGTTCACCATCAAATGCTTCTTTACGCAAACGCTCGTGTCTCGCATCTGACCAATATTTCGCAATAAACTCTTTCTCGAGTTGTTCATAGGTATGGTATGAACCAGCTTCGTCCACTTCCCAAAGTGTACTATCACCAAGTAAAAAACCACCTATGTAACCAATCTTCTGTTCTTCAGTC
Source organism: Schistocerca piceifrons (assembly GCF_021461385.2). Classification (NCBI taxonomy): domain Eukaryota; kingdom Metazoa; phylum Arthropoda; class Insecta; order Orthoptera; family Acrididae; genus Schistocerca; species Schistocerca piceifrons. The sequence continues at coordinate 1,068,103,845 of NC_060139.1, forward strand.
CGCACTTGTGGCAATACACCTTTACATGCATCAACAAATATGACAGGATGAATTGTCTTTTGTGCTGAACACTTGAAACTGCCGGTGTTTAATGAGTTTCTCTTCCATCATAGAAACAGATAATTCTTTCTGTGCCCCGCACTGTATGGACTGGGTTTACAAATTCAGATCGCTAAGTGTGCCTTGATATTCTGTAGCAAATGCAATGAAATTTTGTCCATTTCCTCTTTCGGTTCACTGACAACAGACTGATTATCATTTTAGCACGACTAATTCATGATTCATTGCTTCTAGACAATAATTTATTTCGTTCCACTATTGGCCAAAATCACCTCCTATCTTTGTTTTCACTTCCTTTAATCCCTCAGTTATTTCTTTATTGTAATCATCTTTCTGTAATATGTCTCTACAGCTGAGCTGACTTACTCCTGAACTTTGCCAATTAACTGATTATTCATATGTCTTAGCCAGGTATGGATGCCATCATCTAATTTCTCTTTTTGTGCGGTAGGAATTTCCTTAAGAGCCTGGTCTTGCTCACGGATCAACTGCAAACCCAGTTGGTTAATCCATCAGCATTAACAAATGAGGGCTTGTGATCTTTCTTTAATAGTGACTCTTTACCATCTAAATTACTAGCCATTCCCGACAGTTTCCTAAATGTCTCCCAAAATTCAGCAGTCTCATTAAGTTGAGCAGAATGAGATGAGAAATTTCCTGTACTCCACCCTGCAAGACAGTATGAGAATCGGATATCTCTTTCTGGAGTGTAGTTCATAATCCTTCGATCTTAGTACATAAGCACATCTGAATCCCTTCCATTTGCATGTACACAAACCCTTGAACAACTATCTCTTCCCGCCGGCCGAAGTAGCCGTGCGGTTAAAGGCGCTGCAGTCTGGAACCGCAAGACCGCTACGGTCGCAGGTTCGAATCCTGCCTCGGGCATGGATGTTTGTGATGTCCTTAGGTTAGTTAGGTTTAACTAGTTCTAAGTTCTAGGGGACTAATGACCTCAGCAGTTGAGTCCCATAGTGCTCAGAGCCATTTGAACCATTTGAACTATCTCTTCCAACTTACAGTATTTCCACAACAACGAACCAATTCTGAAGTGAACAGATATATCTTAATTCTAACAAAAAAGCCCAGAAAGACAGAAGCAAACTGACATCACCAATGGCCGGCCGGAGTGGCCGTGCGGTTCTAGGTGCTACAGTCTGGAACCGCGAGACCGCTACGGTCGCAGGTTCGAATCATGTGTCGGGCATGGATATGTGTGTTGTCCTTAGGTTAGTTAGGTTTGAGTAGTTCTACGTTCTAGGGGACTGATGACCTCAGAAGATGAGGCCCATAGTGCTCAGAGCCATTTTAACCATTTTGAACATCACCAATGACAAAACACGCGCTACGCAATTATCGAAATGGCCGATCTACAGGCTGTCTCTTCCCCTTAAAGGATCTGATACTAGTGATGCGTGAAAGGAATTGGGTTCGTACACTTACTCGCCGTCGTATTGCTATGCAGCCCTTGGTATCATCAGCCCAAAGTGACTTCAGATACAACTCCTCTCAGGTCCAAATTTCATTCAGTTAAGGTTCAAATCAATGATCTTGTTTCAGCTCTACAGTACATGAAACAATAAAACACTACCTTTAGCGAACTAAATCACAAAATAAGCAAATAGAAGCATCTACATCCTTCTGAATCAGCTTAGTGTATTCATCTATTGGTCTCCCTCTACAATTTTTACCCTCCACGCTGTCCTCCAGTACTAAATTGGTGATCCCTTGATGCCTCAGAACATGTCCTACCAACCGATCCCTCCTTCTAGTACGTTGTGCTACAAATTTCTCTTCTCTCCTCCTCATTAGTTATGTGATCTACCCATGTCATCTTCAGCATTCTTCTGTAGCACCACATTTCGAAAGCTTCTATTCTCTTCTTGTCCAAACTATTTATCGTTCAAGTTTCACTTCCATACATGGCTACCCTCCATACAAATATTTTCAGAAACGACTTCCTGACACTTAACACTTTACTCGACGTTAACAAATTTCTCTTCCTTAGAAACGGTTTCCTTGCCATTGCCAGTCTACATTTTATATCCTCTCGTCAACCATCAGTTATTTTGCTCCACAAATAGCAAAACTCATCTACTACTTTAACTGTCTTATTTCCTAATCTAATTCCCTCAGCATCACTCTATTTATTTCGACTACATTCCATTATCCTCGTCTTGCTTTTGTTGATGTTTATCTTATATCCTCCTTTTAAGACACTGTCCATTCCGTTCAGCTGCTCTTCCAGGTCCTTTGCTGTCTCTGACAGAATTACGACGTCATCGGTGAACCTCAAAGATTTTATTTCTTCTCCGTGGATTTTAATTCCTACTCCGAATTTTTCTTTTGTTTTCTTTACTGCTTGCTCAATATACAGATTGAATAACAACGTGGATAGGCTACAACCTGTATTATTATTGGGCTTTCCGTCATATGAAAGCTGTGAGTACCCTTGGAAAGGCATTCACCCAGCTGTGTATTAAATGATCAAATTATAAGATCAGACCTATTCTTTGAAAGACATTTGTTTTACGTAATTTAGGTAACTGTAAAGATGCGCATCTAGCGCGAAAGCTAATACATCGATTGCGCAGTCAAAGAAACATTTTAACAGAAGCTGAACTGAGCGTTCCGCTTCAGTCTAAATAAAAAAATATGACGATAAAAAAACCTTTGTAGATCTTCAGATTTTGTTATGTGAAAGCGTAAAGAAGGTCCTCTTTAAGCCATAAAAGTTAGCGGTCTTGTCAGCGTGCAGACAACAGTTATTGATTAATAAAATTCAAGTAATTTATTTTCAATACTGGAAATCGCCAAGTTATTGTTATTAAGGTGTTGAAGGGTGCAAGAATTGTCTCGAAGGAAGGAGGAAAGTAATGACTGTAATTTGTGACAAAAACGTGAACCAAGAAGTTAGCACAGGACAGGCTGAAATCTGATTGCACCATACAGTCAGAAAATTACTTATGTAAGGTATACTGTTTATAAATAAGCCTTAATTGCTTGTGAGAATTATTTGTATATATTTAGTGTTTACCAGATTTCTTATTCTATTATTTTCCTTTATTTTTTTTTTTACCTCCATATCATATTACTTTTATAAATGTCTAACAGCCTTTACTACAGCATACAATACTGCGGCATCCTGGTCGTAGGCAAAAGGTCGCTTCTTGTCTTCTATACAACTCATAGCTGCCCCATTTATTAATGATTTCATTAGCAAATGCAATTTTTTATTGTTCATTGTTAAAGGACCCTTAGGTAATTAAAAAATTCATACTGATTACGTAAAGAATTCCGGGTTTTTCTTTTCCAAATAATAGAAGCCTTTGCGTAATCAAAACCAAGCCTCCTTCTGACAACGATTAGGAGCCGACCAGAAGACGGACGTCTTCGACCGCTTTCGTGTTTCCTGTGGCAAAGTTTTGCCAAACTGGGAACACGACATACTAGTATGAAACACAATATATATATATATATATATATATATATATATATATATATATATATATATATATATATAATTCTCAGATTAAAACTGAAGAAATTGAAATACATTAATTTTTTTCTTTTATCATACTAGAAACCCTGTCTCACTCCCTTCCCAACCACTGCTTCCCTTTCATGCCAGTCGACCCCATCTGGTTTCGTACAAATTGTAAATAGCCTTCCGCTCCCCGTTTTTGACCCCTGCCACCTTCAGAATTTGAAAGAGAGTATTCCAGTCGACATTGTCAAAAGCTTTCTCTAAGTCTACAGAAGATAGAAACGTAGATTTGCCTTTCCTTAATCTGTCTTCTAAGATAAGTCGTAAAGTCAGTATTGTCTCACGTGTTCCAAAATTTCTATGCAATCCAAACTGATCTTCGCCGAGGTCTGCTTCTACCAGTTTTTCCATTCGTCTGTAAAGAATTCGTGTTAGTATTTTGCAGCCGTGACTTAATAAACTGATAGTTCGGTAATTTTCACATCTGTCAACACCTGATTTCTTTGGGATTGGAATTATTATATTCTTCTTTAAGTCTGAGGGTATTTCGCCTGTCTCATACGTCCTGCTCACCATATGGCAGAGTTTTGTCAGGGCCGGTTCTCCCAAGGCTATCAGGAGTTCTAATGGAATGTAGTCTACTCCGGGGGCCTTGTTTCGACTCAGGTCTGTCAGTGCTCTTTCAAACTCTTCACACAATAACATATCTTCCATTTCACCTTCATCTACGTCCTCTTCCATTTCCATAACATTGTCCTCAAGTGCATCGCACTTGTATAGACCCTCTATATACTCCTTCCATCTTTCTGCTTTCCCTTCTTTGCTTAGAACTGGGTTTCCATCTGAGCTCTTTATATTCATACAAGTGGTTCCCTTTCTCCAAAGGTCTCTATCTTACCCCTAGCGAGATATGCCTCTATATCCTTACATTTGTCCTTTTCCATCCCTGCTTCGCCATTTTTCAGTTCCTGTCGATCTCATTATTGAGACATTTGTATTTCTTTTTGCCTGCTTCATTTTCTGCGTTTTTATATTTTCTCATTTCGTCAATTAAATTCAATTACTCTTCTGTCACCAAAGGATTTCTACTAGCCCTCATTTTTTAGTTACTTGATCCTCTGCTACCTTCACTATTTTATCTCTCAGCGCTACCCATTTTTCTTCTAATGTACTTCTTTCCCCCGTTCTTGTCAAACGTTTCCCAATGCTCTGTCTGGAACTCTCTACAAACTCTGGTTCTTTCAGTTTATCCACGTCCCATCTCCTTAAATTCCCACCTTTTTGCAGTTTCTTCAGTTTTAATCTGCAGTTCATAAGCAGTAGATGGTGGTCAAAGTCCACATCTCCCCCTGGAAATGTCTTACAATTTAAAACCTGGTTCCTAAATCTCTGTCTTACCATTATATAATCAGTAACCTTCCAGTGTCCCCAGGCCTCTTTCACGTATACAACATTCTTTCATGATTCTTGAAGCAAGTGTTAGCTTTGGTTAAGCTCTGCTCTGTGCAAAAACCAGCCGACTTCCTCTTTCATTCCTTACCCTAATTCCATATTGACCTGCTACGTTTCCCTCTATTCCTTTTCCTACTATCGAGTTCCTGTCACTCATGACTCTTAATTTTCGTCTCCTATCACTATCTGAATAATGTCTTTGATATCATCATACGTTTCTTCAATCTCTTCGTCATCTGCGGAGCTAGTTGGCATATAAACTTGTACTACTGTGGTAGCCGTGTGCTTTGTGTCTATCTTTGCTACAATAACGGGTTCACTATGCTGTTTGTAGTAGCTTACCCGTGCACCTATTTATTTATTCATTATTAAACCTACTCCTGCAGTACCCCTATTTTGTATTTATAACCCTGTATTCACCTGACCAGAAGTCGTGTTTCTCCTGCCACCGAACTTCACTAATTGCCACTATATATAACTTTAACCTATCCATTTCCCATTTTCTAACCTGCCTGCCTGATTAAGTGATCTGACATTCCATGAAAGTCTTCTCCTGATTAATCCCCGGCCAGAGATACGAATGGGGGACTATTTTACCTCCGGGCCGGCCGGTGTGGCCGTGCGGTTCCAGGCGCTTCAGTCTGGAACCGCGTGACCGCTACGGTCGCAGGTTCGAATCCTGCCTCGAGCATGGATGTGTGTGATGTCCCTAGGTTAGTTAGGTTTAAGTAGTTATAAGTTCTAGGGGACTGATGACCGTAGATATTAAGTCCCATAGTGTTCAGAGCCATTTGAACCATTTTTTTTACCTCCGGAATAATTTACCCAAGAGGACGCCATCATCATTTAACCATACAGTAAAACTGCATGCCCTCGGGAAAAATTACGGCTGTAGTTTCCCCTTGTTCGCAGTACCAGCATAGCAAGGCCGTTTTGGCTAGTGTTACAAGGCCAGATCAGTCAATCATCCAGACCGTTGCCCCTGCAACTACTGAAAAGGCTGATGTCCCTCTTCAGGAATCACACGTGTGTGTGACTCTCAACAGATATCCCTCCGTTGGGGGTATACCTACGGTACGGCTATCTGTATCGCTGAGGCACGCAAGCCTCCTCACCAACGGCAGAGTCCATGGTTCATGGGGGGAGTATCTTGGTTCTATGGTGTTCGTATTTCACACATATCCTGTCACGGTCGCCAGACTGAATTATCTCTTAGTGTGTCACCTGTTATTATGAATATTAGATTTAATTTCTAATCCAGTCTATAATGCTCCACAGAATCTCCAGCTGCGTCAGTGAAACCTGTAAACAAAGACTAATTTATAATCGGAGGGACTCCACAATGTGCGTTGATAGAATCGACTGCGTGATTAATGGAATGAGTAGATGATGTTATTGAACTGGAGCCTCCCATCGATCTCGTGACGACGACTTTGCTCTTTCTCTTTACAATTCAGTATCGATCACATTCCAGACATGTACGCAGTCCGATTCAACATTCATGTAGTAGCCCATGTGCACAGAATTTTTAGCAATTTTACAATGTGGTATCGATGGCTACGATGCCACAACGTAATTCCGGTCTTCTAGGTTGGCACTACGAGAGACACCGACGGCAGCGCCCTCTAGCCGGTGCTGTCAAGGTCTACGAGCTCCGCGACTGCTTCATCCCATTTGATCAGGTGCAGACAGCCAGAGCCATTTGAACCATTTTTTTACCTCCGGAATAATTTACCCAAGAGGACGCCATCATCATTTAACCATACAGTAAAACTGCATGCCCTCGGAAAAAATTACGGCTGTAGCTTCCCCTTGTTCGCAGTACCAGCATAGCAAGGCCGTTTTGGCTAGTGTTACAAGGCCAGATCAGTCAATCATTTATGTAATATATTTGCATATGTTATCCGCTAGTAAAGGTGCTTTAACTGTGTCTGCAGTACCGAGATATTAGTACCTTTTCCTTTTTCTGTTCCCTACCCACGCGCCGCCTCCCAGGCGGGATATACAATTTTGACGACGAGGATGCTGCATTTCATATCCTATCATTTCCTTTTTTTTTGCTGGGTACTGCTTTAGCTTTTTTTGTGATACCCCCGTGTCACACTACAAACTGTAGTTACTACGCACCGCCTGTGCCGACGCCGTCGCCGATGGTGCCGCCATTTCGTGCCTTCAATCCTGACGTTGAACGCTGGCCAGAATACATCGCCCAGCTCGAGACACACTTCATAGCTTACAGCTTACCAGGTACAGAGCGGCTTCTTTTTTTCATTGCCAACACCGGTGTTGTGTTGTACCGTGTGCTCATGAAATTGTTTCGTACCACCCGCCCAGAAATTAAAACTTACGACGAAGTGATTGAAGCTTTGAACTCACACTTCTATGATAGTGTAAATGTGGTAGCTGCACATTACAAATTCTTTCGCCTCCGGCGTGGCCCTACTCAGCCGAATAAATCTTGTTTAACGGACCTTCAGGGACTAACTTCTGATTGTGATTTTAATTGCTCATGTGGACGCTCATATGCGGATATAATGATTAGAGACGCTATTGCGCAGAATGTGGCGGATCACCGCATCCGCGACAAAATCCTCAGATTTAAAAACCCGTCTTTGCAGGAAGTAGTGGACTTACTACACAGACATAATACATTAGACATGGCTACTTCCGCGTTCGGCGTGACTCCGGGTGTGTGTACTGTTAGCGCGGCACAACACGTGCCCTCCCAGCCAGCCACGCCGCGCCGCTCGCGCGCACATGAACATGGTTCTAAGAAACTGAAATCATGTCCGAACTGCTTTCGTGCCCACCCACGGGACAGTTGCCCACCCCGTCACGCACAGTGTTACTTTTGTAATAAGAAAGGACACGTGCAAGCTGTGTGTACCAAGAGAAACTCTGATTCGCAACATGTCTCCCGTTCGCGTGACTCTCGTGCGCGTCACCGCAACGGCAACCGCCATAATTAGGTTTCACATCAGCCTATGGACCTTAATGCCATTTATTCAAAACCTTCTGCTTCACGCGCGTGGACAGCTCGACGTGCGAATCAAGTTTTGCCGGACACTTCCACTCGCATTCAGCGCGATGCGAGGAAACTTTTTGTAACTTTGAACGTTTGTGGACGATCTGTTCGCATGCAGCTGGACACTGGTGCGTCAGTTTCTTTACTGAACAACTCTACGTATGACTTGCTTGGTTCGCCCCCGCTTTCTCGTTCGCATTCCATGCTGACTGCATTTACTGGCCAGGAAATCTCAGTGCTCGGCGTGTGCAGTTTGCAAGCCGCGTATGCTGCAACGACGCGTACAGTGTCTTTCCGTGTGTTCCGCTCTAGTGATGCTACGAACATTTTTGGCATGGACGAATTTGAACTTTTTGGCCTCGCAATTCAGGACAATGTACTTTGCATCAACGCAAATGACCACGAAGACAGTGTTGCCGCACTATGCCATGATTTTGCTGAGGTCTTTTCTGATGGCCTTGGTTGTGCCACAGACTTTGCAGCGTATGTTGTACCTAAAGACAATGCCATGCCTATTTTCCGGCGCGCACGCCCGGTACCGCACGCACTGCTCGACACCGTAGCCGCTGAACTTACGCATTTGCAAGACAGTGGTGTCATTCAACCTGTTTCTGCTTCCCCATGGGCTTCGCCTATCGTGTGTGTGAAGAAGCCAAACGGTCGTCTCCGAATTTGTGCTGACTTTCAGTCTACAGTAAATCCTCAGACAGTGGTAGCTACGTTTACCTTACCGCGTCCTGCAGACATTTCTGATAAGCTTGGTGCGGGAAAATTCTTTTCCACTATTGACTTGCGGGACGCATACTTTGAGATACCGCTCGACGAACAGTCGCAGCGCTATTCTGTGATCAACACCCACCTTGGCTTGTTCAAGTTTCGCCGCCTTCCGTTCGGTTGTGCTTCGGCTCTTGCTATTTTTCAGTCTTACTTGCAGCAGTTGTGTGCCACTGTCCCTGGCTGTGCCAATTATCTGGACGATATAGTTGTATTTGGTCGCACCCCTGACGAACATTTGCAGAATTTGCGTGCCTTATTTACTGTACTTCTTCAGGCAGGACTAAAGTGTACCAGAGACAAGTGCAAATTTTTTCAAACTGAGATTCACTATTCAGGACATATGATTAATGGACAGGGTATCCACCCCTCGCCGTCACATGTCAGTGCGATTAGAGACTTGCCAGCCCCCAGGAACTTGAAAGAACTTCAGTGGGTGTTGGGCAAAATCACTTACTATATTCGGTTTATACCAAATGCAGCGCAGGTTGCAGCGCCTTTTCATCGCCTTCTACATCTACATCTACATCCATACTCCGCAAGCCACCTGACGGTGTGTGGCGGAGGGTACCTTGAGTACCTCTATCGGTTCTCCCTTCTATTCCAGTCTCGTATTGTTCGTGGAAAGAAGGATTGTCGGTATGCCTCTGTGTGGGCTCTAATCTCTCTGATTTTATCCTCATGGTCTCTTCGCGAGATAAACGTAGGAGGGAGCAATACACTGCTTGACTCTTCGGTGATGTTCTCGAAACTTTAACAAAAGCCCGTACCGAGCTACTGAGCGTCTCTCCTGCAGAGTCTTCCACTGGAGTTTATCTATCATCTCCGTAATGCTTTCGCGATTACTAAATGATCCTGTAACGAAGCGCGCTGCTCTACGTTGGATCTTCTCTATCTCTTCTATCAATCCTATCTGGTACGGATCCCACACTGCTGAGCAGTATTCAAGCAGTGGGCGAACAAGCGTACTGTAACCTACTTCCTTTGTTTTCGGATTGCATTTCCTTAGGATTCTTCCAATGAATCTCAGTCTGGCATCTGCTTTACCGACGACCAACTTTATATGATCATTCCATTTTAAATCACTCCTAATGCGTACTCCCAGATAATTTATGGAATTAACTGCTTCCAGTAGCTGACCTGCTATTTTGTAGCTAAATGATAAGGGATCTATCTTTCTATGTATTCGCAGCACATTACACTTGTCTACATTAAGATTCAATTGCCATTCCCTGCACCATGCGTCAATTAGCTGCAGATCCTCCTAAATTTCAGTACAATTTTCCATTGTTACACCTCTCGATACACCACAGCATCATCTGCAAAAAGCCTCAGTGAACTTCCTTCGGCGTAAGAACGTTCCTTTTGTGTGGTCTTCGGAATGTGACGCAGCTTTTCACAAGCTCAAATCTGCTTTGTTGAGTGTTCGCTGTTTGGTTCGTTTCGATCCCTCGAAACCAGTTGTTTTGGCTGTCGATGCATCTTCTCACGGCATCGGAGCGGTTCTCGCGCACCGCATTAATTCTGTCGATCGCCCGTTCGCTTTTGCGTCTAACTTGCTCAATTCTGCCCAGCAAAACTATTCTCAAATCGAGAAGAAAGCTTTAGCTATTGTATATGGAGTGACTACGTTTCATGATTCTTTGTACGACCGAAAGTTGTATTTAGTCACCGACCATAAGCCTTTGTCGTCGTTGTTCCACCCGTCAAAGCCGGTACCGGCCCGTACTGCACAAAAGTTGCAACGTTGGTCTTTGTTTTTGTCCAACAACAATTACGAAAATTAGTTTCGGCCTATGGCCCAGTATGGCCATGCTGATGCTTTGTCTCGTCTGGCTATCGGTTCTGACGAAGTGTTTGATTCTTTTGATTCTTCCGAACTGTCCTGCATGTTTACTGATTCGCAAGATTAGGACTTGGCTGATGGTTGTGCGGTGGATTTTCGTCGCATTGCTGCCGCGACTGCCGCCAATGCTTCTTTGCAGATTCTTTTGCAATATATTCGTACTCCATCTGGTACGCAAATGCGTGATCCACTTGTTCGACGTTACTTTGCGAAACGTCACAACTTGTCTGTACACCACGGTGTTATCTTGTTACGAACTGACAATGATCAGTCTCGTGTGGTTGTGCCTCGATCGTTGCAGTCGGAAATTCTCCGTTTGCTGCAGGCTGGTCGCGTCGTCACTGCACTTGAGTCGCTTTTGATAAAAATACTGATAATTTGCTTCCCAACTGTCGCTCTAGCGCGGAGCATCAATCTGCTTCGCGACAGCGCTTCTTTGCGTGGCCGACTCCTACTGCGCCCTGGCAGCACGATCATATTCATTTTGTGGGTCCATTCTCGGATACCCGCTCGTTGATAGTAATGGATGCGTACAGCAACTTTCCTTTTGTTGTACCTATGGCGGGTGCCATCCGGGCTTTGACATCTATTTTTGGATTGAGGGCCTTCCTGTAGTGATTGTCTCCGACAATGGCCCCCAATTCGTGTCCTCAGAGTTTTCAGCGTTCTGTGCTGCTAATGGCATTCATCATCAGACCTCATTCCCATTCCACCCCCAGTCGAACGGTGAGGATGAACGCTCTGTGTGCGTACATTTAAGTTGCAGATGAGCAAGTTGCACACCACGCAATGTCGCGAGCGTGCGCTCTGGACTTTCCTTGCATCCTATCGCTCTCAGCCGCGCGTCGCCCGTTCCCCAGCGGAATTGCTGCACGGCCGCGCCCATCGGACGCTCCTACAGCTATTGTACCCGCCGCCGCGCGCTCCCGCTGCTTCGCCTCGTTCTACACGATTTGGTGTTACATCGCGTTTTCTCTGGCCGGCAGCGCTGGGAGCGGGGGCGCATTCTTCGCCAGCTTAGCCGCGTCTTATTTGTCATGTCTGGTCCCTCCGGCACTGTCAAGCGACATCGGAGCCAGATCCGTTTGTGCTGTCCTCGGTTTTCTGCCGCTGGTTGTCTTCCGGCAGAACTACAGGCTTTGCGGCTTCCGCCGCCACGGCCCACGACTCCACCGACAGCGCCTCCGCCGCGGGCGCGCCCCCAGTCGTCGCCGCTGCCGGTCTGGTCACCTGCTCCGGACGGACGCCTCCCGCCGCCGCCGCCGCCGCGTTCCTCCGCGATGCCAGAACCGATGGACGCTGAGGCTGCCGTCACGCCGCCGCCGCTGTCGCCCATGGAGGTCTTTGCTCTGCCTCCTCATCCGAGCATACCCAGTAGCGTTGGGCGGCTTGGGCAGCTTTCCCACGGGGCGTTTTTCCTCACACCCTCCCGAGCAATTCGGCGTCGCGGGTGGACAGCGCACCCCGGCAGTTCCGCTGTCCGCCCCCTCAGTTGCGCCGCCCCTGGGTCCCTCCACCCGCCGTCGGAAGCCCTATTCAACGACGGTGCGTCATTTCAGGGGGGAGGGATGTGGTATCGATAGCTATAATGCCACAACGTAGGTCCCCTCTGCTAGGTTGACATTACAAGAGACATAAAAGACAGCGCCCTCTAGCCGGTACCGTCGAGGTCTACGAGCTACGCGACTGCTTCACCCCATTTCATCAGGTGCAGACAGCCAGGACACTTCGCTTCAACTTCACATCACCTTGCAAGTTATGTAATATATTTGCATATGTTATCCGCTAGTAAAGGTGTTTTAACTGTGTCTGCAGTACCGAGATATTAGTACCTTTTCCTTTTCCTGTTCCTACCCACGCGCTGCCTCCCAGGCGGGATACAAAATACAATAGGTAGACAAACGTAGGTTGTCTACTATCGGCCAATACACGTAATTACCGGTACCGCAATTAACAAATCCTGTCACACACGCTGAGTGGTCATTTCCGATAGCAAATATCTGTTTGGCATGTGTAGAATTTTGCCAAAATGGTGCTGCGTATCCTGCCACAGAGAAAGAAAATGCTGTGGTAGATGCACGGAGCACATTTGGCTGTGAGCCTCAGGTGGTACCAGGCAGATGCTGTTAGCTTTGTTTCTTGACAATGATCTTCGTACATAAGACGATGATCCAAGTTTACTCCTGGGTATTTTGGAGTATCGTGTAGTGCGGCAGCTGTTGCCCTCCCCACGTAATATTTAACTTTCTCCCGGCTTACCGGTTTCTCACTTGCTTTTCTCCATGGTTGGACTACAGGAGCTTATCATCGCAATACTTGCCGAGATCTTCCAGGGCTGCTGTTGGCTTCATTTCATCTTCCTCAAAGATTTTTGCCTTCATCTACAGTTGGTGTTTCATCTGCATAAATAAATGTTCCTGCTCCAGGGTTGATTATTAGATCATTACGACAGATGTTGTGAAGCAGAGGTGCCAATACACTACTCGGAGGTAGACGATTCTTCAAAGGCCTCCATCAACACTTATTATTATGCAGAGTGACAAAACTCCTCCAGTTTTGCAGGAAACACCAGATAAAGTATGTTGAGCGGCAGTCTTTTGTGACTGAGTATACCGTCCTAATGAACTTCTTGCGGTTGATGTCATATGCTGCTGATGGATGTATGAATGCCGCTCCTTATGGTGTCCATCTTCTATGTACTGCGTCAAATAAGGATTTGACCATAGTATGACTTCCTTGGACAAACTAGGGTTACATCACTGTGTTATGAGATCCGATTAAAGATCAGCCTTTCCAAGACTTGATATAGTTTCCAAAAAAGAAAAACTGGTGGGAAGTGTTGAGGATGCGTTGGATCTTTTCCAGGCTTCAGATGTGCTACGATCTTGGCTTTGCCCCAAATGTCTTCTCTAAGGTAGATGCTGCTGAAGATAAGCATGTGGCATATACTATAAGGAGTGATCAAAATATTTCCGTTTGAGGACGTTGCTACAGCGTATATGCAACGTAGCGCGCTTCCAACGCGGTTATACGCAGGTCGTTCAGTAAGTAATGTCCCACATTTTTTTTCAAAAATACATTAATACACATAGACCAAGGTCCTTGTTGGTTCTTCACATTTGATGTTTGTTCTGTGCGCCGGTGAAGTTTCGAACCGTTCTGGCAGATTCCAGAGCCTTAACACAGCGTCAAAATGGCGTCTACATACAAGTTACAAGCAGCGTGCTATTATTGGATTCTTGTGTGCAGAAAAAGAAACCGTGGTAAAGATCCATAAACGTTTGTGTGTAGTGTATTTCGATGCTGCAGTCGATAGCACTATAGCTGCGGGATTGGTAAAGAAAGTTATAGCCTCAGGAAATGCAGAAACAGAGCTCCATGATCAGCCATGGTGGGGACGTTCTGTCATAGCCACTGCTCTAGACTTATTGAATCGGTACAGTTGTCGGTCAGTATTGGAAGTGCGCCTGGAGTAATGGAGACTGTCGCATATTTAGAAAGGTGCTCACGATGGGTTCCACGAATGCCCACAGCGGCCACAAGATTCAAAGAAAGGCCATTTCTTCTGAATTTTTGGAGCGTTTTGAGACCGATGGAGAGGCCTTTGTCACGGATCGTTACGGGGGACGAAAGCTGGATGCACTACTTTGCGCCCGAATTAAAAAGGCAGTCCATGGAGTGGCATCATCCTCATTCACCACAAAAGAAGAAATTCAGGACAACCCCCTGTGCCGGAAACGTCACGATGACAGTCTTCTGGGATTGTGATGGCGTCATTCTCGTGGATGTGATGCCAAAAGGATCAACCATCAATTCAGAGGCAAGCGTGAAGACGCTGAATAAACTCGAGAATCGTTTGCGACGTGTTCTATCGGACAAGAATCCAGAAGAAATCATGCTCCTACACGATAATGGAAATAGCGTACAATACATTGGTTCGAGCAGTCTTAGAATATTGTTCGTCTATGTGGGACCCTTGCCAGTTGGTTCTGATTCAAGAGATTGAGGAGGTCCAAAGAAGAGTAGCAAGATTCGTGACTGGTACATTTAGCCACCGTGAGAGCGTTACAAATCTCATAGAAAGTTTGCAGATAGACGGCGCGCTAAACAGAAGGGGCTGCTCACTAAATTCCGAAATCCGATCTTCACCGAGGCTGTAGAGCATATATTATTACCACCAGCTTCCAAATCGCGCAATTATCACCATTCAAAGATAAGAAAAATAGGAGCTCGTACTGAGGCGTTCAGACAGTCGTTTTTCCCTCGCGCGATCCGCGAGTGGAACAGAGGGCGGGAAATATGACTTTGGCGCGAATTGTGCCCTCCGCCACACACCACTTGGTGGCTAGCGGAGTATATATGTAGATGTAGATGTAGATAATGCAATTCCTCATACAAGTCTGAGCACCCAGGAACACATCGCCAAATTGGGTTGGACATCATTTCCTCATCCACCCTACAGTCCAGACCTGACATCCTCGGACTTCTCTCTCTTTGGGCCGCTTAAATATTATCTACGGGGGACACACTTTGAAGATGAGAATGTCAGTAATGCAGTGGAAACATGACTACGCCTGCAGACAAAGAGCTTTCAGCAGCAGGGAATACGTGCTCTTCCACAACGTTGGCGTACGGCCCTAGAACGTGATGGAGACTATTTAGAGAAATATGACATGGACAAAACATGTTGGTGTATATTGTCACCAAATTCTGACTCTTAACAATAAATATGTTCTGAGAAAAAAATTACAATGTGGCATTACTTATTGAACGACCCTCGTATAAGCACCGTTGTTTAAGGCAATGTTTAGGTGTGGTATTTATGCCTTTCCGAAGTGCATTCGGTAAGTGAGGATACATGAACTATAGCGACGTTATTACCAAATGCGTCCAAACAAACAGGATCAACGTGGTCTTACTGTTTTCTTGATTGCTGAAGGACAAACATAGGTAGTTATCCGTCATAGTGTGAAGAATGTGTATGGGTAGCATTCCTGTCGAGAACCATCTTCGGGGAAACTGTGATGGGGGTTCTTCTGCTTAAAGATAACGCACGTCGCCATATCGAATATGTCGTAACACTGAAGTTATGTTAACTGAAGTGGGAGACGTTAGAGCATTCACCCTATAGTTCTGATCTTTCCCAAGATATTATCACGCTTTCGGATCCTTTAAAAAGACCCAGAAGCGACGATTTCTATCGGACGACGATGTGCAGCAGGCAGTTACGGACTTCTTCACGCAACTGGACGGTGTTTTACCAAATAGACATCTTCTACCAGGTGCGTCGGTGGGATGATTGCCTCAATGGTCACGGCGATTTTGCCTGATTTGCATACCGATTCATCACTGTACGGCCTTGTTTCATCGTCCCTTATGATTTGGGAATGGTTGGTTGAAGGCCCTCAAATGGCCTTATTGTATCCAATGTACGGCCATCATTGGCGTTGTGGCAGAACCAGCTTTCATTCGAAACACAACAGACCATCACCCGGCCCTCGAATAAGCTCTCGCTTGACACCAGTCGCAAATGGCAGTGATTTAGGACGAGCGGAATGCACGCTGCAGGTCATTGGGCACGGAGTTGCCCTTGAAGTAATCCATTTGTAACAGTACGTTGTTTCACTGTACTGCCAACAGCTGCTTAAATTCGTGCTGTAGATGCGATGTGATGCAGCAGAGCCATACGTCGAGTACGTTTGTCTTCGCTCTCAGTACAGCCACGTGGTCTCCGGAGCCCAGTCTACTTGCGACCGCCACCAAAATAGAACACCAACTCATCACGTCCAGTCTCAAAGGAAACTAAACCTCACGACAGTTACAGTGTGTATTTAAAAAAACCTGTCTTGCATCTTCATAGTGGCGCTACTATCGTCACTCTCATGTGACCAGCGTGAAAGCTGAATAGACACCACCTTTCACATGTGTCAACACGTGTATCAACATTCGTTTAAATCACACAACTCCTTCTTAGTGACGCGATATATATACTTATATAATGAAAGTGATCTCTCTCCCTATATGTATAAAATGTCGTGTGACTCTGGCCTCCCGTCGGGTTGAACGTTCGCCGGGTGCAAGTCTTTCGATATATATATATATATATATATATATATATATATATATATATATATATATATATATATATATAAAGCACTTCCATCCCATGGAACAATAGTCTGATCAGTTTACAAAGGCGCCACCAAAGTTTTCGTAACGTCGTCTGTGTTGCAACGAAACGCACTAGGACCGCTAATGCTTCCACATTCCTACGTAAATGATTTATCAAATAGTATTTCCAATAGTAGTGTCAGGTAGTTCGCTGATGATGGGGTGGGGGCAGAACTATATCTGGCTACAAGTGGCGAACGCCCTGGGTATGTCATCTGGTGTAAGTATAGGGGGTTGAAAAATATGTAGAAATACGACAGATACAATACGTTACCATGCCTAATGCGGCGTAGGAAAACCGTGGCACTCAAAGCACCGTCCAGTAGTTTTGTAATGAATAAATATAACTCCTGTACGGTTCTCAGAGGAAATGTATATTATTATTCTTGAAAAATAGCGGCATGTTCAGGTAACGGTTGTGGAGGTGACAGCGACCACGCACCCTTCTCTCGAAAGTAGGTTTCTGAGTCTCAATATAATTGAGACTGAGATGGCAAGGAGAGATGCAGTAATTCATACTCGTCGTCACAAAGCCAGTCCTGGCGGACGTGAGCTGTATGTACAGGGGCAATGTCGCCTTCTAACAGAACATCACCATTTGCGAACAATCATTCTACCATGGGGTGACTAACGGTCACGTTATCCTTACCAGTAATGAAGTCTCGCAGGGTAACCGTGGAGCCCATGGAACTCCACGATATGAGTGAACAAATCTTCACCGAACCTCTTTGGACGTAAACTCGGTGACATGCGACGTGCAACAAGACACGTCCGACATAATGACATTCTTCTATTGATTCACGGTCCAGTTTCTGCTGTATCAGCGTCACGTTTCCCAATTTGCATGATTGACTGGTTTTGGAACTGCTCACCCCGAAATTCTCTGCTTATGGAGCTCCCTTCGTGTTGTTTTTGCGGTGGCAGGCACCGCGAGTGCGACATTCTGGTCTGCAGTGACTCTTGCTTCTGTTGGCCTCTTATTTTCGCCACAGTCCTCTTCAATGTCCGTCTGTCGCGAACGCTTAACACAGAATATCATCCGCGTTGTGACATAACGGATGACGTTTCTCCGCTTTCCGTGTACGCGGCGTAAATCTTCGATACGGTGCCTCTTGAAACACCAAACATTTCGGCTGTCTTTGGTTATGGGAAGCATCTACCATACGAACACAGACAGTTTGCCCTCGTTCGAATTCCTTACCTCAGACTTAATGCACTCAAAGCTACCCAGAACACATTTTTGACAACGACTGAGAGTTGTTATGTGTAGAGGACATTGCGCAGGTGCTGTTGCTGGTCAATTGCACACATCAAAAAAGGTTTAGCATCACCTCAGTTCTGAAAGTTCCGGATCAATACAGAAAATTGGAATAGAGATCAACATAAACATCACTTCCGCCATTTCTATTGCTCATGAAAACCACACATTACATGTTGTACCACCATACAGCGAGACCTTCAGAGAGGATGGTCAGATTGCTGTACACACCGGTACCTCTAATACCCAGTAGCACATCCTTTTGCATTCATGCATGCCTATATTCGTCGTGGCATACTATCCACAAGTTCATGAAGGCAGTGTTGACTGAGATTGTCCGACTCCTCAACGGCGATTCAGCGTAGATCCCTCAGAGTGGTTGGTGGGTCACGTCGTCCATAATTTTCAATCAATCCCAGGCATGTCTGGAGTACATGCTGGCCACGAGCGATGTCGTTATCCTCAAGAAAGACATTCACAATAAGTACACGATAAGGGCGCGGATTGTCGTCCATGAAGACGAATGCCTCACCAATATGCCGCCGATATGGTTGCACTATCGGTCGGAGGATGGCATTCACGTACCGTACAGCCGTTACGGCGCCTTCCATGACCACCAGTGGCGTACGTCGGCCCCGCATAATGCCAACTCAAAACTGTAGGGAACCTCCACCTTGCTGCACTCGCTGGACAGTGTGTCTAAGGCGTTCATCCTGCCGGGTTGCCTCCGAACACTTCTCTGACGATTGTCTGGTTGAAGGCACATTCGGCACTCATCGTGATGCCAATCCTGAGGGGTCCATACGGCATGTTGTTGGATCCATCTGTACCGCACTGCGTCGTGTCGTGGTTGCAAAGGTGGACCTCGCCATGGACGTCGGGAGTGAAGTTGCGCATCATGACGCCTACTGTGTACAGTTCGAGTCGTAACACGACGTCCTGTGGCTACATGAAAAGCATTATTCAACATGGTGAAGCTGCTGTCAGGGTCCTCCAAGCCGTAGGTAGCGGTCATCCACTGCAGTAATAGCTCTTGGGCGGTCTCAGAGAGGCATGTCATCAACAGTTCCTGTCTCTGTGTATCTCCCCCATGTCCGAACAACATCGCTTTGGTTCACTCCGAGACGCCTGGACACTTCCCTTGTTGAAAGCCCTTCCTGGCACAAAGTAACAATACGGACGCGATCGGACCGCGGTACTGACAATCTAGGTATGGTTGAACTGCAGACAAGACGAACCGTGTACCTCCTTCCAGATGGAGTGACTGGAACTGATCGTCTGGCGGACCCCCTAATAGGTGCTGCTTATGCGTGGTTGTTTACATGTTTCGGTGGGTTTAGTGACATCTCCCAACAGTTAAAGGAATTGTGTCTGTGATACAATATCCACAGTCAATGTCTGTCTTCAGGAGTTCTGGGAACCAGTGTGATGCAAAATTTGTTTTGATGTGTGTATAATAGCACCCTTACAGGCTTTGCTGGGATCTACATTTATGTTGAAGCATGAATTTCTCGCTGAATTTCTCGCTGTGTTTCCAAATTTTTGTTCAACCTCTGTATTTAGGAGCAGTACTCGGAAGCGATATAGATTTAGACGCCCACGTAAAAGCAGTATGAAAAGTGTAGGCGTGACAATAAATGAAAGAATTCAGACTCGCTAACAGGGTTGCAGTAGTGTGCGGACGCTCGTGGAACTTAGATGCGAATCCATGGATGAAAGACGACATGATTTTCACAAAACCTTGTTGGGTGAATTTAGAGAACCGGTATTCGAAGACGGCTATGGCACCACTATGCTGCGATAAGCCTTTATACGTCGCTTAGGTATCGTGAGAATAAGGTACGAGGGAATAGTACGCTTGCCTAGGTGTACAAGTACTAATACCTCCCTCGTCCAGTACACGAAAGGAGGAGGAAAGGAAATTATCGATACCGGTCCAAAATATCTTCCTCACACTGACTTTCGGAGTGTTTATCAAGTTGCAAGTAATTTTATGAAACTATCAACGGGCTAAACGTACCCTGTCTCTGCGTCGTAGGACTTCTGAAGTCAGACAGCAATAAATTTACTCTAAAATACTGGGAGGAATTATACTCAAGGAGTAAAAAGAAAGGAGTCAAGAAAGTGCCATATGTAACAGAGAATGTCATATAGCTGAAATACAGGATTATTCAAAATGAATATCAAGGTTCTAAGGCTTTGTAGCGTTTATTACATTCGACTTAGAATTGTAAATAATAAATCAAACGACACAGCAAATCAAACATTTTGTTTGCATCCATGACGTATAGAGAAGAGTATGGAACGACCAAGAGTTACTAAATAACTTGTTGAACTAGCATAGCCCCAAGGATTCAACTCGGACGGCTAATCTTAACCCACGACGAAGGGATAGAATTTTGAAAGTGGCAGGGAAGTTAGAAAAGGCTCTCTCTAGACGTAGTTGGTGCCAGTGAAGACGACAAGGATTTCTGGTCATATGAGTAGAGTGTAATATTAACAACAACAAGAAATGGTACAACGAGAGCAGGATTCTTCACGAATAGCAAGGTAAGGCAAATTGTGGGTTACTGTGAACAGTTCAGTGACAGGATGGTTGTAATCAGAATCGCCAGCAAACCAACACCAGCAACGATAGTTCAGGTAAACACCTCGACGTGACAAGCCGAAGATGAAGAGAGAAAGAAAGTACATGAGGATATTGAACGGGTAATTCACTACCTAATCGGACATAAAAATCTAATAGTCGTGGGGGACTGGAATGTGATTGCAGGGAAAGGAGTTCAAGAAAAGGTTGCTGGATAATACGGGCTCGATACTAGGAATTAGAGAGAAGAAAGATTAATTTAGTATTGCAATAAATTTGAGCTATTAACAGCGTTTACTTGGAGGTATACTTCGAAAAGGCAGGGGATACAGGGAGATTTCAGTTGGATTACATTATGGTCAGGCAAAGATTCTGAAATCAGATATTGGATCCTAAGCCGTACCCAGGAGCAGATCTACAAGTAGATTCAGATCACAATATAGTAGTGATGAAGAGTAGGCAAATACGGAAGAATCAATGCGCAACGGAAGGTACATTTGGGAATGAAATGAACAGGAAGTGCAGTGAAGCAAAGGCGAAATGGCTGCATGAAAAATATGAAAAAATCGAAAAAAATGAACTTATAGCAAGGGTGGTAACATTAAAAGTGCAATGGGGATTCCACTGTTGATTGCAGAGGATGGAGCGAATAGGTGGAAGAAGTACATGGAAGGCCTCTAAGAGGGGGACGACCGAACTAATGACGCGACAAGAGAAGAAACAGGAGTCAATTAGAAGAGATGGGGGATCCAGTAACAGAATCAGAATTTGAAAGAGCTTTGGAGGATCAGCATGGCTTTAGACCTCTGAGGTCAAGTGTTGACCTCATATTTACAAAGAGGCATCACCAGGACCACCACTATGAATTTGGGGAAGACCTTGTCATGGCCTTCCCCTGTATAGATGAGGTCTTTGATAGTGTCTGTAGGAAAAAGGTCTGGGAAGCACTAGAAAATTAGGGAGTTGAAACAGACAACAAGCAGAGTGGGGGAGACGTACAGTGGAATTCTGAGTTACGTGAAAGTGTTGAATGAGAGGTTTGATTGGTTGAAGCAAACAAATGGTGTGAAATAGGGCACTGCACTGTCAGCTTTCCTCTCCATTGTGGTCTTGGATGACACAGCGACGAAGGTGGCACAAAAACCGGAGAAGGCAAGATGAACGCAGTGGCGTTCGCGGATGCCTTGATGATATGGCCAAACAGAGAGGATTTCAGGAACAGCAGGATGCTTGGGAAGAAACTGTGAGATAGTATAGCATGAAATTTAATATTAGCAAGTGTGAGATACTGGTCGCAACAACAAAGAAACATAGACCAACAAGCGGAATAAGGATTGGAGGTGAACAAGTGCAAAAGGTGGAAAGTGTCAAATACGTGAGAAGTGCGATAGAACGAAATGGAAGAAATGACAAGGAGATCAGTGAACGTGGCAGACAGGCAGAGGCATTCCTGCGAAATGTTAGAAGTATAATTTGGAACAACGACGTTCCACAAAAAAGCAAAGAAGTTATACATAGAAGTTACTACATCTCAGTACTGAACCGTGTATCTGAAACACGTGTGATAAAGAAAATATGTGTGGGGCGATTACAGGTATGTGAAATGAAATTCCTTAAAAGTAAGATAGGAGTAACAAGGAGAGACAGTACGAGGAATGAAATGGCAAAGGAAATAGTGCAAGACAAGCCCTTGCAGAGCAAGTTCAAGCAGAGCAAGTTAAAACCATCAAGGCTAAGATGCTAGTGCCACTCAAAAAAATGGAAAACAAAGACGATTAATAAGAAAATATACGAAATGGAGAAGCGGAGGAAACGATCAAGACGAAGAGATAAATAGCTGAAAGGATTGGAGGGGTGTGTGGAAACCAGAAGCGACGCCTTGACCAGAGTGAACACTGAAAGTGATGTGTCGGCAGCTGGGCCAACACCTTGTAGATCGAGATGGCTGAAAATGCACGCTAGACTAACGCAGACGGGCGTGAAGTACTGGAACAGGCTACGTAATTAATGCTATGAAGAAAAGTACGTAGCTGGATTAATACTTATCTTTAATCAATCATTGTGGTACATCGCTCTTGACTATACACAGGAGACTTTAATTACAATCACTGTAAGGCTAATGGCGCCTTGCTAGTTCGTAGCCATTAACTTAGCTGAAGGCTATTCTGTCTTTCGGCTAATGAGAGAGAAAGGCTTCGTACATCTAGTCGCTAGCTAGGTCGTCCATACAACTGGGGCGAGTGCTTGTTCGTATCACGAGACCTGCCTTATGGTGGCGCTAGGTCTGCGATCACACAGTGGCGACACGCGGGTCCGACATGTACTAAATGGACCGCGGCCGATTTAATCTACCACCTAGCAAGTGTGATGTCTGGCGGTGACACCACATTCCTCCCCCGCAAATCGGCGAACGGTCGTGAGATAAGGCTTCCGCCCGCCGTGGGGAGGACCCCATGTTGACGTATGCGATGAGGTGGGGAGCCTAACAACAGGCGAGGCTGTGCCACCCGCACCCGGCCATTCGGTCCGAGGGGAGCGAGGAAACGCCTGTAAACCTAGTCCAGGGTGCACGTCAACATGCGGTGTATGCGCCCGTAAAGAAACAGGAGGGGCCGAAGGGTCGACCTCCATTGCGTCGGGGTAGCCGACGCGCGATGACGTCATGTGGTCCGGAGCGGGCGGGAGTGCGATGGCGGAGGACAGCTGGTCACGGGAAGCGATCGGCGTCGCGTGACCCTGGGAGGCGCTTGGCGGCCGCAGCGAAGCGTCGAATGCGGGCGGCGCCGGCGGCGGCGGCGGCGGCCGCTGCGGCGACTGCGGCGGCGGCGCGTCGCCATGGGGCAAATTGGAAGGCATCGTCGGTAACACCTGGGGATGAGGCGAGCCAGTAGATGGGTCCCCAGGGCGCTGACCGGACGGCACAGTCGCTGAAAGCAGACGGGGAGCGGCAGAACCCGTGCGACGACAGAGGCGCAGCTGATTGAGATGCCGACGCACCTCACCAGAGGCCCCCAAAACCAAATACATCGCGCGGCCGAGGCAGCGAAGAATGCGCCCTGCGAGCCAACGCCGTGAACCTCGATAGTTGCGATAAAATACAACGTCGCCTGGAGCAAAAGCAGGAGTCTGCCGCTGCACAGGAACCTGATGCGGCGGATGCAGCAAAGACATCAAGGTGCGATGAGGACGACCATGGAGCAACTCAGCCGGCGAGCGACCATCTCGGGGCTGAGAGCGATACGAAGACAAAAAGAGCAACAATGCGTCCTCCCGAGAATGCGACTCTTTCAATTTCAACATCTGTGACTTGAAAGTCCGGACCAATCGTTCAGCGGCACCGTTTGACTGAGGCGAAACCGGCGCGGATGTCAGATGTTGAATACCATTGGCCTGGCAGAATGACTGAAATTCTGCGGACATGAATTGTGGGCCATTGTCGGAAACAATAGTCTGCGGAAGACCTTCAATGCAAAAGATAGCAGACAACGCTTGGATGGTGGCAGATGACGTCGTGGAAGACATCCGGACAACAAAAGGAAAATTACTGAAGGCGTCGACCAGAACCAACCATCGAGCATTCCAGAATGGACCAGCAAAATCAATGTGCAAGCGTTGCCAAGGGGAAGTGGCTTTTGGCCATGCAAAGACTTTCCGCGGCGGTGCGGATTGTTGTTCGGCACACGCCATGCAAGAAGAACACATATTCGTAATCGCAGCATCGATTCCGAACCAAGTACAGTGCTGACGAGCAAGTTGTTTCGTTCGCACTATACCCCAATGTCCTTGGTGAAGAAGCCGTAAGACAGAGGACTGTAACGAACGTGGGACCACGACTCTGGACTGATCATTATCAGAACGCAACAACAAAACACCACGTCGAACAAAAAGTCTCTCCCTGTGAGCAAAAAAGCTGCGAACCAACGGATCCTCGATCCGAGACTTTGACAAAGGCCATTGCGTAGCAACAAAACGTAAAACAGTAGCAAGGACAGGGTCAGCAGCTGTGGCTGTAGCGACACGACGAAAATCGATCGGAAACGATTCGACCACTTCATCGGTTTCCGAATCAATGAACATGCAAGCAAGTTCGGAAGAATCGAATGCTCTATCCTCAGCAACAGGCAAACGGGACAACGCATCAGCGTTTCCGTGCGTAGCAGTGGACCGATACAAGATATCGTAGCGGTACTGCGAGAGAAAAATAGACCAGCGAATGAATTTCTGCGCTGTACGCGGAGGCACAGGCTTGTTCGGATGAAAAAGCGATGTCAAAGGTCTGTGGCCTGTGATGATGGTAAATTGACGACCATACAAGAAATCATGGAACTTAGTAACACCAAACACGAGAGCCAAAGCTTCTTTCTCTATCTGGGAATAAGTTCTTTGCGCAGACGAGAGCAATTTGGACGCAAAGGCAATAGGGCGATCATGGGAGCCAACTTTGTGCGCAAGCACAGCACCGATCCCGAAATCCGATGCATCTACCATCAACAAAAGGGGTTTCTGGGGATCGAAAGGCGTGGGGCAAGTATTAGAAAGCAACGCCGATTTCAACTGGCGAAAGGCGCGTTCGCATTCCGTCGTCCAGACGAACGGAACACCTTTACGGCGTAAGCGATGAAGCGGAGCTGAAATGGAAGAGGCATTGCGCATATATTTGTGATAATAGTTAATTTTACCCAACACACTCTGTAGCTGTTTCACATTGCGAGGGGAAGGTAAATCTTGTATGGCACGGAGGTGCTCTGGACTCGGATGTATGCCTTGGGCATTGATGACATGGCCCAGGTATGGTAAGTCACGAGCAAAAAACACACATTTGTCCTTCCTCAAGCGAAGACCATTTTGTCGCAAGACCTGAAATAACGTTCGTAGGTTCGCAAGATGATCTTCTTCTGTCTGTCCGGAGATCACTATATCGTCCAGATAGTTTGCTGCAGTAGGGACCGACGCACAGTTTGTGTGGGACGAACACAGGCACTGTTAGAGACAGTGGTACTGGACGAATCGGAATTAACTACATGAATGTCCATGGGCGAAGGTCCACGAGCCTGAGTGTCCTTGGGTCTATTCCGGCGCGAAGCAAAGGGCCTGGAATGATTGTGATTGTCTGATCGGAGCTTTTTCTGGCAAACACTTTGAACATGTCCTTTCCTATTGCAGAAAAAGCAAACAGCTTGGCGTGACGGGCAATGTTCACGCGAATGTCTAGTAGCACACCGCGGGCATGATTTCACTGCATTTGTGGGCTGGCGCGGCACACGTGGCTTAGAGCGCGGCGGCAGCTGCGTTTGTTTGTGCGATGGCAGTTGACCGGGCCGCGCAGCTCGCCCGGCAGGCCGGTTAATGTCACACACTGCTGGCGAAGTTTCAAAAGATTCCTGAGCACAGTCAAGTGTGTCTTGTCTATCCAATATGTCTATCACTTGTTGAAGGGAGGGATTAACTAGTTTCAAAATGTGCTCCCGTATGCGAACATCAGAAACGTTCTGTGCAATTGCATCACGCACCATTGTATCTGAATAAGAAAGACCACAGTCACAGTCAAAAGAACACTCCCTAGTAAGTCCTTGCAATGTTGCTACCCACCCCCTATTAGTTTGACCGGCCGTACCTTTTGTACGAAACAACGTATACCGTTTTGCAACCACATTAACTGTTTCTTTGAAATAGGCATCTAAAGCAGACAAAATTTCTTCATAGGACAGAGTTGCAACGTCGCGTCGGGGAAACAATTTCACTATCACACGGTAGGTGGGCACACCAACACAAGAAAGCAAAAACGGCTGCCGCACATTACCTTGAATTCTGTAGGCGGCGAGGTGGAAGGCAAACTGGCGGGACCATTCCCGCCAAGTCTCGTGGGTTTCATCAAAACTTCGAAATGGTGGTGCAACGGCAGGTTGTGGCTGTGGTATCGGTGAAGCGGCGGCGGCCGCATCGGTTTGAATGGCACGTTGACCCTGGACGAGCTGTCCAAGGGCATCCAATAACGTCTGCTGCTGATTCTGCAAGCGATAAAATTCGGACAGTACATCTGGCGAAGCCATGACACAAATAAATTAGGGCAAAGTAAAACACAAGATCCCATCCTCGTCGCCATGTGATGTGTCGGCAGCTGGGCCAACACCTTGTAGATCGAGATGGCTGAAAATGCACGCTAGACTAACGCAGACGGGCGTGAAGTACTGGAACAGGCTACGTAATTAATGCTATGAAGAAAAGTACGTAGCTGGATTAATACTTATCTTTAATCAATCATTGTGGTACATCGCTCTTGACTATACACAGGAGACTTTAATTACAATCACTGTAAGGCTAATGGCGCCTTGCTAGTTCGTAGCCATTAACTTAGCTGAAGGCTATTCTGTCTCTCGGCTAATGAGAGAGAAAGGCTTCGTACATCTAGTCGCTAGCTAGGTCGTCCATACAACTGGGGCGAGTGCTTGTTCGTATCACGAGACCTGCCTTATGGTGGCGCTAGGTCTGCGATCACACAGTGGCGACACGCGGGTCCGACATGTACTAAATGGACCACGGCCGATTTAATCTACCACCTAGCAAGTGTGGTGTCTGGCGGTGACACCACAGAAAGATGATAGGAAAACAGGACTAGATGGCTAGACGCAGTCTGGGTCTGGAAACTGCTGAAGATGGTGATGATATGATAAAAAATTGTCAAATTTATTTTAAGAATGATCTTTTGCCAGTAACCGATGTTGTATATTGCTAATATCTTAATGTAATTACACTGTCTCTTCAGGCCGTCATATTATTTCAAAATACAGAAATATCTCCATTCTTAATGAAAACTTATAATTATCCGCCATCACTGCTCCGTATCTTGCCATATGCCTCGTTTTTCAGTAGCAGTGACAAAACTGAGTCTCTCTAATTGCCCGCTAGGCACGCGGTGATGCTGCGATCCGTTTTCAGCGATATAAAAAATGCCAGCACTTGGTCTGTGAGCGTTCGCCGTGTATCACGTGCTGACGGCATTTGCGCAAAAGTGTTGCGCAGACCTGGGTAGGGTCTCCGACGGCCGTAATGCGTCTGTCTGCACCTATCTGCAGCCGTACATTTGTTCTGCACCGTGAAATTTTCATCTGGCGGATTGCCCCGCTGTTCGTGTTATTTCAGAAATACAAACAGCGCCTGCTCGGCACGCTAGAAATTAATTTGCATCTTAAAGTGGCAATTTGTCTGTCCAGCTGCGCCGCGCCTTGTAATACATATGCAGCCCGAGTCCCGTTCCGACTGTTCCGTGAAAAATGAGTTGGTAGCACATACTGTCTCCATGTAACTGAGTCTCTCTCTGCAAAAAGAACGATTGCTTCCGAGAGGCACTGGAGAATAATATTCCCCGCATGTTACTGACAGTAATTACTGTGTCTCAAAACTACGTGCTGTTTCAGTTGCTGTACTCTGTTCTCAAGGCAAGGAAACCATGACATCTGTCTTCCACAGTTTTCATGCGTTGCTGAAATAGGCAGAAATGTTACGAAAGTGGGGGAACTCGCTGTAGAACTGTGTGGTCGCTGACTTCCCGTGGCCAGATGTCAGTTTTCTTTAGAAAAAAAACGTTTGCAGTCACTTGAGATACTTCATTCCCTCCTTTTCATTTATAGAACACTTTTACATTTTTACGTTTGTACCAGTAATCATTCATTTATTCAACATTTTATTTCCAGTCCTCTACAGTTCGTTGTCTGCGTTGATTTGCGACTTTGCTAGTGTGTGCTGCTACCTCTCTAGACAAAAAAAAAAAAAAAAAAAAAAAAAACGAATTGTGACATACAAGTGAGATTACACACACATACACACACACCCACACACACACACACACACACACACACACACACACACACACACACACGCACGCACGCACGCAGACACAGACAGTTGGGCAAATACACGAGTGTGTTCGGGAAGAACCGCTCGATATCGTCGTAGGGTAGAATCGGGACTAGCCTGATTTTAGGCCCAGCAGGTAACTCGCTGCAAAATTGCATCAACTGGTGATCTTCAGTTTAAATTATCTAATCATCTTCAAGTAACGTGAATAAAATAGAAATCGAAATAATAAATTTCTTAGAGGCAACATATGTCTTTAAACATAATATAATATAACCACAATAATAATCAGTTTCAATAAAGATTATGTGTTCACGTAGTTTTGTTGCAGCTTCTTCCGCGGTTGCTAATTAAAAATCACTAGTTTACGAAAACCTTTGTCCAATACCGACACTATATTCATAAAACAACCGCCGTCACACAAGTAAGGAATGTTAAAACTAGCGATTAGAACATCAAAACTCACGTAATATTGAGTAGATTCCAGCAGTCTTGCCGCTACTAACACAGAACTACAGCGGAAGTAAACAAATTTCTAAACCGACCATCGCGTAAACATAGAGTACGAATCGGCTCACAGATTCTAAGTTCCATTTGGCTGGGAGTTCCTCTAACGTGTAATCATAGACGAATGTTAAAGTTTTCGCACGATCACTTTGTGCACAAAATCTGACACACTAACAGCTCACCAACACAAGTTACCTCAATGACCGTCCGGCGCAGAATGACTAGAAGTGGTAGTTCGTGTGCGCTTATCAACCCCCGCTTACTCCGCCAACCCTTACAACGAAGAGAAAATACATGAAATGAACCACGATTTAAAATATACATAACTCACAAATACAACATATATGTTAAAAGGAGCGTCTTTATCTGTCTTTTCCACCGAGACCATTTACACAATCTTGTTGGTTGGCTTAAAAGGGAGGAAAAAGGACCAAACTGCTTGGTCATCGGTCTCCACAATCTTTTATCTTAAGATTTATACAGAATTAAATAAAACATAAACTTTGTGAACACGTGCTTAGTATAAGAGAGAAATTGATGTTAGTAAATGATAAACAATAAACATCGCCTACGACTCTTTGCACTCTGTTTAACGGTGATTTTTGATTCTATGTAGATCTATATCTACATCGGCATCTACATGGATACTCTACAAATCCCATTTAAGTGCCTGGCAGTGGAGTCATCGAACCACCTTCACAATTCTCTATTATTCCAATCTCGTATAGCACGCGGAAAGAATGAACACCTATATCTTTCCGTACGAGCTCTGATTTCCCTTATTTTATCGTGGTGATCGTTCCTCCCTATGTCGCTCGGTGCCAACAAAATATTTTCGCATTTGAAGGAGAAAGTTGGTGATTGGAATTTCGTGAGAAGATTCCGTAGCAACGAAAAACGCCTTTCTTTTAATGATGTCCAGCTCACTTCCTGTATCATTTCTGTGACACTCTCTCCCATATTTCACGATAATACAAAACGTGCTGCCTTTCTTTAAACTTTTTCCATGTACTCCGTCAGTCCTATCTGGTAAGGATGCCACACCGTGCAGCAGTATTCTAAAAGAGGACGGACAAGCGTAGTGTAGGCAGTCTCCTTAGTAGGTCCTGCCAATAAAACACAGTGTTTGGATAGCCTTCTCCACAACATTTTCTATGCGTTCCTTCCAATTAAAGTTGTTCGTAATTGTAATACCTAGGTATTTAGTTGAATTTACGGCTTTTAGATTAGACTGATTTATTGTGTAACCGACGTTTAACGAGTTCCTTTTAGCACTCATGTGGATGACCTCACACTTTTCGTTATTTAGGGTCAACTGCCACTTTTCGCACCATTCAGATATCTTTTCTAAATCCTTTTCCAATTTGTTTTGAACTTCTGATGACTTTTTTAGTCGATAAACGACAGCGTCATCTGCAAACGACCGAAGACGGCTGCTCTGATTGTCGCCCAAATCTTTTATATAGATAAGGAACAGCAAAGACGACCTTGGGGAACGCCAGAAATCACTTTTATTTTACTCGATGAATTTCCGTCAATTACTACGAACTGTGACTTCTCTGACAGGAAATCACAAATCCAGTCACATAACTGTGACGATATTCCATCAGCATGCAATTTCACTACGAGCCGCTCGTGTTGTACAGTGTCAAAAACCTTCCGAAAATCAAGAAATACGGAATCGATCTGAAATCCCTTGTCAGTAGCACTCAACACTTCATCTGAATAAAGAGCTAGTTGTGTTTCACAGGAACGATGTGTGGTGTCACCGCCAGACACCACACTTGCTAGGTGGTAGCCTTTAAATCGGCCGCGGTCCGTTAGTATACGTCGGACCCGCGTGTCGCCACTATCAGTGATTGCAGACCGAGCACCGCCACACGGCAGGTCTAGTCTAGAGAGACTCTCTAGCACTCGCCCCAGTTGTACAGCCGACTTTGCTAGCGATGGTTCACTGTGTACATACGCTCTCATTTGCTGAGACGACAGTTTAGCATAGCCTTCAGCTACGTCATATGCTACGACCTAGCAAGGCGCCATATTCAGTTACTATTCTGAACAGAAAATATTGTGAATCATGTACCGTCAAGAGCGACGTTCATCATTAATGGATTAAAGTTAAGCATCAAACTAGCTATGTCTGCTTTCCAAATTCTATTTCCTTGTCATATTCCAGACCTCACGTCCGTACAGTCCTTTCCTCCTTACGACAGCCTGCGTGAGGTAAAACGCGTGCATTTCGGCCTCCTCTGGTAACACGGTGTTGGCTCTTCTGCCAACACAACACGATGTTTTCTAAACCCATGCTGACTGTGTGTCAATAGAACGTTTTCTTCGAGAGAATTCATAATGTTCGAACACAATATATGTTCCAAAATCCTGCTCCATATAGACGTTAACGACATGGGCCTATAGTTTAGTGGATTACTCCTATTTTCTGTGCAACTTTCCAGATTTTGGGTAGCCGAGCGGTTCTAGGCGCTACAGTCTGGAACCGCGCGACCTCTACGGTCGCAGGTTCGAATACTGCTTCGGGCATGGATGTGTGTGCTGTACTTGGGTTAGTTAGGTTTAAATAGTTCTAAGTTATAGGGGAGTGCTGACCTCAGAAGTTAAGTCCCATACTGCTCAAAGCCATTTGAACCAGTCTTTGGGTATGGATCTTTCGTCGAGCGGACTGTTGTATATGATTGTTAAGTATGGAGATAATGCATCAGCATACTTGGAAAGGAACCTAATTAGTATACAGTCTGGACCAGAAGACTTGCTTTCATTAAGTGATTTAAGGTGCTTCACTACTCCGAGGATATTTACTTATACGTTCCTCATGTTGGCAGCTGTTCTCGATTCGAATTCTGGCATATTTACTTCGTCTTCTTTTGTGAAGGCATTTCGGAAGGCTGTGTTTAGTAACTCTGCTTTGGCAGCACTGTCTTCGATAGTATTTCCATTGCTATCGCGCAGAGAAGGCATTGATTGTTTCTTGCCGCTAACATACTTCACATACGACCAGAATCTCTTTGGGTTTTCTGCCAGGTTTGGAGACAAAGATTTGTTCTGGAAACTGTTATAAGCATCTCACATTGAAGTCCGATCTAAATTTCGAGCGTCTGTAAAAGATCGCCAATCTAGGTGATTTTGTGTCTGTTTAAATTTTGCATGTTTGTTTCGTAGATATCACCATTCGAAAATGGAAAGTATTATTACACACGGAATTAACATTTAATGAATTAAAAAAAAAGCATAACAAATTTTTCACTGTCTGGTGAAGTGTGCACTGATATCAAACTCCATGGTAGATCAAAACTGTGTGCCGGATCGAGAACCGAACTCTGGAACTTGGCCTTTCGCGGGCAGGCGTTCTACCAACTCACGTTTATTCTCTCTGTGTCTTTCATGTCTCTAGTACTTATCAGTATAAAAAAGAGGAAAAAGACATGCTACTTCCCTGGGAGAATGCAAAAGGTGGCCAAAGAGAGCGGCAGGGCAGTGCGCACGAAGGTATTGCAACAGACGCTGTATAACGGTATCGACACTTCAGCGAACGTGCAGCGTCTTATGGATTAATTTGCCAAAAGAAAGTCGAAGTTGCTAGCCACACAGGGTGTCCCCGGAGGAATTGTCAAGAGTCGTACCTTAAGAGCTATGAGCACTTCTTCATCTTCGAGACTGTGAAGCAAATCTCTTGTACTGCAAGCGCTTTGATTTTCATTTTTTGAGAGGTGCTAGTATGGAAAAACGCCCATTAAAAATAGGCTAACTAGCGTAAATAGTACAGAGCAATGTGGGACTTAATATTTGAGGTCGTCAGTCCCCTAAAACTTAGAACTAATTACACCTAACTAACCTAAGGACATCACATCCATCAATGCCAGAGGCAGGATTCGAACCTACGACCGTAGCGGTCGGGCGATTCCAGATTGAAGCGCCAAGAATCGCTCGGCCACAGCGCTAACTTGCATACCTTACGAGTTATGAGCACTTGCTTCAGTGGAAGAGATGTCTTTCACAGTAGCGAAAATCAAGAAATGCTCCATATTTACGGAACATTTTTTTTTGTTTTCGTCGATACTTCCACTTATCAAAATATGAAAAGCAAAGAGCTTCTAGTATAAGAGATTTGTTTCACAGTATCGAAGACAATGAAGTGCCCTAGCTTTAAAGTTATGCATCTTAGAGCCTTGATTACTAGATCTTTTTCCTTCGAACCTGTTACATCCCTGAAAACTGATCATTTCTCCTGTGGCACCCTGTATATCTGCAACTAATGTAGCTATTAAAAGGGACTATACATAATTTAGTGAGAAAGGTTTCAGAGTTCATTTGGACTCAATTAGAATTACCACATCTTAAAAGGTTCAGGAAATATCTGAGTTGAGCAGCTAAGTCGAAACCCCCTGTATGTTACTGTCACTGCTCAGAGAGGAGAGTATCGAGTGCTTCCCCGCTACAGTTGGGGTAACTTCATTAATGACTGTAACTGCTGGTCATTAAGGATTGAATGTTAGTTGATTGGCACATCGTCTATAAGTATCCCACCCGTTTGAGCGCATTGATGTTCAGTTTTCTTCAGTGTCGTCGTCCCCATAATAATCCATCTGTTTGGACGTAGCTCTCAAGTCTTACCATCACTGTTTTTTTTCGCAAAGTTTTTTATACCAGCAGTATTCATTCCCGCGTTCATTTTGTTTCCTGGGCACTACATTAATTCACATTTGCACACAGCAGCCACACATTCGACTTCATAGAAATTTAATAGTTCATACTCTGAAAGTACCTACGACATTTTGACCGGAACTTCTACTATTCTGAAGAGAGAGCGAGCACCACGCAGCTCTACTATCAGGAAACGTGTCCGAAAAGTAGGAGAATGATAAAATTCTCTCTAGATTCCAGGCGCATCAAGTGTCTTTAAATCCACGAGCTTTCGGCCGGGTACTCCTCGGCCGTTATCAAAAGTTAACTATTTTGTTTGCTGTTACCGTCCATATATAGCCGCGCTGCCTTCTGTGATGTCACTGGTGATCGCTCCACTTCAACCTTCCGATGGCCCGGTGCCACGCCGTACTTAACTAAACGTCTCCGTCTTTATTGAGGGTGCTGTCACACATATTTATCTCGATCTCTTCTTTAATTACGCTATCCCAGAAACCACCAATCCATGTAACAACTGATGTCTCTCCGAATTCACGAATTCTCAGGATACCGAAGATGAAAGCATCTTTCGTGTTCTCCCTAGTGCTGTTCAATAATACGCAAAGTCTGTCCAACATAAAACTGTCCATATCCATACGGTGTTTTATATACTCCTAGCGTTTTGAGGCCTACATCATCTTTCACAGGCCTTATGAGTTCGACCGATTTTATGCCTTTTCAGAAACCGCCTAACCTTTCCTTTTCCTGAGCCACAGAACGTCAAAAACGCGAGCTTCTTCGAGTGTTCCTCGGGGGTCTTTCCGTTTCGGTCTTTTGGAAAAGATGGCTTGCGAAATCTATTGGATGTTGTAGCCGTTTTCCTTGAATACTTTCCGAAAGTTGCTCAGTGCTTTCGGCAGGTTTTCGGCGTCTGAGACGGCTTTCGCTCAATACACCAATGTCCTCTGAAAAAAAAAAGTTCTACGATGATTAGTGATAGCGTGCAGATATCGGTCCATGTTGGTGGGTTTCCGGTAAACAGCGTGGCAGAGACACTCATTTGCATTACGGAGGATAATGACGCAAGGAACGGCAAGGCACCGTCGGTCTCTACCTCTATCGTGAAGTTGATGTTGTCATAGATACTGTTGATGTGGTCCAAGAATTCTCTGAGACCAGACCACGAATGTGTCGTCGATGTAACGATAAAAGTACCTGGGATTTGCAGGAGTCGTCTACAGGGCGATGTCGTCAAGATGCTCCACAAACATGTTGACTCTAACTGGAGCTAAAGGAGTTCCCATCTCGTCTCCATCCGTTTAGAGAATCATCATACAAAAAAAAAGATGACTTCAGTGTGTGGTTAAATAAATCCACAACAGTGTCGCCAAATAACTGGCATACCAGATCAATCGAATCCTGGATGGCAATGCGAGTGAGTAATGACACCACATCAAAGCTGACCGTAACATCTCCCTCTACAAGACGAAGGCATTTAATTCGACTGATGAAGTCGGTTCTGCTCTCGATGCGGTGTACACAGTGACCAAAGTGCGGAGGAGGAGGCAGGCCAGATGCTTCGCCAGTCGGTAAGTCAGCGATCCAATGGTGTTCCTTATGAATTGTGGAGGTGTGGTCTTCTTGTGAACTTTTGGAAGGCCATACATCGTAGGTGGTTGAGGTGCCTCAGGGGGACATTTTTAATGACAGTCTCTTCCAGTGAAGATCTCTTGAGAAACTCCGACGTCTTCGTCATTATTCCGATGTTGGCTCCCTTGATAATTGTTGATGTGTCTCCTCCTCCAGCATCAACGGAATCTTCGCCTCATAGGAGGCTGGTTCGATAATAGTCCTCATCAGCTGGCAGGGCTACGAGGAGAGGTTCGTTGTGGAGTTCTTTAAGACAGTTACGGTCAGTTCTTATCGTGTTCGTAGATGGTAACTAGGATTTTGAAAGAATGTGGCTTGTTTTTCGATGAATTTCTTCTGCAGTTTCGGTGCGTATCTTGCGAACTGCTTGATCCACACCATTTACTGTGTCAGCGAAAGGGATACACTGCAGCGATGATGCAAAATTAAGTCCCTCCTTAAGAGCCTCTTCGATATTTCTAGTCGTAATGCTGATAACGGCGCTTTCTGTTGTTTTCAGTTCGGCTCCATGCTGTTGCTGTGAAAGCCGACTGATTTTCGCTTTCTGCCTTTCCACGATTGCCCTCTCTGATGGCATTTGTTGTGTTACTGTGGCTGCATTAATCGATTACCAGTCCAAAGCTGAGAGCTACTCCGTCAGCCGCAAGTGGACGGTCATTATCTTGTGGCCATTTGTATCCTACTGCCTTCTGCTGTGATGCATCGTCTCTCGCAGCACGGTGAACCTGGCACATCCAAATATTCTTTTAGTCGCAGCATTGTTGATATGGTGAGTTACGAAGATAAAATGTGGAATAGTCTTCTCTTCAAGGCATTGTAGTAAGGAGGCTAGACAAAGAGAGCTGGGTGCCTTCTACCAGTCCCCCCACGCCCAAGACCCTGCCTCTATCATGCTGCTCCGTGTTGCACAATCACGCAGTCGAGGCGCGCGGAGTTACTCGAGTCCCTTAGGGACTTTCCCAGAGTTCTCCAGAAAGCTGCAACCCCAAGAAGAATCGCACGTCGGCTTTTAGCAGGATCAGTTAGATTTTTTAAATCCTGGGTTGAACGTCTTATCAGAATCGTAATAAGTTCTGCCAAAATCGTTATTGGCTTCCTCACCAAAATATGTGTGATAAGCAGCCACAATCACATTATTATCAAAACTCTACATCCGTTTAGAGGTAGCAGCCGTACTACCAGTACTTACAACGCCGGCATCATTACGGAACGAGCCGACTATTACGCGAAGATTAGGTTGATGCTGCAGGAGGAGACACATCAACAACTATCAAGGGACCCAACATGCAGGATAATGAGAAAGACGTCGGAGCTTCTCAAGAGGTCTTCACTGGAAGAGATTTTTATTAAAAATATGCTCCCTGAAGCACCTCAACCACCTACGTTGTATGGCCTTCCAAAGTTTCACAAGATCATCACACCTCTACAACTTATAGCGAGCACCAATGAATCGCCGTTTTACGGACTCGCGAAACGTCTGGCCTGCCTCCTTCTTCGCAAGTTGGTCTCTGTGCGCAGCACATCGAGAATGGAACCGACTTCGTCGAATTAAATGCCTGCGCCTTGAAGGAGACATTACGGGTGTTCCCATCCAGGATTCGATTGAGTTGGTCTGCTAGTTATTTGACGACACTGTTGTGGATTTATTTAAGCACTCTCTGACGTCGTCGTGTTTCTTGTATGATGGCGAATGATTAATCAAACGGATTCCTTTAACTCCAGTTATAACCAGCCTGTTTAGGAACACTACGACGACATCGTCCTGGACACGTCTCCTGCAGAGCTCAGTTGGTTTTATCATTATGTCGAAGACCCGTTCGTTCTGTGGTCCCATGGACTTGAAAAGCTGTAAGAATTCTTGGACCACATCAATAACATCTACGAACACAACAGTTTCACGATGTAGGTAGGTACTGACGGTGTCTTCCTGTTCCTTAAAGTCCTTATCCGCTGTGAAGCAAATGAGTGTCAGACACAGTTTTTGCGGGAAACCCATCTACAGGGATCAATGTCTGCAAGCCAACAGCTATCACCATCCATAGCAGAAAAGTTCTGTTCCTAGGACCTTGGTGCATCGAGCGGAAACCTTCTGAAACGCTGCCGAAAGGAATGAGCCACTTACGCTAAGTACTGAAGGAAAACGGCTACAACAGCCTGCAGAATTCTCATGCCGTTTTTCCGAAAACACGAAAGCAGAAGGACCCCGAGGAGCACTCAAAGAAGCTCGCGTTTTTGCCGTTCTTTGGCTCAGTATCAGGAATGATGAAACGGCTCCGAAAGAGGAATAAAAACTATTCGGTCTTGAGGGCTCCAATAAAAATTGGACGACTCATGAGGTCCGGGAAAGATGACTTAGGCCTCAGAATGGAGAAGTATATAAAATAGCTTGTGGATGTGGGCAGTTTTATGTCGGACCTACTATGCGTACTATTGAACGGTGCTTAGTTGAGAGATGCTCTTGCCACAAGATCCTGAGAAATCAGCGGTAGCGGGCATGCTCTAGAAAACGGACATCATGTTGCATTCGAAGAAATGTTCGCCTCGATAGCTAAGTGGTCAGCGCGGCGGAATGCCATGCAAAGGGGCTCGGGTTCGATTTCCGGTTAGGTTGTTGTGTTATTTTAATCATCATCTCATCACCATGGACACACAAGTCGCCGATGTGGCGTCAACTAAAAAGACTTGCACTAGGCGACCGGTCTACCCGACTGGATGCCCTAGCCTCACGACATTTCATTTCATTCGGAGTAATGTCAGTTATTACACGGTCTAGAGGCTTCAGGGAAAGCATGATTAAAGAATCGATAAACATAAAAATTTGTGACAACACCCACAATAAAGACGGGACCCGGACATTGGAAGGTTGAAGTGGGCCAGGGGGTGCGCAACGACAACATAAACATATCTGGCGCTGGGGTGAGCACCAGTGGCGTCACAGAGGTCAGCGCAGTTGTACATGGACGGTAGCAGCAACCAGAAGAGTCACCACATGACAGAGCCCGAGGAGTACTCGAACCAAAGCTCGTTGATTTTAGATCACCTGACGCTGCTGAAAGCTTGAGAGATTTTTATTAGTACAAATCGCTGCGAAACCATTCATTCATTTGCAATTTAAGGTATTATCAGGTGAGACGCTGCTCTACGAACAAAAATAGTACGTCACTTGCAGAAGACACCCTCCCAGCTACGACATAACAGGATGACGAGACAAATAATATTTCGGTGAGACTATGAGTGTTCTGCTGATATCCCTGCACGTGTAGACTGCTCGTACAGATAAGGCAAAACGCTCCATTCTCATGCCGTCTAGTGGTATCGTGAAAGAGCTCTCAGTATCAATGGATGGTGTGATCCCTTCTGCCAAAACCGTTACCGTGTCACATTTCGCCAGGTACTTACACGTAGCTCTGCTTATCATTCCCTTTTCTGTTTCATTCGAAAATGGAGCGAGGGGGAAGCCCTAATGTGCCTTGTGTTTGTGATCCTTGCAAGAGTAGGATCGTTCTGCAGCCTGTTGCAAATGCGATTCTCTAAGCTTTCTCAGTAGCTTTTCGAGAAAAAGATGCTTCTTTCCTCCAGATATCCCTTTTGAGATCATGGAGCATTTCCGTAATACTTGTGTGCGGATCGAATCTGCTGTTAACAAATCTAGCAGCACGCCGCTGAAGTGCTCCAACGTCTTTCTTATGTTTAAACTATGAGCAGTTGAAAAGCAACAACAGGTATCCATCCAGCGACTGCTCAAAATACACTGCTGGCCACCCTAAATGCAACACCAAGAAAGACAAGAGGTAGCACAACAAAATTTATTTTGTAGATAACATGTTGACCAAATATCAAATGATTACGTTTACAGACGTCTGTGACATGTGGTTCCTGCCAGAATCAGTAGCCAGAGTAGCTGCCATTGTTGGAGATCACCGCTGCCACACGTCTCGGCATTGAGTCAAAGAGACGTTGGATGTGTTCCTGGGGTACAGCAGCCCAAGCAGCTTCCACACGTTGCCAAAGATCATCTGGTGTGGCAGCTGGGGATGTAATCTGGGTCACTCGTTGAGCAACCATGGACCACATGTTTTCTATCGGCGAAAGATCCGGAGAGCGAGCCGGCCAGGGAAGCAGTTCAATCTGGTTATTAACGAAGCACCTTTGGAGAATGCGTGCCACGTGTGGTCGCGCATTATCCTGTTGAAATATGGCTGTGGCCGAGCCCTGAAGGTAAGGAAGGACAATTGGCTCCAGCACCTCGGATATGTAGCGCCGGCTATTTAAAGTACCGGCAATGCGTACTAGAGGCGTGCGAGAGTAATATCCAATACCGCCCCATACCATAATACCCGGTGCAAGACCAGTGTGGCGGTGCATAATGCAGCTGTCCAGCATCCTCTCTCCACGGTGTCTCCACACTCGAATCCGACCATCGTGGTGCTGCAGACAGAAGCGTGCCTCGTCAGTAAAGACAACGTCATTCCATTCTGCCGTCCACATCCGTCTGTCATCACACCATTGGCGACGGAGACGTCTGTGGTTCTGCGTCAATGGTAGACGAAGCAATGGACGTCTTGCGGACAGACCACTCTGCTGTAAACGGCGTCGAATGGTACGCGCAGACACTGGTTGATGCGTTACAGACGCAATGTGCTGTGCTATGGTTCGGGATGTCACTGAGCGATCCGTCACTGCCATGCGCACAATTTGCCTATCAGCACGTGCAGTGGTGCACCGAGGTGAATGCGATCGACCACGTCAGTCCGTCGTACCCTCCTGCATCCAACGGTCACATATCCGCATTACAGTTGTTTGGTTTCGTCCAACACGACTAGCGATTTCTCTGTATGAAAATCCACAATCTCGGTAAGCCACTATCATTCCTCTGTCGAACTCGGATACTTGATCAAACGATGTTCGCTGTTGTCTACGGGGCATAACTGATCGTCTTGTGAAACAACCACAAGGTAAACACACGTGCCGAACGTACACTCGTCGAAATCGCCAAGCCTTAAATGGCGCTATGAGGTGGCACCACAGGCGCGCGTGATGTGCGTCTGCGCTGAAATTCTAATCAGTTGCATATCTCATCGCTGCATGGTGTAAATTTCACTTGATTCGGATGCTTCCTTCAGGGTGTTGCATTTACGGTGGCCAGCAGTGTACAATGACCTGCAGGTAGACTATCTGACAGTATTTAGTTCGTGGAATTGCAACATGAAATTCAACGCAATTGTTTGAACTACTCATGAGAACATTTCTTGCATTGAACCACAGCATTAGTCAGATAAGAAATGATCCAAGACCGGTTTCGGCCCTTATAACTATCTGAAGTGTTCAATACTCATCAGAGGGAGGCTTTATATTGGTAGAAGTGAAGCAGTGTCTGTACATTGCGGCTGATAAAGGGTAGTGTTGTTCGGTAGTGATCCGTGGATGAATCTGGTGCTATTGCTGCTGTCGTACAACAGAAATATTACTGGTTGTTGCGTGTGCCCTGCGTCCAAAAAAATTGTCAAAATTGCGAAAAAGTGTTTTGCTGTGGATGACATATCGATCGTGAGAGAACGCGGCAGCTGTGTTGATGTTTTTCCGTCTGAGTTGCACTTATTTTTCCACCTGACCAGTTTCCATCGCATGTGATCTGCGCAATTGCGAAACCAAGTAGCTGAGCCATACAGAAACTACATATCAGGGTACTGTACTGTAATGTGTA